>NC_060191.1:22470751-22839501 GCF_021184085.1 Oncorhynchus gorbuscha
ATTGTAGCTGGGGACTTTAACAAAGCAAATTTGAGGAAAACGCTACCGAAGTTCTAACAACACATTGCGTGTACTATTTGCGCATAAAAAACTCTCTACCATTGTTACTCCCTCTTCCGGGACGGCTACAAGGCCCTCCCCCGCCCTCCCTTCAGCAAATCAGATCACGACTCCATCCTGCTCTTCCCTTCCTATAGGCAGAAACGCTTGTCTGACCAATTGGAATCCATGCTTCAAGATTGTTTTGATTACGGGGATTGGGATATGTTTCTGGTTGAATGAGAATAACATTGACGTATACACGGACACGGTAACTGAGTTCATCAGGAAGTGTATAGGGGATATTGTTCCCACCTTGAGTATTAAAACCTACCCAATCCAAAAAACGTGGAAAGATGGCAGCATTCGTGCAAAACTGAAAGCATGAACCACGAAAAGGTGATTGGGAATATGGTTTAATACAAATAGTGTAGTTGTTCCCTCCATTAGGCAATCAAACAGGCAAAACGTCAATACAGAGACAAAGTGGAGTCGCAATTCAATGGTCAGACACAAGATGCATTTGGCAGGGTCTACAGACAATCACGGATTACAAAACCCAGCCACGTCTTGCTCCTGGACAAGCTAAAAGACCTGCTTCTCGCTTTGAGGATAACACAGTGCCAGTGGCGTGGCCCGCTCCCAAGTACTGTGGGCTCTAGTTCTCCGTGGCCGACGTGAGTAAAACATTTAAGCGTGTTAACCCTCGCAAGGCTGCCGGCCCAGACGACATCACTGGCAGCGTCCTCAGAGCATGCGCAGACCAGCTGGCTGGAGTGTTTACGGATATATTCGATCTCTCCCTATCCCCACTATCCTCACTTACTTCAAGATATCCACCATTGTTACTGTACCCAATAAAGCAAAGGTAACTGAAGTAAATGACTTTCGCCCCGTAGCACTCACTTCTGTCATCATGAATTGCTTTGGGAGGCTAGTTAAGGTTCATATCACCTCCACCTTACCTGTCAACCTAGACCCACTTCAACTTGCATACCGCCCCAAAAGATCCACAGACGACACGGTCTTCCCAACGCATCACCGGGGCACATTGCTTGCCCTCCAGGACACCTACAGCACCGATGTCACAGGAAGACCAAAAAGATTATCAGGGACATCAACCACCAGAGCCATGGCCTGTTCACCCCGCTATCATCCAGTAGGTGAGGTCAGTGTAGGTGCATCAAACCTGGGACCGAGAGACTGATAAACAGCTTCTATCTCAAGGCCATCAGACTAGCCGGCTACCACCCGATTACTCAACCCTGCACCTTAGAGGCTGTTGCCCTATGTATATAGACCTGGAATCACTGGTCACTTTAATAATGTTTACATACTGCTTAACTACTTTCTTATGTATATACTGTATTCTAGTCAATGTCACTCTGACATTGCCCATTCTAATATTTATGTTTCTTAATTCCATTCTTTTAGATTTGTGTGTATTGTTAAATACTACTGCACTGTTGGAACACAAGAATTTTGTTACACCCACAATAAGATCTGCTAATATGTGTATGTTTCCAAAAATATTTGATGTCACAGCAAGAAAAAGCATAAGTAGTCATTTGAAATGTAAAAGTCAGAGATGATGAATAGGAGCAAAGCTGTCTGAGGGACAGACATTAATATATCAAGAGTGGTAGATACCTTTCAGTGACCATTTGTGGCCTGCCATCAGATATAATGTGTCTCCTGCTTCTGTTCCTAACACTACAAATATTTGATAACGGGAATGACAACACATTCAAACAAAGAGGGAAATGCTAAACTATGAACATGTAAATACGCAGAATATGAAAATGTTTTTTCCAAGCAATGTGCAGCTCTCTTGACATTGGGCTTTACAGAAATGTTCACATTCGGCAATTACATTGACACCTCTAGAATAGAGCAATAACATTTGCAATCCTCTTTACAATACATACAAGAGCCTTCGGAAAGTATGCTGACACCTTGATATTTTCCACATTTTGCTATGTTACAGCCTTATTCTAAAAGTGTTTTAAATTGCCCCCCCCCCTAACCTCAATCAATCTACACACAATACCCCACAATGACAACACAAAAACCGAGTTGACATTATTTTTTGAAAAAAAAAAAAAAAACGGAAATATCACATTTACATAACTATTCAGACCGTTTACTCAGTACTTTTTTGAGACACCTTTGGCATCGATTACAGCATCGAGTCTTCTTGGATATGACGCTACAAGCTTGGCACACCTGTATTTGGGAAATTGTTACCATTCTTCTCTGCAGATCCTCTCAAGCTCTGCCAGGTTGGATGGGGAATGTCGCTGCACAGCTATTTTCAGGACTCTCCAGAGATATTTGATCGGGTTTATGTCTGGGCTCTGCCTGGGCCACTTAAGGACATTTACATTACATTTACATTTAAGTCATTTAGCAGACGCTCTTATCCAGAGCGACTTACAAATTGGTGCATTCACCTTATGACATCCAGTGGAACAACCACTTTACAATAGTGCATCTAAATATTTTAAGGGGGGAGGGGGGTGAGAAGGATTACTTTATCCTATCCTAGGTATTCCTTAAAGAGGTGGGGTTTCAGGTGTCTCCGGAAGGTGGTGATTGACTCCGCTGTCCTGGCGTCGTGAGGGAGTTTGTTCCACCATTGGGGAGCCAGAGCAGCGAACAGTTTTGACTGAGCTGAGCGGGAACTGTACTTCCTCAGTGGTAGGGAGGCGAGCAGGCCAGAGGTGGATGAACGCAGTGCCCTTATTTGGGTGTAGGGCCTGATCAGAGCCTGGAGGTACTGAGGTGCCGTTCCCCTCACAGCTCCGTAGGCAAGCACCATGGTCTTGTAGCGGATGCGAGCTTCAACTGGAAGCCAGTGGAGAGAACGGAGGAGCGGGGTGACGTGAGAGAACTTGGGAAGGTTGAACACTAGACGGGCTGCGGCGTTCTGGATGAGTTGTAGGGGTTTAATGGCACAGGCAGGGAGCCCAGCCAACAGCGAGTTGCAGTAATCCAGACGGGAGATGACAAGTGCCTGGATTAGGACCTGCGCCGCTTCCTGTGTGAGGCAGGGTCGTACTCTGCGGATGTTGTAGAGCATGAACCTACAGGAACGGGCCACCGCCTTGATGTTAGTTGAGAACGACAGTTTGTTGTCCAGGATCACGCCAAGGTTCTTAGCGCTCTGGGAGGAGGACACAATGGAGTTGTCAACCGTGATGGCGAGATCATGGAACGGGCAGTCCTTCCCCGGGAGGAAGAGCAGCTCCGTCTTGCCGAAGTTCAGCTTGAGGTGGTGATCCGTCATCCACACTGATATGTCTGCCAGACATGCAGAGATGCGATTCGCCACCTGGTCATCAGAAGGGGGAAAGGAGAAGATTAATTGTGTGTCGTCTGCATAGCAATGATAGGAGAGACCATGTGAGGTTATGACAGAGCCAAGTGACTTGGTGTATAGCGAGAATAGGAGAGGGCCTAGAACAGAGCCCTGTGGGACACCAGTGGTGAGAGCGCGTGGTGAGGAGACAGATTCTCGCCACGCCACCTGGTAGGAGCGACCTGTCAGGTAGGACGCAATCCAAGAGTGGGCCGCGCCGGAGATGCCCAACTCGGAGAGGGTGGAGAGGAGGATCTGATGGTTCACAGTATCGAAGGCAGCCGATAGGTCTAGAAGGATGAGAGCAGAGGAGAGAGAGTTAGCTTTAGCGGTGCGGAGCGCCTCCGTGATACAGAGAAGAGCAGTCTCAGTTGAATGACTAGTCTTGAAACCTGACTGATTTGGATCAAGAAGGTCATTCTGAGAGAGATAGCAGGAGAGCTGACCAAGGACGGCACGTTCAAGAGTTTTGGAGAGAAAAGAAAGAAGGGATACTGGTCTGTAGTTGTTGACATCGGAGGGATCGAGTGTAGGTTTTTTCAGAAGGGGTGCAACTCTCGCTCTCTTGAAGACGGAAGGGACGTAGCCAGCGGTCAGGGATAAGTTGATGAGCGAGGTGAGGTAAGGGAGAAGGTCTCCGGAAATGGTCTGGAGAAGAGAGGAGGGGATAGGGTCGAGCGGGCAGGTTGTTGGGCGGCCGGCCGTCACAAGACGCGAGATTTCATCTGGAGAGAGAGGGGAGAAAGAGGTCAGAGCACAGGGTAGGGCAGTGTGAGCAGAACCAGCGGTGTTGTTTGACTTAGCAAACGAGGATCGGATGTCGTCGATCTTCTTTTCAAAATGGTTGACGAAGTCATCTGCAGAGAGGGAGGAGGGGGGGAGGGGGAGGAGGATTCAGGAGGGAGGAGAATGTGGCAAAGAGCTTCCTAGGGTTAGAGGCAGATGCTTGGAATTTAGAGTGGTAGAAAGTGGCTTTAGCAGCAGAGACAGAGGAGGAAAATGTAGAGAGGAGGGAGTGAAAGGATGCCAGGTCCGCAGGGAGGCGAGTTTTCCTCCATTTCCGCTCGGCCTTCCGGAGCCCTGTTCTGTGAGCTCGCATTGAGTCGTCAAGCCACGGAGCGGGAGGGGAGGACCGAGCCGGCCTGGAAGATAGGGGACATAGAGAGTCAAAGGATGCAGAAAGGGAGGAGAGGAGGGTTGAGGAGGCAGAATCAGGAGATAGGTTGGAGAAGGTTTGAGCAGAGGGAAGAGATGATAGGATGGAAGAGGAGAGAGTAGCGGGGGAGAGAGAGCGAAGGTTGGGACGGCGCGATACCATCCGAGTAGGGGCAGTGTGGGAAGTGTTGGATGAGAGCGAGAGGGAAAAGGATACAAGGTAGTGGTCGGAGACTTGGAGGGGAGTTGCAATGAGGTTAGTGGAAGAACAGCATCTAGTAAAGATGAGGTCGAGCGTATTGCCTGCCTTGTGAGTAGGGGGGAAGGTGAGAGGGTGAGGTCAAAAGAGGAGAGGAGTGGAAAGAAGGAGGCAGAGAGGAATGAGTCAAAGGTAGACGTGGGGAGGTTAAAGTCGCCCAGAACTGTGAGAGGTGAGCCGTCCTCAGGAAAGGAGCTTATCAAGGCATCAAGCTCATTGATGAACTCTCCGAGGGGACCTGGAGGGCGATAAATGATAAGGATGTTAAGCTTGAAAGGGCTGGTAACTGTGACAGCATGAAATTCAAAGGAGGCGATAGACAGATGGGTAAGGGGAGAAAGAGAGAATGACCACATGGGAGAGATAAGGATCCCTATGCCACCACCCCGCTGACCAGAAGCTCTCGGGGTGTGCGAGAACACGTGGGCGGACGAAGAGAGAGCAGTAGGAGTAGCAGTGTTATCTGTGGTGATCCATGTTTCTGTCAGTGCCAAGAAGTCGAGGGACTGGAGGGAGGCATAGGCTGAGATGAACTCTGCCTTGTTGGCTGCAGATCGGCAGTTCCAGAGGCTACCGGAGACCTGGAACTCCACGTGGGTCGTGCGCGCTGGGACCACCAGATTAGGGTGGCAGCGGCCACGCGGTGTGGAGCGTTTGTATGGTCTGTGCAGAGAGGAGAGAACAGGGATAGACAGACACATAGTTGACAGGCTACAGAAGAGGCTACGCTAATGCAAGGAGATTGGAATGACAAGTGGACTACACGTCTCGAATGTTCAGAAAGTTAAGCTTACGTAGCAAGAATCTTATTGACTAAAATTATTAAAAATGATACAGTACTGCTGAAGTAGGCTAGCTGGCAGTGGCTGCGTTGTTGACTTTGTAGGCTAGCTGACAGTGGCTGCGTTGTTGACACTACACTAATCAAGTCGTTCCGTTGAGTGTAGTAGTTTCTACAGTGCTGCTATTCAGTAATGGGGGCTAGCTGGCTAGCTAGCAGTGTTGATTACGTTATGTTGCGTTAAAAGAACGACAATAGCTGGCTAGCTAACCTAGAAAATCGCTCTAGACTACACAATTATCTTTGATACACAGATGGCTATGTAGCTAGCTATGTAGCTAGCTACGATCAAACAAATCAAACCGTTGTGCTGTAATGAAATGAAATGAAAAATGTGATACTACCTGTGGAGCAAAGCGGAATGCGACCGGGTTGTTGAGTGCGGAAGTTCTATTCAGTAGACGTTGGCTAGCTGTTGGCTAGCTAGCAGTGTCTCCTACGTTAAGGACGACAAATAGCTGGCTAGCTAACCTCGGTAAATTAAGATAATCACTCTAAGACTACACGCTCTAAACTACACAATTATCTTGGATACGAAGACAGCAAAGACAACTATGTAGCTAGCTAACACTACACTAATCAAGTCGTTCAGTTGAGTGTAATAGTTTCTACAGTGCTGCTATTCGGTAGACGGTGGACGTTTGCTAGCTGGCTAGCTGCTGGGCAGATAGCAGTGTAGACTACGTTAGGACGACGAAATACGAAGTTGCAATAGAAGTGCTGACTGTTTCACTTTGTTGTCCTCTTTTTCCTTTTTCTTCTGTCCTTCTTTTGTCCTTATTTTGTCTTCCTTTCTTCTGTTAACTAGATATTTTTTGTTGTTATTCTTTGTAAGCTAGCTAGCTTCTTCCAGGAGAGTCCCTAGCAACTGCTTAGCAACAAGTAAACAATTCTGCTAGCAATTCACCTAGCTAAGATAACTGTACAATTTTATGAAAAAAATAGTTAATTTTTCAAAAGCCTGTCTTGTTTAGTTTGTTCCTTGTTTTTTCTTCTATTGAGTCTTGCAGTTTTCTCTTGATTTTTTCGATGTACTTCACTCTAAAAAAACATTTAAATCTCAAATACAGGATACAAGGACATTCAGACTTGTGCCGAAGCCAGTCCTGCATTGTCTTGGCTGTGTGCTTAGGGTCGTTGTCCTGTTGGATGGTGAACCTTCTCCCCAATCTGAAGTCCTGAGCGCTCTGGAGCAGGTTTTCATCAAGGATTTCTCTGTACTTTGCCTAGTTCCTCTTTACCTCAATCCTGACTAGTCTCCCAGTCTCTGCAACTGAAAAAACATCCCCACAGCATGCTGCCGCCACCACCATGCTTCACCGTAGGGATGGTGCCAGGTTTCTTCCAGACGTGACGCTTGACATTCAGGCCAAGGAGTTCAATCTTGGTTTCATCAGACCAGAGAATCTTGTTTGTCATGGTGTGAGAGTCTTTAGGTGACTTTTGGCAAACTACAAGTGGGCTGTCGTGTGCCTTTTACTGAGAAATGGCTTCTGTCTGGACACTATACTATAAAGGCCTAACTGGTGTAGTGCTGCAGAGATGGCTGTCCTTCTGGAAGGTTCTCCCATCTCCACTGAGGAACTCTAGAGCTCTGTCAGTGACCATCGGGTTATGGGTCACCTCCCTAACCAAGGCCCTTTTCCCCTTATTGCTCAGTTTGGCTGGGCGGCCAGCTCTAGGAAGAGTCTTGGTGGTTCCAAACTGCTTCTATTTAAGAATGATGGAGGCCACTGTGTTCTTGGGGACCTTTAATGTTGCATACATTTTTTGGTACCCTTCTCCAGATCTGTGCCGACACAATCCTGTCTGGGAGCTCTATGGACAAGTCCTTTGATCTCATGGCTTGTTTTTGCTCTGCCATGCATTGTCATCTGTGGGACCTTATATAGACAGATGTGTGTGCCTTTCCAAATCATGTCCTACCAATTTAAATTTACCACAGGTGGGACTCCAATCAAGTTGTAGAAACAGCTCAGGGATCATCAATGAAAACAGGATGCACCGGAGCTCAATTTCGAGTCTCAGCACAGGATCTGTATACTTATGTAAATAATGTATTTCTGTTTTGATTTTTAAAAATAAATGTGCAATCATTTCTAAAAACCTGTTTTCGCTTTGATATTCTGGGGTATTGTGTGTAGATTGCTGAGGATTTTAAAAAAATCAGTTATAATAAGGCCACGTAACAAAAATGTGGAAAAAGTCCAGGTCTTTGAATACTTTCCGATGGCATGGTATATTTAATTGGACAAAAAAAAATCCCAAATGACAAACTCTTAAATCAATTATTCTAATATTGTAGTACTGTTCTAAAAATTGTGTTTGAGGTTTTTATCCAAATCAGTTCTAACAGTTCTAACAATCCCACAACGCCCTGTGGCCATCGCCACACGGCGAATGAAAAACTTCTAAAACGTGGCATACATTTGTGAAAATGAGGTAGACGAATTGGGCGTCTACTCGTCAATCTGCAGGGCACATTTCACCCCTGAGACCTTCCACAACTATCAACAATGGAAGGAGGGCTTCAGCAAGAAGTTGCTTCTCAAAGAGGATGTTGTCTCTTCCATCAATGTGGCTTCTAAAGTATCTCAAACAGCCAGCAGCACCAGCACAGACCACAAACATTATCACTGGCATAGAAGTGAACCGGGCAAGTGTCTCTACTCCCAGGTTAGCTAATGTCTCTAAATAACACGGATAAAACTAACCAAATCTAAACACGCCTAACAGCTGTTGGCAGCTAACTGCTGATGTTGTCATAGATCGTACACGCCTATGGGAAATAGTTGTTTTCAAGGTGTTTGGACGCTGCGCGTTGCACCAATTCGGTCTTTCTGTGACTCTGGGGGAGTTTTCTATACCGCGGTCAGAGTGCGGGCTAAACTGGAATGCAATACTGTAGCGACCCGCACAGACAGCTGTGTGTTATGTGTTAGGCTAGGAGGTGGTTGTGTTGTACTGACCAGTACCCGGTGTTCGCGGGGTCCAACCTGTCAATCAACCTGCTATCTGCCAATCACGGGAATGCCTGGAATGTTCTGATGCCGGGCATCCTAGTGGTTGGTGGAGTGGCGTGGAGGGGGGTTGGGCAGGGGGGTGGAGCATTGGAAGTAAAGACCAGGTTCAGCTTTTGTTCTCTCTCTCTTACGTCTGGGCTTCACAAGAGAAGTCACGATTGGCTTGTGTCATCTATTTGGCGTGTGCTACGGCCCAAACAGTAGCCTGTGTAAAGTTGGTGTAATAAACCGTCAATTCGTAAACTCAAGCCTCTGTCTGGACAATTGTTCCTTTATGATCTAGTCGGGTCATTACATTGGTGTCAGAAGTAAAAACGTTGATACAAGTTAGCCAGCTAGCTAGCTGACTTATGTGGCTAGCTACCGTAGGTGAGAACGGAGATGGAAAATGCTTCGAGGGAATCCGAAAGTGAAGGTGGAGGTAGGGGACGATTATGGCCAAGGAACTGCATGTGAATGGACGTCGGGGCTCTGTCTGAGGAGATCGCCAGGGCGTCGGAGCGCAGAGGCCGCTTGAGGGAGGACGTTAGAGCGATGGCGGCTGAAGCGGGCATGAGTGCTTCGTCGAATGTATTTCGCGCGGATTCTGGTGGGCGGACCGAAGTGGTGACGTCGACGCGGCGTGATGAGGAATCTGGGGCTCAGGATGTAAACAAACATGGCGGCGCCCAGTTCCCGGCTGCGTCCGTATCTGTTAAGACCCGAAGTATTCCGGTAAGGCGGATTGGGAAGCTTTTCATGCTCAGTTTGAACTGTTAGCTCATTTTAGGGGTGGTCGGATGAAGAAAGGGCACTGCAGTTGGCTTTATGCCTCACGGATGAAGCTCTGGCCTGTTTGATATTGATTAGCCCCGAGGACAGGCATGATTATGGGGCTTTAGCGGGAGCACTGAGGAGGCGCTATGGACAGTGTGTACAGCCCGGGCTACTGCGCTCCAAACTGAGTAATAGACGCAGGCAGCCTGGAGAGCCTCTACGGGTGCTAGCTAATGACATTGAGAGCCTCTCTCGGCGGGCATATGCTCACATGCCCCCCTCCGTGCAGAGCGAGCTAGCACGGGACCAGTTCATACAGGCGCTCTCTCCTACGGAGCTGCGCATACAGACCCAGCTGGCTCATCCTGAGTCATTGCAGACAGCCTTGGAGATGGCTTTGGAGAGGGAGCTGGTGTGGGCTGGGGCTTCAGCTGGGGCTTTGGTGGGGGTGCAGGGAGACACACCCTCTGTGCGAGCTGGGGGGCAGAGCAGCCCGGAGCCGGAAAAGCCTGCTTGGGTGGCCGAAATGACAAAACTCATTCGTGCTGTGTCGCTACAGGCGGAACGAAACACACGCCCTGGTCACCGGGTCTGCTGGGGTTGTGGCCAGCCAGGCCATCTGCGCCGAGTTTGCCCCATGTCCCCCAGAGCTCAGGGAAACGGCTCGGGGTCCGCATAGACCGGGTAGTGCGGACCCCTGGCTTTCTATCCCAACCACCATCATCTTCTGGAGGAGCCCACCGGCACAGACGGGGAAGCAAGGCTCCACTTCCCCCAGAAGCAGACGAGGGCAAGCGGATGGAGCCTGTTGTTGTGGTGGGCCGGACCTGTGTTGGGGACTTTTGTCATGTCCCTGTCACTGTGGAGGGGGTGCCCTGCTCCGCCCTGGTGGACACTGGTTCCACAGTAACCCTGGTGAGGCCAGATATTGTGCCAGGTTGGACTCAGTGTGAGCCTACAACTGTGCAGCTCCGCACAGTCACAGGTGAGCTGGCACCCATGAAAGGGAAGGGAATAATGACTCTGACAGTAGGGGGCAGGACTGTGCGTCATCCTGTGTGGGTGGCGGCTGTGCAGGACCCTTGTATCCTGGGGTTGGACTTTCTTAGGAGCACAGGCTGCCAGTTAGACCTAAATAGGGGCACACTGAGCTTCCAGGGAGGGACGGAAGTCACCATGGCCCCCCTAATGTCACATTCACTCAACCCAACAAACCCTTTACTCCAACAGTTAAAGCAGCAGAGACTCATGGCTGCGCCCCTCCCCCACAGCTGTGTGTGACTTTTCCCCAGTCCCCCTGTCACCTACAGCGGTGTGTTACATTCCCCCAGCTACCTCCATGACACAGCCCTCTGTGAGCCCGGGTCGCATCCCCCCAGCCCAGCTACCCCAGATGGGAGAGGAGAGGACACTGTCTGCAGTGAGGGAGATATGGGGGAGGAACTGTGTTGGTCTTGACCCTGAGCAGCAGGAACGGTTGTGGCAGTTGCTGTTTGAATTCAGAGACAGCTTTGCGTTGAGTGAGGAAGAGGTGGGTCAGACTCATCTGGTGCAGCATGAGATCGACACAGGTGATGCTCGACCCATCAAGATGCGTCCCCGCCGTATCCCGCTGGCACGCCAGGAGGCGGCAGACAAGGCTGTGTTGGAGATGCAGCGGGCAGACTTCATTGAGCCCTCAGACAGCCCCTGGGCGGCGCCAGTCGTCATGGTTCCGAAGAAGGGGGGCAAGCTGAGGTTCTGTGCGGACTACAGGCGGCTGAATGAGGTAACCAGGAAGGACTCATACCCCATACCACGTATCGATGAGTCGCTGGACCTGGTTAGGGGTCCTCCTGGTTCTCCTCACTAGACCTCCGCAGTGGCTACTGGCAGGTGCCCCTCTCCCCAGAGGCCAGAGCCAAAACTGCGTTCTCCACTAACAGAGGACACTGGCAGTTCAAGGTCCTGTGCTTTGGCCTGTGCAACGCTCCAGCTACTTTTGAGCGTTTGATGGACAGGGTGCTGGATGGCATCCCCCGACAGCAGTGTCTGGTATACCTCGATGACATCCTGGCCCATGGCAGCTCCTTCCAGTCAGCCCTGGGGCGCTACGGCGTGTGCTGGAGAGGGTGGCTGCCGCAGGTCTGAAGCTCCACCCCGAGAAGTGCCACTTCATGAGGAGAGAGGTGTCCTTCTTGGGCCACCGAGTGGGGAAGGAGGGGATCAGCACCATGGAGGACAAGGTAGGGGCTGTCAGAGACTGGCCCACCCCCACCGACCAGCGTCAGCTGAAGAGCTTCCTGGGCCTGGCCTCGTACTACAGGAGGTTTGTACGGGGCTTCTCAAGCGTTGCTGCTCCACTGAACCGCCTGCTGCCGAAGGACAAGGCTTTCACTTGGACAGTGGAGTGTGAGGAGGCGTTCAACACCCTCAAACGTGCACTGATCGAGGCCCCGTGCTCGCCCCCTGACCTCACCTTGCCCTTTATCCTGGACACAGACGCGAGCAATGTGGGCATGGGTGGGGTGCTGGCCCAGGTGGGGCCAGAGGGGGAGAGAGTGGTGGCGTACTTCAGCAAAACATTTGACAAACATGAGCGCCGCTACTGTGTCACCCGGCGGGAGCTCTTGGCTGTTGTGGCTTCCGTCAAACACTTCAAGTACTACCTGGGTGGTCTGCCCTTTACTGTAAGGACTGACCACTCTGCTCTCCAGTGGCTCATGTCTTTCAGAGAGCCAGAGGGGCAGGTGGCACGCTGGTTGGAGGAGCTTCAGCCGTATGACTTCACGGTGGTGCACAGGGCAGGGGCACGCCACTCCAACGCCGACGCCATGTCCCGTCGGCCCTGTACTGCAGACGGCTGCCGCCACTGTGAACGGAGAGAGGGACGGGAGAGAGAGCTGCGGGCAGAGGAGGGTGTCTGTGCCACAGTGTGTCGGGCGAGCGGGCCTGTCTGCTGTGAGCTGCAGACTGTCGACGTGGCTGAATGGCGGCAGCAGCAGGGACGGGACACAGACCTACAGCCAGTGCTACAGTGGGTAGAGGCGCAGGTGAGGCCACCATGGGAAGAGGTGACAGCGCTCTCACTCGCGACCAAAGGGTTGTGGTCGAAGTTTGAGAGACTGCGGCTGGCTGATGGCGTGCTACAGCGGGCATGGAAGGAGTCAGCTACGGGAGAGGAGAGGTGGCAGGTGGTGGTCCCAAAAGCATTGCGGGAGGCTGTGCTCCAGAGTACTCATGGGGGGGTGGGGACTGGACACTTTGGGGTCACAAAAACACTGCGCCGTCTCCGTCAGGGCTTCTACTGGGGGCAGCACAAGAGGGATGTGGAGGACTTTTGTCGCCGCTGTGACAACTGCACAGCGAGAAAGGGCCCCCCAGGCCGCTCTCATGCTCAGCTACAACAGTTCCCAGTGGGGGCTCCCATGGAGAGGGTGGGAGTGGATGTAGTTGGGCCGTTCCCCACCACAGACAGTGGAAACCGCTGGGTGCTCACGGCCATGGACTATTTCACAAAATGGCCCGAGGCCTATGCTCTGCCTGACCAGGAGGCAGAGACCATCGTCGACGCCCTGACAGCGGGGATGTTCAGCAGGTTTGGAGCTGCAGAGTCCATCCACAGCGACCAAGGCAGAAACTTTGAGTCCCGTGTGTTCGCCACCATGTGTGAGAGGCTGGGTATGCACAAGACCCGCACTACTCCTCTCCATCCTCAAAGTGATGGCCTTGTGGAGCGCTTCAACAAAACGCTTGGACAGCAGCTGGCCATCGTCTCTTCCAAACACCAGCGTGACTGGGACAAGCACCTGCCTATGGTCCTCATGGCATGCCACTCCGCTGTCCAAGACTCCACTTCCTGCACGCCTGCCCTCCTCATGCTGGGGAGAGAGATCCGCACCCCTGCGGAGATGGCGTTTGGTCGGCCCCTGGATAGCCCTCATGTTCCTCCGGGGCCGGAGTATGCCCGGAGACTCCAGGACCGCCTGGAGACAGCCCACACCTTCGCCAGAGAGCAGCTGGTGAATGCAGGTGTGAGGCAGAAAAGGAACTATGACGTGCACACCCGGGGAAGGCACTTTGTGGCTGGGGAGCTGGTCTGGGTCTACAGCCCCCTAAGGAAAAAAGGCAGATGCCCCAAGTTGGACAGTCACTGGGTGGGACCCTGCAGTGTCCTGGAGAGGGTAGGGGAGGTTGTGTACCGGGTGCAGCTTCCTCCCAGGGGGAGAAAGGTGGCACTGCACCGGGACAGGTTAGCCCCATACAGAGGGGCCTCTTCTCCTCAAACCCCAGGAACCCCCACAATTCCCCTCTCTGGCAATGACATTCTCCAGGCACCCACCCTCAGGTGCCGCAGACAAGGCTCCAGACAGCCCACTCCCCCTGTCTCCCCCCCTGTGTCACCGCGTGGTTCCCCAGAGCCACGGACTGTATTACCCGTTCCCGCTTCCTTGTCACCCATACCCCTGCCTTCATCCCCTGGGTCCCAGAGGGGCACTCTGCGACCATCACGACCACGCAGGCAAAGGAGACCTCCGGGTCGCTTCAGAGACTTTGTTTGTTCCCTCGGGGACGAGGGACTTTGTGGTGGGGGGGCTGTGTAGCGACCCGCACAGACAGCTGTGTGTTATGTGTTAGGCTAGGAGGTGGTTGTGTTGTACTGACCAGTACCCGGTGTTCGCGGGGTCCAACCTGTCAATCAACCTGCTATCTGCCAATCACGGGAATGCCTGGAATGTTCTGATGCCGGGCATCCTGGTGGTTGGTGGAGTGGCGTGGAGGGGGGTTGGGCAGGGGGGTGGAGCATTGGAAGTTAAGACCAGGTTCAGCTTTTGTTCTCTCTCTCTTACGTCTGGGCTTCACAAGAGAAGTCACGATTGGCTTGTGTCATCTATTTGGCGTGTGCTACGGCCCAAGCAGTAGCCTGTGTAAAGTTGGTGTAATAAACCGTCAATTCGTAAACTCAAGCCTCTGTCTGGACAATTGTTCCTTTATGATCTACAGAAATGTTCACATTCGGCAATTACATTGACACCTCTAGAATAGAGCAATAACATTTGCAATCCTCTTTACAATACATACAAGAGCCTTCGGAAAGTATGCTGACACCTTGATATTTTCCACATTTTGCTATGTTACAGCCTTATTCTAAAAGTGTTTTAAATTGCCCCCCCCCCCTAACCTCAATCAATCTACACACAATACCCCACAATGACAACACAAAAACCGAGTTGACATTATTTTTTGAAAAAAAAAAAAAAAAACGGAAATATCACATTTACATAACTATTCAGACCGTTTACTCAGTACTTTTTTTGAGACACCTTTGGCATCGATTACAGCATCGAGTCTTCTTGGATATGACGCTACAAGCTTGGCACACCTGTATTTGGGAAATTGTTACCATTCTTCTCTGCAGATCCTCTCAAGCTCTGCCAGGTTGGATGGGGAATGTCGCTGCACAGCTATTTTCAGGACTCTCCAGAGATATTTGATCGGGTTTATGTCTGGGCTCTGCCTGGGCCACTTAAGGACATTCAGACTTGTGCCGAAGCCAGTCCTGCATTGTCTTGGCTGTGTGCTTAGGGTCGTTGTCCTGTTGGATAGTGAACCTTCTCCCCAATCTGAAGTCCTGAGCGCTCTGGAGCAGGTTTTCATCAAGGATTTCTCTGTACTTTGCCTAGTTCCTCTTTACCTCAATCCTGACTAGTCTCCCAGTCTCTGCAACTGAAAAAACATCCCCACAGCATGCTGCCGCCACCACCATGCTTCACCGTAGGGATGGTGCCAGGTTTCGTCCAGACGTGACGCTTGACATTCAGGCCAAGGAGTTCAATCTTGGTTTCATCAGACCAGAGAATCTTGTTTGTCATGGTGTGAGAGTCTTTAGGTGACTTTTGGCAAACTACAAGTGGGCTGTCGTGTGCCTTTTACTGAGAAATGGCTTCTGTCTGGACACTATACTATAAAGGCCTAACTGGTGTAGTGCTGCAGAGATGGCTGTCCTTCTGGAAGGTTCTCCCATCTCCACTGAGGAACTCTAGAGCTCTGTCAGTGACCATCGGGTTATGGGTCACCTCCCTAACCAAGGCCCTTTTCCCCTTATTGCTCAGTTTGGCTGGGCGGCCAGCTCTAGAAAGAGTCTTGGTGGTTCCAAACTGCTTCTATTTAAGAATGATGGAGGCCACTGTGTTCTTGGGGACCTTTAATGTTGCATACATTTTTTGGTACCCTTCTCCAGATCTGTGCCGACACAATCCTGTCTGGGAGCTCTATGGACAAGTCCTTTGATCTCATGGCTTGTTTTTTGCTCTGCCATGCATTGTCATCTGTGGGACCTTATATAGACAGATGTGTGTGCCTTTCCAAATCATGTCCTACCAATTTAAATTTACCACAGGTGGGACTCCAATCAAGTTGTAGAAACAGCTCAGGGATCATCAATGAAAACAGGATGCACCGGAGCTCAATTTCGAGTCTCAGCACAGGATCTGTATACTTATGTAAATAATGTATTTCTGTTTTGATTTTTAAAAATAAATGTGCAATCATTTCTAAAAACCTGTTTTCGCTTTGATATTCTGGGGTATTGTGTGTAGATTGCTGAGGATTTAAAAAAAATCAGTTATAATAAGGCCACGTAACAAAAATGTGGAAAAAGTCCAGGTCTTTGAATACTTTCCGATGGCATGGTATATTTAATTGGACAAAAAAAAATCCCAAATGACAAACTCTTAAATCAATTATTCTAATATTGTAGTACTGTTCTAAAAATTGTGTTTGAGGTTTTTATCCAAATCAGTTCTAACAGTTCTAACAATCCCACAACGCCCTGTGGCCATCGCCACACGGCGAATGAAAAACTTCTAAAACGTGGCATACATTTGTGAAAATGAGGTAGACGAATTGGGCGTCTACTCGTCAATCTGCAGGGCACATTTCACCCCTGAGACCTTCCACAACTATCAACAATGGAAGGAGGGCTTCAGCAAGAAGTTGCTTCTCAAAGAGGATGTTGTCTCTTCCATCAATGTGGCTTCTAAAGTATCTCAAACAGCCAGCAGCACCAGCAGACCACAAACATTATCACTGGCATAGAAGTGAACCGGGCAAGTGTCTCTACTCCCAGGTTAGCTAATGTCTCTAAATAACACGGATAAAACTAACCAAATCTAAACACGCCTAACAGCTGTTGGCAGCTAACTGCTGATGTTGTCATAGATCGTACACGCCTATGGGAAATAGTTGTTTTCAAGGTGTTTGGACGCTGCGCGTTGCACCAATTCGGTCTTTCTGTGACTCTGGGGGAGTTTTCTATACCGCGGTCCGAGTGCGGGCTAAACTGGAATGCAATACTTTGTCCATGAATCAGATCGCTGATTGGGTGGCATTTTGGAGAAGCCCCGGAGCCATGCTTTCTTTGGAGGGGTCAATTGTGTAATAATAATAAAAAGGAGTTTCTTTAACTTTTGGGATAACTAGACAATTAAGTAAAAAGTAGTCGCTTTTGACCATAGCATGGGTTGGTCACTTCCATAGCAATATCTTGAATTATAATCACCAACAATTACTTCATTAACTGCCAATCGTATCCACGTAATGTTGAATGGGCCATTTATAACGGTTTGTAGTCTTAACATCCGTCACATAATAATGGCACAATTGCCAGAATATAGCCTAACATTCGTTTTTTAAAAGTTTGTCCAAGTGATTCTTGCCCAGAGATTTCGAAATGATCTGTCCAACTGTTAACTCTACAGTCGGAGGGGGGGGGGGGTCTGTGCATATTTGTAAACAACAGCTGGTGCACGAAATCGAAGGAAGTCTCTAGATTTTACTCGCCTGAAGTTGAGTATATTGTGATAAACTGCAGGCCACACTACTTGCCTAGAGAGTTCTCAGCTATACTTTTCGTGGCTGTTTATTTACCACCACAGATGCTGGCACTAAGACCGCACTCAGTCAGCTGTATAAGGAAATAAGCAAACAGGAAACCACTCACCCAGAGGCGGCACTCCTAGTGGCCAGAGACTTTAATGCAGGGAAACTTAAATCAGTTCTACCAAATCTCTATCAACATGTTAAATGTGCAACCAGAGGGAAAAAAAATTGTAGATCCCCAGTACTCCACACACAGAGATGCGTACAAAGCTCTCCCTCTGTCATGTTTTGTCATAGATTGTCATGTCTTGTCCCTGTGCTTCCTCTTCTATTCGTTTCCCCCTGCTGGTCTTATTAGGTTCTTTCCCTCTCTCTATCCCTCTCTCTCCCCCTCCCTCTCTCTCTCTATCGTTCCGTTCCTGCTCCCAGCTGTTCCTCATTCTCCTAACTACCTCGTTTACTCTTTCACACCTGTCCCCTATTTTGCCCTCTGATTAGAGTCCCTATTTCTCCCTCGGTTTCCGCTTCTGTCCTTGTCGGATCCTTGTTTGATGTTTGCTGCGCTGTGTTCTTGTTCCGTCGTGTTTTTGCCTTCATCAGATGCTGCGAGTGAGCAGGTGTCTCTATCAGCTACGGCCTGCGCCTACCCGAAGCGATCTGCAGTCTGTGGCCGCTTCTCCTGTTGTTCCCCTCTACAGACTAGAGGATTTCTGTTATTCCTGTTTGGACATTACCTGTGAAAGAATTCAGGATTAGTCGTTTTCTGTTAAGACTGGAATAAACTCTGTTTCTGTTAAGTCGCTTTTGGGTCCTCCCTGGCTAGTGTGTCATAATCCTTCTTTTGATTGGTCTAGTAGTTCTATCCTTTCCTGGAACATTTCACATGACAAGAAACGTTCCAGGAAAGGATAGAACTACTAGACCAATCAAAAGAAGGATTATGACACACTAGCCAGGGATGACCCAAAACAACAGGTGTAAAAGGTGAACGAAAAATCAAAAAAGAAGTGGTCTCACTATGGTTACCAGATACTGTGAGGGTTAAAGGTAGTGTTTCACATAATATACTGGGGAGAGGACTACCATCCAAGGCGAACATGGCCGTGGGCTCCCTAACTGTCTGAGAGGAATGTCATGTTCCCGAGCCCAGGCTTCGTCCATAAAACAGCCCTCCGCCCCAGAGTCTATTAATGCACTGCAGGAAGCTGCCGAACCGGTCCAGCGTAGATGGACCGGCAAGGTAGTACAGGAACTTGACGGAGAGGACAGAGTAGTAGCGCTTATCAGTATATTATGTGAAACACTACCTTTAACCCTCACAGTATCTGGTAACCATAGTGAGACCATTTCTTTTTTGATTTTTCGTTCACCTTTTACACCTGTTGTTTTGGGTCATCCCTGGCTAGTGTGTCATAATCCTTCTTTTGATTGGTCTAGTAGTTCTATCCTTTCCTGGAACGTTTCCTGTCATGTGAAATGTTTAATGTCTGCTTTTCCTCCTGTTTCTTCTGCCCCCTCTTCACAGGAGGAGCCTGGTGATTTGACAGGATTGCCGGAGGAATATCATGATCTGCACACGGTCTTCAGTCGGTCCAGAGCCACCTCCCTTCCTCCTTACCGGTCGTATGATTGTTGTACTGATCTCCTCAAGAAGCGTTTAACATCCGCTCCTATCCTTGTTACACCTGACGTCACTAAACAGTTCATTGTCGAGGTAGACGCGTCAGAGGTGGGCGTGGGAGCCATTCTGTCCCAGCGCTCCCATACTGACGATAAGGTCCACCCTTGCGCGTATTTTTCTCATCGCCTGTCGCCGTCGGAACGTAACTATGATGTGGCTAACCGCGAACTGCTCGCCATCCGTTTAGCCCTAGGCGAATGGCGACAGTGGTTGGAGGGGGCGACCGTTCCTTTTGTCGTTTGGACTGACCATAAGAACCTTGAGTACATCCGTTCTGCCAAACGACTTAATGCGCGTCAGGCTCGTTGGGCGCTGTATTTCGCTCATTTCGAGTTCGTTATTTCTTATCGTCCGGGCACTAAGAACACCAAGCCTGATGCTTTATCCCGTCTCTTCAGTTCTTCTGTAGCCTCTACCGACCCCGAGGGAATTCTCCCTGAGGGGCGTGTTGTCTGGTTGAATGTCTGGGGAATTGAGAGACAGGTAAAGCAAGCACTCACTCACACTCCGTCACCGCACGCTTGTCCTAGGAACCTTCTTTTCGTTCCCGTCTGGCCGTTCTTCAGTGGGCTCACTCTGCCCAGTTAGCTGGCCACCCCGGCGTTCGGGGCACGCTTGCTTCTATTCGCCAGCGTTTTTGGTGGCCTACTCAGGAGCGTGACACGCGCCGTTTCGTGGCTGCTTGTTCGGACTGCGCGCAGACTAAGTCCGGTAACTTTCTTCCTGCTTCTGCTCCTGGCCTTGCTGGGTCTCAGTCTGTCCCCAGCCACCGCATCTCTCCTGCCCTTGCTGTGTCTCAGTCTGTCCCCAGCCACCGCATCTCTCCTGGTCCTGTTCCTGCACTTGCTGTGTCTCAGTCTGTCCACAGCCACCGCCTCTCTCCTGTTCCTGGTCTTAGCCTTGCTGTGTCTCAGTCTGTCCCTAGTTGTTACTCTCCTGGCCTGTTTGGTCCTGATTGCTCTAACTCTTACAGTTCTCTACCCGTGTCTCATTTTTATAATGGTAATTGCACTAGATTCCCTCTTCATCGTTTCCCGTTACGGTCCTGAGGAGAGGAGTTGGGTTCTTTCTCGGGACGTGCTGGACCGTTCGTTGATCGATGATTTCCTCCGTTGCCGCCAGGGTTCCTCCTCGAGTGCGCCAGGAGGCGCTCGGTGAGTGGGGGGGTACTGTCATGTTTTGTCATAGATTGTCATGTCTTGTCCCTGTGCTTCCTCTTCTATTCGTTTCCCCCTGCTGGTCTTATTAGGTTCTTTCCCTCTCTCTATCCCTCTCTCTCCCCCTCCCTCTCTCTCTCTCTCTCTATTGTTCCGTTCCTGCTCCCAGCTGTTCCTCATTCTCCTAACTACCTCGTTTACTCTTTCACACCTGTCCCCTATTTTGCCCTCTTTAGAGTCCCTATTTCTCCCTCTGTTATTCCTGTTTGGACATTACCTGTGAAAGAATTCAGGATTAGTCGTTTTCTGTTAAGACTGGAATAAACTCTGTTTCTGTTAAGTCGCTTTTGGGTCCTCATTCACCTGCATAACACCCTCGCCCTCCATTTGGTAAATCCGACCACAACTCTATCCTCCTGATTCCTGCTTACAAGCAAAAATTACAGCAAGAAGCACCAGTGACTCGGTCTATAAAAAATGGTCAGATGAAGCAGATGCTAAACTACAGGACTGCTTTGCTATCATAGATTGGAACATGTTTCGAGATTCTTCCGATGATATTGAGGAATACACCACATCAGTCACTGGTTTATAAATAAGTGCATTGAGGTCGTCGTCCCCACAGTGACTGTACGTACATACCCAACCAGAAGCCATGGATTACAGGCAACATTCACACTGAGCTAAAGGGTAGAGCTGCCGCTTTCAAGGTGCGGACTATAACCTGGAAGCTTACAATAAATCCCGCTATGCCCTGCGACGAACCATCAAACAGGCAAAGCGTCAATACAGGGCTAAGATTGAATCATACTACACCGGCTCCGACGCTCGTCGGATGTGGCAAGGCTTGCAAACTATTACAGACTACAAAGGGAAGCACAGCCACGAGCTGCCCAGTGACACGAGTCTACAAGACGAGCTAAATCACTTCTATGCTTTTTTCGAGGCAAGCAACACTGAGGCATGCATGAGAGCATCAGCTGTTCCGGACAACTGTGTGATCACGCTCTCTGTAGCCGACGTGAGTAAGACCTTTAAACAGGTCAACATACACAAGACTGCGGGGCCAGACAGATGACCAGGACGTGTGCTCCAGGCATGTGCTGACCAACTGGCAGGTGTCTTCACTGACATTTTCAACATATCCCTGATTGAGTCTGTAATACCGACATGCTTCAAGCTGACCACCATAGTCCCTGTGCCCAAGAACAAAGGCAACCTGCCTAAATGGCTACAGACCCGTAGCACTCACGTCCGTAGCCATGAAGTGCTTTGAAAGGCTGGTAATGGCTCACATCAACACCATTATCCAAGAAACCCTAGACCCACTACAATTTGCATACCGCCCAAACAGATCCACAGATGATGCAATCTCTATTGCACTCCACACTGCCCTTTCCCACCTGGACAAAAGGAACACCTATGTGAGAATGCTGTTCGTTGACTACAGCTCAGCGTTCAACACCATTGTACCCTCAAAGCTCATCACCAAGCTAAGGATCATGGGACTAAACACCTCCCTCTGCAATTGGATCCTGGACTTCCTGACAGGCCGCCCCCAGGTGGTGAGGGTAGGTTGCAACACATCTGCCACGCTGATCCTCAACACTGGAGCTCCCCAGGGGTGCGTGCTCAGTCCCCTCCTGTACTCCCTGTTCACCCACGACTGCATGGCCAGGCACGACTCCAATACCATCATTAAGTTTGCTGACGACACAACAGTGGTATGCCTGATCACCGACAACGACGAGACAGCCTATAGGGGGGGAGGAGGTCAGAGACCTGGCCGGGTGGTGCCAGAATAACAGCCTATCCCTCAACGTTACCAAGACTAAGGAGATGATTGTGGACTACAGGAAAAGGAGCACCAAGCACATCCCCATTCTCATCGACGGGGCTGTAGTGGAGCAGGTTGAGAGCTTCAAATACCTTGGTGTCCACATCAACAACACGACAAAGCCTATTCGCCCTCAGGAAACTAAAATGATTTGGCATGGGTCCTCAGATCCTCAAAAGGTTCTACAGCTGCACCATCGAGAGCATCCTGACCAGTTGCATGACTGCCTGGTATGGCAATTGCTTGGCTTCCGACCGCAAGGCACTTCAGAGAGCAGTGCGTACGGCCCAGTACATCACTGGGGCAAAGCTGCCTGCCATCCAGGACCTCTACACCAGGCGGTGTCAGAGGAAGGCCCTAAAAAATGTCAAAGACCCCAGCCATAGACTGTTCTCTCTGCTACTGCATGGCAAGAGGTACCGGAGTGCCAAGTCTAGGACAAAAAGGCTTCTCAACAGTTTTTACCCACAAGCCATAAGACACCTGAACAGGTAACCAAATGGTTACCCAAATTATTTACATTGTGTACCCCCCGTCCCCCTTTACAATGCTGCTACTCTCTGTTTATCTTATATGCATAGTCACTGTAACTCTCCATTCATGTACATACTACCTAAATTGGCCCGACCAAACAGTGCTCCCGCACATTGGCTAACTGGGCTATCTGCTTTGTGTCCCACCACCCGCCAACCCCTCTTTTTATGCTTCTGCTACTCTCTGTTCATCATATATGCATAGTCACTTTAACGATACCTGCACATATGCATACCTACCTCCTCAATAAGCCTGACAGGTGTCTGTATATAGCCTTGCTACTCTTTTTTCAAATGTCTTTTTACTGTTGTTTTATTTCTTTACTTACCTACACACACCTTTTTTTCAGCACCATTGATTAGAGCCTGTAAGTAAGCATTTCACTGTAAGGTTTACACCTGTTGTATTCGGCGCATGTGACAAATAAACTTTGATTTTATTTTGATAAATAAACATAAATACAAAAATAAGGAACACAAACAACACACAGACATAACACTGGAACAGAAACAATAACGCCTGGGGAAGGAACCTAAGGGAGTGACATATATAGGGAAGGTAATCAGGGAGGTGGTGGAGTACAGGTGAGTCTGATGACACTCAGGTGCGCATAACGATGGTGACAGGTGTGACAAAAATATATTTCTGCTACTCTAATTAAGTTGGTAACCAGTTTATAATAGCAATAAGGCACCTCGGGTTTGTGGTATATGGCCAATATACCACGGCTAAGGCTATATCCAGAAGAACAACCCTTAGTCGTGGTATATTGGTCATCTAACATACCCCTCGGACCTTATTGCTTAAATATACTGTATGTACAGCACCAGGGTGGCTGCTGAAAACCATGTTGCCTTAGAACAAAACGGGTTTTCTATTTGTCCTTTCACTCATACTTTACTTTTAATAAAACTTCAGGTCAAGAGTTATGAATGGAACCGGTTTCTAGTGATAGCAAGATTAGGAGATAGAATGAAAAACCTCTTTCAGTCACTGATAATGCAATAGCATATGGGTTGTTCCACCAATTATAGTGCCTTCAGAAAGTATTCATACCCCTTGATTTTCCCCCACATTTTGTGTTCCAGCCTGAATTTAAAAATGATTACATGTAGATTTTTTGTTTGTTACTGGCCTACACACATAATACCCAATAATGTCCAAGTGGAATTATGTTTTTCGAAATGTTTACAAATGTATTAAAAATGAAAAGCTGAACTGACTTGGGTCAATAAGTATTCAACCCCTTTGTTATGGCAAGCCTAAATAGCAGCAAATAATGTAACAGGGTTGAACGTTTATCTTAGAAGGCATTGGATGTCTGATAGCTGTGCTGGTGGTTGCATGCCGACATGGGAATAGATGGGATTCCACTGACTGCAGGAATGCTGAGGTTTGTGTGTTTTTGTGTGCGCACTACTATCTGATCTAGGAATCTCTTGGATGAGCCTGATTATGCATGATACACAGACCCTGTATTAGATGAGTGGAATGTACAGAAAACCACACACTGACCACTGTGACAGGAATTCACATTTGAGTTTCTAGAAGCATGCTGTTATGCAGGTGAATGAGGACCCAAAAGCGACTTAACGAAAACAGAGTCTTTATTCCAGTCTTAGACAAAAGCGATAATCCTGGATATTATCTAGGTGAAAGCAAAAACAGGAAAACTGAAATCCACTCGTCAGTAGAGAGGAATGACTGGAGACGCGACCACAGACTGCAGGTCGCTTCGGGAAGGCACCGGCCGTAGCTGACATTGACACCTGCTCACACGCAGCATCTGAAGAAGGTAAAACACGACAGGGCGGAACAAGGACACAGAACAGCGAACATCATACAAGGATCCGACAAGGACAGAAGCGGAAAACAGAGGGAGAAATAGGGACTCTAATCAGAGGGCAAAATAGGGGACAGGTGTGAAAAAGAGTAAATGAGGTAGTTAGGAGAATGAGGAACAGCTGGGAGCAGGAACGGAACGATAGAGAGAGAGAGAGCGAGAGAGGGAGAGAGGGAGAGAGGGAGGGGGAGAGAGAGGAATAGAAAGAGGGAAAGAACCTAATAAGACCAGCAGAGGGAAACGAATAGAAGGGAAGCACAGAGACAAGACATGATAATCAATGACAAAACATGACACATGCTGAAGTGTATGCTTGTGTAGTGATTCATAAGACGTATGCTATATGTACCTTTTAACACTTCCTGCCGTGGTTGATGATAAGGTATTATAATGTCTGTATGTGTGCTCTTTGGCTTCAGTTGATGGATAACTTGACTTTCACTCCATTATGATGTGGATCTGCTGTCCAGGGTGACGGCGCCAGAAGATGGGAGCTCACTGACAACGTGATATTTCTGATTTCATTTCTCCTCTATCAATGAAGTCTGCACAGTCCAGTGGCCTTATACAATGATTAATAAACAAAAAGATTAGTCAAACAACTGTGAAGTTCCTTCTGACTGGATGAACTGTGTGGGATACCCTTTCTGTATCTGAACATAGCTCTGGTTGGCAGTCTTGCAAAAGGTTATTTTGTACACTGTTGTTGTAAAGAGGATAACAGCATAGTCATGAAAAATTACTTTTATTCTTAAGAGTAAGAAAAATTTGATACAAAGCAATTGCTTATTTCTACACTACCAGTCAAAAGTTTGGACAAGTTACTCATTCAAGGGTTTTTCATAATTTTTTATATTTCAGATTCTTCAAAGTAGCCACCGTTTGCCTTGATGACAGCTTTGTACACTTGGTATTCTCTCAACAAGCTTCATGAGATAGTCACTTGGAAAGCATTTCAATTAACCAGTGTGCCTTAAAAGTACATTTGTGGAATTTCTTTCCTTCTTAATGCATTAGAGACAATCAGTTCTGTTGTGACAAGATAGGGGTGGTATACAGAAGATAGCCCTATTTGGTACAATACCAAGTCCATATTATGGAAAGAACAGCTCAAATAAGCAGAGAAATGACAGTCCATCATTCCTTTAAGACAATACGGAACATTTCAAAAACTTCAAGAAAGTTTCTTCAAGTGCAGTCAGTCGCAAAAACCATCAAGTGCTATGATGAAACTGGCTCTTATGAGCACCATCACAGGAAAGGAAGACTCAGTTACCTCTGCTGCAGAGAATATGTTCATTAGAGTTAACTGCACCTTTAGATTGCAGCCCAAATAAATTCTTCAGAGTTCAAGTAACAGAGACATCTCAACATCAACTGTTCAGAGGAGACTGCTTGAATCAGGCCTTTATGGTCAAATTATTACAAAGAAACCACTACTAAAGGACACCGATAATAAGAAGAGACTTGCTTGAGCCAAGAAACATGAGTAATAGACATTAGACTGGTGGAAATCAGTCCTTTGGTCTGATGAGTCCAAATTGGAGATTTTTGGTTCCATCCGCCGTGTCTTTGTGAGACGCAGAGTTGGTGAACGGATGATCTCTGGATGTGTAGTTTCCACCGTGAAGCATGGAGGAGGATGTGTGATGTTGTGGGGGTGCTTTGCTGGTGACACAGATTTAGTTAGAATTCAAGGCACAATTAACCAGCACCAACTACCACAGCATTCTGCAGCGATACGCCATCCAATCTGGTTTGCGCTTAATGGGTCTATCATTTGTTTTTCCAACAGGACAATGATACAATACACCTCCAGGCTGTGTAAGGGCTATTTGACCAAGAAGGAGAGCAATGCTGCATCAGATGACCTGGCCTCCACAAGCACCCAAGCTCAACCCAATTGAGAAGGTTTGGATTGAGTTGGACTGCAGAGTGAAGGAAAAGCAACCAACAAGTGCTCAGCATATATGGGAACTCCTTCAAGACTGTTGGAAAAACATTCCAGGTGAAGCTGGTTGAGAGAATGCCAAGAGTGTGCAAAGCTGTCAAAGGCTAAGGGTGGCTACTTTGAAGAATCTTAAATGTAAAATATATTTTGATTTGTCGAACACTTTTTTGGTTACCACATAATTCCATGTGTTATTTCATAGTGTTGATGTCTTCACTATTATTCTACGATGTCGAAAATAGTACAAATGAAGGAAAACCCTGGAATTAGTAGGTGTGCCCAAAACTTTTGACTGGTACTGTATGTACACAGTCAAATGTATGATATAGATCTAAAGAGACAACTGATTAGCAAACAGGGATAAGTTTCCCAATACAAAAAGGTTTCAAAACCATTCAAAGATAGTTACTTGATTCCAGGTGCCTCTGTACACTGTCACCTAACCAGATGAGCAACATTGTAACATGATGTAGCATTAGAAGAAGTGGTAGTACTTTCAAGATCATCCCTAAATCCTTAATCAACCTTAACACACTCCAAGGTTTCCTTCTTACCAGTGCAAGACAACTTTTGTTGTTAATATATATATATTGGTCTCACGTAGTGGGATATTGTGTCGCTTTGTTTTTAGGCACAATACATCCGGTATAGTTTCTCTGGACATTAGAATTCTTCCATTAGTTTATCCCACCTCCCAAATATACTCTCCCCCCTCTCCATAAACATGTCAGAATTTTACAATGAAGGATGGAAGGAGAGTGACCAGAGTCAAATCAACTCCCATCTATTTCAGAAGCAGAGTCAAATCAATTCCCAACTATTTCACAACCTCTCAATAACCTACTTATGACTTGTTGTTAAACATCACATTCTCAAACTTGACTATCCTCCCTCCTTCAGTCTCTACCTCATTTTGCTCCCAAGTCTCCACTTCCCCATTCCTTTGCTCATAGCGGCGGATTCGCACCTTTCCCGTTGTGGGGAGTGGGCATGGGAGACCCTTTGGGGCCTCTTTGAAGAGAAGTTGTTTCATGACATCTTGACTGGGTTGAACCATGCCTGATGGAACCACCAGTGCATTACCCTGGTCTACCTTTGGAAGGGGAGATGGTGAGTTCTTGACTTCAGGCTTTGGAGAGGCTGCATGCTCCCATCTTGCCGGGAAGGTGACCGCTGTACAGGTTGTGGTTGCAGTGTCGTCTTGACCTCAGTCATTGGCAAGGCTGCATGCTCCCATCTTGCCGGGAAGGTGACCGCTGTACAGGTTGTGGTTGCAGTGTCGTCTTGACCTCAGTCATTGGCAAAGCTGCATGCTCCCATCTTGCCGGGGAAGGTGACCGCTGTACAGGTTGTGGTTGCAGTGTCGTCTTGACCTCAGTCATTGGCAAAGCTGCATGCTCCCATCTTGCCGGGAAGGTGACCGCTGTACGGGTTGTGGTTGCAGTGTCATCTTGACCTCAGTCATTGGCAAGGCTGCATGCTCCCATCTTGCCGGGGAAGGTGACCGCTGTATGGGTTGTGGTTGCAGTGTCGTCTTGACCTCAATCTTTGGCAAGGCTGTGCACTCAGCTCTTGATAGCGGGGGAGCATGAGGACGTGGCGATGGGTCTTTTACCTCAGTGTGAGGAAAGGGTGTCGGAAGATGTCCTCTTTGTTGCTCCCCGGTGTTGCCACTTCCCCCTGCCCTTCGCATCTCTGGCATGATCCCGGCCATGGTGGCTCGCACTGTGGGGTCGCTCTGCACCATCCTACAGACAGCATTACAGTACTGCTGTCCTTGGAGACTGAGGATCTCATAGATCATAGCCGGACAGACACTAGGGGTGTGCAGCCTGACTCTGGCACAGAGTTCAGCAATGATTTTACCCATAGCCCACACGTCTGAACGCTGGTCTCGTTGGCCCCGCCTCTGCAGGACCTCAGGGGAAGAGTAGGCCTCGTTGCCCATATCCACAGCAGAATTTAGGCCATTGCGGAAGAATTTGGCCAGTCCCATATCAATGATCACAGCTCTGTGAGAATCATGCTCTACCTGGAAGAGATCATTTGAGAGGGGTGGAAAAATATAGTTTTATATCTAATCTAAGCAGTCAGTGTGACAATGTCCTTTATTCCCAACAACAGGTGAACAACTGCTTCTAAAGTCTTGCATCATTAATGAAGAACATTAAAACAACAAAAAATATTTTAATGCCTGTCTCACCATGATGTTCTCAGGCTTGAGGTCCTGATGGACGATATCTTTGCTGTGTAGGTGAAGTAGTCCTTCACACATGCCTGTGATGATGGTGGCCTTTACAGATGGAGTTAACTGTGGGAGATCAAAGGCTTTCATAATCAACTGATGAGTTAACTTGCACTTTTTTGTAATAGGTATGGAAGGCACCCTGAAAATCCTGTATGCTTAGATAGAAAAAATCTAAATATATTTGATAAATAACTATGTGAACTTCCATCAACACTGTCACATGCATGTTTGGTGGCAGCAGTGGGATCCATAGGCCTACCTGTATTTGAGATTGTTGTGATTTGAAGATGGTTGTCTCCAGTTCTTCTCCAAAGATGAACTCCATGGGGATGATCCACTTAGAGTCCTTGAGTGTTGGATTACCCAGAAGCTTCACTATGTTAGGATGAATTGCCTTACTGGAGTCCCAGGTCACAGAGAAAGTGTGAAAGAAAATGGTGAGAAAGGGTTATGAGGGCATTGGAGTCTACAGACAGCACAACTAATCACTTCTGTAGTGACCTTCATCAGCACCCTCATCTTCACATGTATCCCAAAGTAAAGCAAAATCCAAGAAGAGATAATCTTTTCCCCCTTCGTTTCCCACTGGGCTCCCAAGTGGTGCAGCGGTCTAAGCCACTGCATCTCAGTGCTTGATGCGTCACTACAGACACCCTGGTTCGAATCTAGGCTGTATCACAACTCTCCGTGATTGGGAGTTCCATAGGGCTGCGCACAATTGGCCCAGCGTCGTCCAGGTTTGGCCGTATAGGACGTCATTGTTCTTAACCTCTTCAGTCGACCCTCTACTTTTTCGAACATTGTTAAAAATCGCGCAACATTTCAGCGCCCTGCTACTCAGGCCAGGAATATAGTATATGCATATGATTAGTATGTGTGGATAGAAAACACGCAGACGTTTATAAAACTGGTTAAATCACGGCTGTGACTATAACAGAACGTGCGTTTCATCGAAAAGTGCAAGAAAATCTGACCACTGAAAATGGAAATAAATATCCATGCGCTACTTCCAGGAATTGTTCAAAGTGAACCGAATTACATGAGACCGAGGTTTCAGTGCCTACAGCTTCCACACGATGTCTAGAGTCTTGTCATTTGATTCAGCTTTGATTCTTGGTCAAACTGAATCAAGGGAACCGAAACCCTCCGGTCTCCGACCGGATGTTTTGGTCGAGCTCTCTTCAGACATCTTTTCGAGACGGGACAGCTATAGAATTTACATCGCCTCCTGATGAATTTTATCGCTTATTAACGTGTACTAATACCTAAAGTTGCATTACAAAGGTATTTCGAAGTGTTTTGTGAAAGTTTATCGTCGACTTTTTGAAACGCTATTTTTTTCCGTTTATCACACAGTCTTCATAGATCGATATCTAGGCTATATATGGACCAATTTAATCGGAAAAAAGACCCAATAGTGATTATGGGACATCTAGGAGTGCCAACAAAGAAGATGGTCAAAGGTAATGAATGTTTTATATTTTATTTGTGCGGTTTGTGTAGCGACGACTATGCTAATTATTTTGTTTACGTCCCCTGCGGGTCTTTTGGGGTGTTACATGCTATCAGATAATAGCTTCTCATGCTTTCGCCGAAAAGCATTTTAAAAATCTGACTTGTTGCCTGGATTCACAACGAGTGTAGCTTTAATTCAATACCCTGCATGTGTATTTTAATGAACGTTTGAGTTTTAACTAATACTATTAGCATTTAGCGTAGCGCATTTGCATTTCCAGAGCTCTAGATGGGACGCCTGCGTGCCAGGTAGGAGCAAGAGTTAACTGACTTGCCTAATTAAATAAAGGTTAAAATATATATATATATTTTATCATAGACACAAATGAGCTCACTTTAACACCAAAATGAGACACAGATCATTTTCTTATTTTTAAAAATGTCTAGAAACAACCACATACACTATATACAGTGGGGCAAAAAAGTATTTAGTCAGCCACCTATTGTGCAAGTTCTCCCACTTAAAAAGATGAGAGAGGCCTGTAATTTTCATCATAGGTGCACTTCAACTATGACAGACAAAATGAGAAGAAAAAAATAATCTGGAAAATCACATTGTAGGAGTTTTAATGAATTTATTTGCACATTATGGTGGAAAATAAGTATTACACATACCTTTGGTTACGTCGTGTAGCTCATATTCGTTTTATTCAAATCAAAATAATAGATCTAAATTATCTTAAATAATTTAATTCACCTGTACAGGTATCCATGCATGAGACAATGAGATTACAGCTATATCTGAAATAAAACTTGATTTGACTATATTATGACTGCAATTATTTGTATGCTCCTTCTCAAACATGTCTGTTTTCACATAATATTCTCATTGCTGCATTTCTTTTGTGACCAATTGCTGCAACTGGCCCACAACCACATCACGTTCGGCAGGATGTTTTCAGTTATCTAGCTCACTAGAGATTCACTCACTGTAGTCTTTTCAATTATCAAGCCTCTACACAATATTAGCCGTGATTTCAACGAGAAGACTTCAAAATTTTCAACAAAGTAGACTACTAAAAGACTTTTAAAAAACTGGGGTAGGGGGACAATGTACACAGTATATCTAACTTTAGTTGGCTAACAAAAGCGAATGTTATCCATATCATACAAATTCATAACATATGTATTTTCAAATTTGTAACATATTGTATGAATTGCTAGTGTCCGAACAGCAAATGCTGTAAATTTAACTATTTATCAGCTAGTCATCTACTTAACTTAGCTTGCTACCAGAGATTAACATATTTTCTTGTTATTTCTAGTTGTTTGCCAACTATCTAGCAAGCAAGCTAACTTGCTATATGAAACTGAGTAGCTATTTAGCTAGCAGCTAACCATTTACATTTTTTTATTTTTTAGATATAGCTAGCTAGGGGACTAATGTTAGCTAGGCTAGGGGTAAGGGGAAGGGTTAGCTAAAATGCTAAGTAGTTGCAAAATTGACAATTTGCTAAAATACTAATGTCTTCCGTGATGAGATTCAAACACGCAACCTTCAGGTTGTTAGAGGTTCGCGTTATACCCCTACCCATCGACCCCGACTAACCACCCTCATTTTGTTTTTGCCAGAATTAACCTTCTGTCTTATGTAACCATACCAAATGTAACATATTCTAATTTACATTTACATTTAAGTCATTTAGCAGACGCTCTTATCCAGAGCGACTTACAAATTGGGTGTCCTGGATTTACATTTACTATGTTACATCTAGTCTATGAGACCAGGCTAATAGACTGTGTATTCTTAAACTCTGGAATCGTGAAATGTATAGCTAGCTAGTTAACAAGTGTCTATTTAGTGTTGATAATTTTAACTGTCAGTGCCAATATGTGTTTAGGCTAGTTCTTATGATAAACATTTACAATGCATCAGCTGCCAAACTAACAGGACTGCGGGAAAGCTGGGTAGCTAGAGACTAGAGAGGAGGAACAGAATGGCCTTTTTACACGATGTATAGAGTTGTGTCATAGAGGCATGAGAAATTATTGAAAACTAGCCACTTGTGAAATGCATTCAATAAAAAGAACCTCTGATCTCCATCTTGCTAGCTGCTATTTTATCCAAGCAGATATAGTGACCTAGTTCCTCTATGCCAAACGTATGTTCTATTACATACAGACGCTGTTAAGTTAGAGCATGGAACGATGTACGCTGAGAGTCGGGAAGCAAGTTCAGGGAGTGAGTGTTTTAATAAATAAATACAACGTAAGACAATAATAAACATGAACAACGCACAGACATGACACAGGAACAATAAACGCCTGGGGAAGGAACTAAAGGGAGTGACATATAAAGGAAGGTAATCAGAGAAGTGCTGGATTCCAGGTGAGTCTGATGCACAGGTGCGCGTAACGATGATGACAGGTGTGCGCCATAACGAGCAGCCTGGTGACCTAGAGGCCGGAGAGGGAGTACATGTGAAAGTACACCCTCCCGACGCGCTGCTCTAGCCGCAGAACGCCGACCAAAATGACGATCCAGGGGATCCGGAGCGGACCGGTTACCTCTGCTGAGGTGCTGGAAACCTATCAATCTGGCTGAGCAGGGAGAATGGCGACCTAGTGCCGGAGAGAAAGCATACGTGACGGTACCCCCCTCCCCGGCGCGTTCGGCTCCAGCCGCAGGTGGCCAACCAAAGGGACGACCCCGGGATCAGGAGCGGACCGTCACCCCTGCTGATGCATGGTAACCTGACAAACCAACTGAGGCACAAGAGCCGGCGGAAGCAGGCGAGTCTGGGGGAGGCAGGGGAGCCTGGTGGAGGCAGGGCAAGCCTGGCGGAGGCAGGGGAGGCAGGGGTGCCTGGCGAGCCGGCGGAGGGATGAAAGATTGTAGCGGCTCCCGGACCCGTCGTCATTCCACCTGACACAAAAAACACACTCCCTGATGCTTCCCTTAGGTGTGGCGTTATTCTGTGACGATGTGTGCTGAGAGTCGGGAAGCAAGTTCAGGGAGTGTGTGTTTTAATAAATAAGCACACCATAATACAAAATAAGAACCATAAATGCAGACATGACACATAAACAATAACGCCTGGGGAAGGAACCAAAGGGAGTGACATATAAAGGGAAGGTAATCAGGGAAGGGATGGAGTCCAAGAGAGTCTGATGATAAACAGGTGCGTGTAATGATGGTGACACATGTGCGCCATAACGAGCAGCCTGGTGACCTAGAGGCCGGAGGGAGCACGTGACAGAGCATTTGTATTCCCACCACTCGCACCACTCAGAGCGAGAGAGAGGGGAGAGGGTCTACAGATGAGACAGCCTGGGCTCCAGAGACCACGGCAGACACCGTAACCACCACTCACACAACAACAGCAGCTACCACAGTCATATACATTTTGTGAATAGCGTAGCGTGAGGTAAAATTCAGTGTTATATTGATACAAGATGTGGATATCAGTGATAAAAAAGTTCTGCAGTAGTATCGTGATAATTTCACATGCTGTAACGTCTGCTTCCAACTCACACTCTCAAACACACAGATCCCCTGAACGCAGCTTACTCTCCAGATCCCAATCACCTGAATTCTGATCACCTGTTCACACACCTGTATGTCATTTACACACATTATTTAGTTCAGTTCATTACACCCCATCATTGTGAGGCATTGTTTTTGTACACATTCTAGTCAGAGCGCTGTTTAATTCCATATTAGTCCTCCTGTGTGTCGTAGTTTTTGGCCATCCTCACTGACAAGGTTTTTGGCCTGTTGACCTTCTGCCTGTCCCTGGACCCTGCCACCTCCTGTGTTTTCCTTTACCAAATAAAACACCTACCCTGCGCTTGAAACCAGCACTCTGTCTCCCATCATACTCATTACACAGGCATTGTTTTGTGGGTAATATTTTGGCATCAGGACAACCCTAATAGTAATAAAGCTAAGCATCAATACAGTTAAATATCGGGATATAATCTTTGACGCTATATTGTATCATTTTGACAATGTCGCAATATAATTTTGGGTGCTAGTTGGCTGTACCTGCACCAAAACTCCAGTATTTTTTTCTTCATTGCTTGTTCTCCCTCTTCTTTTTAAAAAGGGAGCCAATTTTTTCAACACTTATTTCCGTGACTGATCAAAACTTGTTTTCGCATGGGCTCTCATCTCTCTGCAGCAGACATATGGTCGGTGAGCAATATGTTTGGAATATCGAAGAAAAAATAAAATCTCAGTATGGAATTACAATACATATAGAATAGTGAGAATCACAAAAGCATATCGTATCACGATAATATTGTATCATGAGGTCCCTGGCAATTCCCAGCCCTAATCCCTATAAATTATGTAATTTAATTTGGGTTCATCTGCATTTCAGGTGAACCCCAGGTTCATTTTGACACATGTAAGATGTTTACAATCATCTGTTCAAGTGTGAAGTTGGTACAGTTTGTACCTGGTAGGTGCTGACTGACAACTTTTTAGACAGCTCCCCCAGGCATTTTGCAGGGAGTTTTCCACTTTGGCTCCGTCTAAATAGGGTGGCGAAACGTTTGTGGTTTACCCAATAAATTACTGGGAGCCTGTATATAGTGTTTGACTCTATTTTTAAATAGCATACAGTTTTACTTGCCGTCAGTCAGCACCTCTACCAACTTTTGTTATTGTGTGCGCCAGCCCTTTTTATATGGGGTTAATGACAGCACTTTCAATTTCACACCTATTTTAGATAAGGCCATATTTGGACTTTTTGATATTTTACAAGCAATACTATTTTGTATTAAAAGCAATCTAACCTCTTCTCAGTCATTATCTTTGTATTTTTGACAATGTTGTATAAAACAACCCCATTAAACATTAAAAGTTGTTAACATTTAAGGAATCTGTTGTTGTGATACTTGAATGTGTTTAATGAATGCACATTTTTATAATGCATCTCCTTAATGCTCAAAAGGCATTTCTGGTGCAATAAATTAGCTCATGAGGATACAATGATAAGATCTCATCTATTTCTCATGCTTCTCAAATGGAAGTCTCAATCCGAGCTCATTTGTCTCAAGAAAGTTTCAAGAATTCATTCTCTTAGGAGAAACAGTTCAGATAAATGATACAAATTTGAGATCTCCCATATTTCTACAGAGATGAAAAAAGAAGCAAAATACTTCCCCTCTGTGCTGATATCACCATTTAGCAACCTACCATGATAGCACATTGTCTGTCATACTCACTTGTATACTTGACACTCTCTCTCCAGGTCTCTCCTATTGATTAAGTGTTGTGGCACCTTCTTGATTGCAGCCCAGGTGTCATTGTACTTCTCCCTGTAGATCTTCCCAAAGCAGCCAGCAGCAAGAGTTTTGGTGGAGTACTCCATCTAGGGGGTTTGGTGGGCAGTGGGGTCAAGATCTGATAGAAATGTGACCAAAAACTACTAAAGCATTGACCTCTGCATAACAATTGTTATAGTACTATTGTAAGGTTAAAGTACACCCTACAAAGTCAATTCTCTCATAGTTACAAAGACAAAGAGAATTCCGAAGAAAATCATGGAGTGGATGAGAAGGGTTTGTCTGTTGACTACAAACTAAAGCAAACAATATTGCAACTGTAGAACCGAGAAATTCTACAGACAGTGGCCGTGTCCGAATAGCCTACCCATACTTGCGTCCTAAATAGTAGGTTGTTTGAGTATGTGAAAAAAATAAAGTTTAATAGTATGCAGCATTTCAAAAATCAAGTATGTTTTAAATGCCCAGATGTCATTCTCAGTTTGGCTTTGACAACTGCTGAACAATTAGATATACGCATGGTGGAAAAAGTACCCAATTGTCATAATTGAGTAAAAGTAAAGATAGCTTAATAGAAAATGACTAAAGTAAAAGTCCAGCAAAATACTACTTGAGTAAAAGTATGAATGAAACTGGTTTTAAATGAACTTGCGAGGGGTGGGGGTGTGTCAATTTGTCAATAACAGCTGGTGCGCAATGTCTAATATTAAAGAAATCTTCAGTTATGGCTCGCCTGAGGTAGAGTACCTCATGATAAGCTGTAGACCACACTATCTATAAAGAGTGTTTTCATCTATATTATTCGTAGCCGTCTATTTACCACCACAAACTGATGCTGGCACTAAGACCGCTCTCAACGAGCTGTAAAAGGCCATAAGCAAACAAGAAACTGCTCATCCAGAAGCAGCACTCCTAGTGGCCAGGGACTTTAATGCAGGCAAACTTAAATCCGTTTTACCTCATTTCTACCAGCATGTCACATGTGCAACCTGAGGAAAGAATACTCTTAGCCACCTTTACTCCACACACAGAGACGCATACAAAGCTCTCCTTGCCGTCCATTTGGTTAACATGAATATAATTCTATCCTCTTGATTCCTGCTTACAAGCAAAAACTAAAGTAGGAAGTACCAGTGACTAGCTCAATACGGAAGTGGTCAGATGAAGTCGATGCTACGCTACAGGACTGTTTTGCTAGTACAGACTGGAATATGTTCCGTTGTTTATCCAATGACATTGAGGAGTATACCACATTATTGATGAAGCCGGTGACTAAGTGCATAGACGACATTGTCCCCACAGTGACCGTGTGTACATGTCCCAACCAGAAGCCATGGATTACAGGCAACATCTGCACCGAGCTAAAGGCTAGATCTGCCTGCTTTCAAGGAGTGGGACACTAATCCGGAAGCTTATAAGAAATCTCACGATGCCCTCAGACGAACCATTAAACAGGCAAAGCGTCACTACAGGACTAAGATTGAATCCTAATACTCCGGCTCTGACGCTCGTCGGATGTGGCAGGGCTTGCAAACAATTACAAAGGGAAACCCAGATGCGAGCTGCCCAGTGACTCGATCATACCAGACAAGCTAAATGCCTTTTATGTTCGCTTCGAGGCAAGCAACACTGAAGCATGCATGAGAGCACCAGCTGTTCCGGACAACTGTGTGATCACGCTCTCCGTAGCCGATGTGAGCAAGACCTTTAAAAAGGTCAACATTCACAAGGCCGTGGGGCCAGGCGGATTACCAGGACGTGTACTCAGAGAATGCGCATACCAACTGGCAAGTGTCTTCACTGACATTTTAAAACTCTCCCATACCCAGTCTGTAATACCTACATGTTTCAAGCAGACCACCATAGTCCCTGTTCCCAAGAAAGCGAAGGGAACGTGCCGAAATGACTACCGCCCCGTAGCACTCACATCGGTAGCCATGAAGTGCTTTGAAAGGCTGGTCATGACTCACATAAACACCATCAAAACCTCAAACCCTAGACCCATTCCAATTCGCATACCGCCCCAGCATTCAGTGTTCTCAGCGTTCAACACCATAGCGTTCAACATCATAGTTTCCACAAAGCTCATCACTAAGCTAAGGACCCTGGGACTAAACACTACCTCTGCAACTGGATCCTGGGCTGCCCCCAGGTGGTAAGGGTAAGCAACAACACATCGGCCACGCTGATCTTCAACACTGAGGTCTCTCAGGGGTGCATGCTTAGTCCCCTTCTCTACTCCCTGTTCACCCACGACTGCGTGGCCAAGCACGACTCCAACACCATTAAGTTTGCTGACGACACAACAACCTGACCAACAACAACGAGAAAGCCTATAGGGAGGAGGTCAGAGACCTGGCAGTCTGGTGCCAGGACAACCTCTTCCTCAATGTGGGCAAGACAAAAGGAGCTGATCATGGACTACTGGCAAAGGAGGGCCGAACAGGCCCCCATTAACATTGACGGGCTGTAGTGGAGCGGGTTGAGAGTTTCAAGTTCCTTGGTGTCCACATCACCAACAAACTATCATGGTCCATGCACACCAAGACAGTCGTGAAGAGGGCACGACAACACCTTTCCCCCTCGGGAGACTGAAAAGATTTGGTATGCGTCCCCAGATCCTTAAAAAGTTGTACAACTGCACCATCGAGAGCATCCTGACCGGTTGCATCACTGCTTGGTATGGCAACTACTCGGGATCCGACTGTAAGGTGCTACAGAAGGTAGTGCGTACGGCCCAGTATATCACTGGGACCAAGCTTCCTGCCATCCAGGAGTTATATACTAGGCAGTGTCAGAGGAAGGCACGAAAAATTGTCAAAGACTCCATTCATCCAAGTCATAGCCTGTTCTCTCTGCTAGCGCACAGCAAGCGGTACCGGAGCGCCAAGTCTGGGTCCAAAAGGCTCCTTAACAATTTCTACCCCCAAACCACAAGACTGCTGAACAATTCATCAAATGGCCACCTGGACTATTTACATTGACACCCCCCTCTGTTTTACACTGCTGCCACTCGCTGTTTGTTATCTATGCATAGTCACTTTAGCCCTACCTACATGTACAAATAACCTTGACTAACCTCTACCCCCGCACACTGACACGATATCTGTATATATATAGCCTCGTTATTGTGTTAATTTTTATTAAAATATTTTACTTTAGTTTATTTAGTAAATATTTGAACTTTCTTGAGCTGCGTTGTTGGTTAAGGGCTTAAGTAAGCAAGCATTTCATGGAAAGGTCTACACTTGTATTTGGCGCATGTGACAAATGCATTTTTATTTTATTTGAAAGTATCAAATTTAAAACTGCTAAAATATACTTAAGTATCAAAAATAAAATTATAAATAATTTCAAATTCTTCATATTAAGCAAAACAGACTGTACATTTATTTTTAAATTGTACGGACAGCCAGGGGCACACTCCAACGTAATTTACAAACAAAGCATTTGTGTTTAGTGAGTCGCCAGATCAGAGTCAGTAAGGATGACCAGGATGTTCTGTTCCTATCCTGCCAAGCATTCAAAATGTAATGAAAATGCATGGAGTAAAAAGTAAATACTTTTCTTTAGGAATATAGTGAAGTAAAAGTTGTCAGAAATAAAAAAGTAAAGTAAAAATACAGCATAACTACTTAAGTAGTTCTTGAATGTAGGTTACTTTACACCACAGGATGTGGGTGGGGATGCCCCAGCGGAATCAGCGAATAGCGGGAAACAACGCGCATGACCCATTGTCAGTATGAGAAAATCAAATGTTTTAATATGTGAATTTTTGAAAATCGAATATGGTTTAAATTCGATGCACACTATTCCACAATGAATTGGAAGAGGTGGGCTGCGAGTGAAAGGCCCCAGGTCTCTTCAAATAGCCAAACAAGATTAGGATACTTAATTGTGAAGATGCCAAATAGCGAAGGTTCTGTGGTAGTGTTCATATGTAGGCTAAGTAGTTTTTGTTTTCCTTAAAATGATCACGAGTATTGCATCGTAGGCTACTTCTTTGAAAACAGAAGTTTTATTTATTTTTTAATCCAAAATGGATTTCTGTTTTCTCATTGAAAAGTTGTTATTGTTCGCTTGGCCTTCCTCTGAGCTTTTTAAACTAAATAGGCCTACTAAAGCATCTTTTGATTTCTTTCACTAATAAATATGTTGAAATGGAACCAAATTATATTTTTCTGTCTTCAGTCCTTTTTAAATAGGAGAGATGCTGTATGGGCTATGGGGTCGAATGTGATTAGGCAGACTGAGTAGGCCTATAACTCCATTCCTATTCTATTCCGAGTTTACAGAAATTAATCAAATGGGAAATCAGGCTGGTTAATAGGATGCATGTCTGTTGAATTCGGAAAAAATCTACCTGCACTCGGTCCCGCCCCACCTACCCAGCCAGTCAGGAGCTGCTCCTGCGTTGCAGCCGTGACATACTTTTTACTAAATGGTACGTGCTAAATATTATGCAACGATGAGTACATAGTATGCAGTTTAAGTATGTAGTGTGGGTATTCGGACACTATACTACCAATTTCTCATATATTAAGGTGGAAATTATATTAATTCTAAACTGGTATTCTAATCCAATCAATACCAACCAACAACAATTGAGGCACTCCCAGATTCCTGATAGCGCAGTACCCTATTTATGCCAGCGGGGTAAAATGATGTCAAACAGGTTATTTCATACTCTGCACAGAAACAAAAAGTCACATCCTGTGTTGTGTCATCCATTTGCATAGTAACAATATACACTGAGTGTACAAAACTGACCAGGTGAAATCTATGATCCCTTGAGGTCACCTGTTAATCCACTTCAAATCAGTGTAGATGAAGGGCAGGAGACAGGTTAAAGAAGGATTTTTATGAGACATGAATGAATGGAGGGTGGATGGGCAAGACAAAATATTAAAGTGCCTTTGAAAGGGGTATGTTAGCAGGTGCCAGGCGCACTGGTTTGAGTGTGTCAAGAACGGCAACACTACTTGGGTTTTTAACACTCAACAGTTTCCCATGTGAATTAAGAATGGTCCACCACCCAAAATACATCCAGCCAATTTGACACAACTGTGGAAAGTATTGGAGTCAACATGGGCCAGCATCCCTACACATTGTAGAGTCCACGCCCCAACGAATTGAGGCTGTTCTGAGGGCAAAGGGGGGTGCAACTTAATAGTAGGAAGGTGTTCCTAATGTTTTGTACACTCAGTGGAGATTAGACAGAGACATAGCAAGACATAAAGTATGTATAGGAGGAAAGCTGTCTGAGGGACAGCCATCAAGATAGGTAAATACCTTTCAGAGACCATTTGTGGCCTGCCATCAAATATAATGTGACCCCTACTTCTGTTCCCAACACTACAACTATTTGAAAAGATTTGATTTTGGGAGTGACAACGCATTATAATAATGAATTCATAGCTCATGCTATTTAAGCAAAAGAGTGAATTGCTAAACTATGAGCATGTACAGTGTCTTCGGAAAATATCCGTACCCTTTGACTTATTCCACATTTTGTTGTTACAGCCTGAAATCAAAATGAATAAAATTGTACACAATTCTTACCCATCTACACACACAATAGCTCATAATTACAAAGTTAAAACATTTTTAATTTTGCAAATGTATTGAAAATGAAATCCAGAAATACATATCTCATTAACAAGAGTATTCACACCCCTTAGTCAATACTTTGTAGAAAGCATTTGGCAGCGATTATATTTTTTTGTAAAAAAACAAAACCATTTAACCTTATTTAACTAGGCAAGTCAGTTGAGAACAAATTCTTATTTACAATGACGGCCTACCCTGGCCAAACCTGGAGGGCGCTGGGCCAATTGCGGGCTATGCACTATGGGACTCCCCATCACAGCCGGATGTGATACAGCCTGGATACGAACCAGGGTGTCTGTAGTGACACCTTAAGCACTGAGATGGCGTGCCTTGAGGCGTCACTAGTGTGAGTCTTTCTGGGTAAGTCTAAGAGCTTTCCACACTTGTATTGTGCAACATTTGCCCATTATTCTTTTCAAAATTCTTCAAGCGCTGCCAAATTGGTTGTTGATCATTGCTAGACAACCATTTTCAGGTCTTGCCATAGATTTGCAAGTAGATTTAATTAAGTCAAAACTGTAAATTGGCCACTCAGGAACATTCACTGTCTTCTTGGTAAGCAACTCCAGTGTAGATCTGGTCTTGTGTTTTAGGTTATTGTCCTGCTGCAATTACAAGCATACCCATAACATGATGCAGCCACCACTATGCTTGAACATATGGAGAGTGGTACTCAGTAATGTGTTGTATTGGATTTGCCCCAAACAAAAAGTTAATTGCTTTGCCACATCTTTTGCAGTATTACTTTAGTGCCTTCTTGAAACAGGATTCACATTTTGGAATATGTTTTACTCTGTACAGACTTCCTTCTTTTAACTCTGTCAATTAGGTTAGTATTGTGGAGTAATTACAATGTTGTTGATCCATCCTTAGTTTTCTCCCATCATAGACATTCAACTCTGTAATTGTTTTAAAGTCAGCCCATGCAACCTATTATGTGACTTGTTAAACATATATTTACTCCTGAACTTAATTTAGGCTTGCCATAACAAAAGGTGTTGAATAGTTGACAAGACATTTCAGATTTTCATTTTTTATTTTATTGCAAAAAACATTGATATTATGAGGTATTGTGTGTAGGCCAGTGAATAAAAATCGAAATATTTTTTTTAAATTCAGGGTGTAACACAACAAAATGTAGAAAAAGTCAAGCGGGGTGAATACTTTCTGAACCCAGTGTAAATATACAGGAATGAAAATGACTTTACGCTGACACCTCTAGAAACCAGATATACATGTTTTTTTAATGCCTCATGATAGGCAATAACATTTGCAATCCTCTCGAGTAGCTACTTACATTTAATTGGATATTGATACAACATATTCATATAAAATCACAATTTCCTTTGTTCTACTTTAAAAAGGAAAGTTGATTAACTGAATGCTTGTTATAAATGGGAAATGCAGTTTATATCTTAAAAAATTAAATAATCTTACCTCTACCTCAGTCAGTTTAGTTCAGGAATGGCTGCTGTCTTGCTGTGTCAGGTTTAAACATGAGAGAACACAGTTGTCTGTGTTTTTGACCTCTCCTCTGCCCCACCCCTAAAGTATTAACGCCCCTTTATTTGGTGTCATACTGTGATGAAACTGTGGGACAGCTTGTAAGAAAAGACATGTCCAAATAATTAACTAATTGCTCATACCTGCTCCTGCTTGCTAAACTCTGCCCGGGACTCTGATATAAGGCAGAGAAACTGATATAAGGCAGGGCCGAGAGCGCAGGCAGGTCTTGACGGGGGAGCTGGTGCTTTGATGTATATTGTGTTTTGTAAACCTTGCTAGTATCCGCAGTTCACGTTTTTTAGGGTGTCTGCTGGTGTGTTCCATAACCAGCCTTTCAAAGCACTTCATGATTAGATGCGAGGGCCACAGAGTGGTAATCATTGTGGCAAGAAGCCTTAGAGTTCTTGGGAACAGGAATGATGGCAGTCATTTTAAGATGTTGGGATTACAGACTGGGACACGGAGAGGTTGAAAATGACCATGAATATGCCTTCCAGCTGATCTGTGAATGCGCTGAGAACTCGCCCTGGAACACTCTCCGGCCCACGGCCTTGCCAGTGTTGATCTCATAAAATAACTTAAATCACGTCGGCCTCGAAAGCGCGAGATCAGTCCTCTGGGTCGGTGGGGGCCCTCATGCACAGTACAGTGTTAATGTCTAAGCATGCATAAAATGCATAGAGTTTTTCTGGAAGAGAGGCATTGTTGGGTAGACCATAGCTGCGTCTTCCTTTGTAATCCGTAATGGACTGTAGCCCCTGCAACATTCGGCAGGCGTCGGTGCCTGTGTAGTATGATTCCACCTTATTCCTATATTGACCTTTTGCTTGTTTAATGACTCTGTGGAGGTCGTAGCGGGACTTATTGTACTTGTTCCTATCCTCAGCCGTAGCCTCAGGGTTGTCTGTGATAGCCCTGTGTGCGGTAGCCCTGTCATTTAGTTTATCCAGGGCTTTTGATTGGAGGAGCAGCGAACCTTCGCCGATGCATTCACTTATGAAGCTGGTGACAGAGGTGGTTAGCTTGTCGATGTTATCGGCGGAGTCTCAGAACATATTCCAACCAGCGCTAGCAAAGCAGTCCATAATCTCCGTCTCTGATTTCTCAATGGAGCGAGTCACGAGTCATGATCTGATTTGCCGATCTGAAATGAAAAAGGTCAGTGCTATCCAGAATCCTTGGAATGTCCCAACACTAAACCCTAACCTAACTTTAACCACTACCCTAATCTTAACCATAACCCTTACCTTAATATTTTTAAATGTTAAACTTCAAATGGGGTAGGGATGTCCCAAGGATCCCAGATAATTATTTGAGCCTAATTCAGATAATGCATCTCATCACTATATACCCAGCGCTTGCCCACTCCATAGCAAGCTGCTCTATCCGTAGTAATTTAATGTTAAAATCAGATTTCAAAGGTTTAAAAACCGATTCAGAACTGTATTTTAATGGTTATAATGGTTCTGTTCAGAAATAAATTATTGGGAAATAATTTTTTGGTTCCAACCCCTGCATAAGACAGAATGTTACTTCAAGATTTTGTCAATAAAGCCCTTTATCTACCTTCCCAGAGTCAGATGAACTGTGGATACATTTTTATAGCATGCTAGTAGATACCATAGACTTCCAGTCATTGTGGTGATGCTAGTTAGCACTGGCTTGTGAAACTACCTCCACATTCCTTCATACTGGATGCAGAGACATAACAATGGTATCCTTGAGTTCATCAGACTCTGGGGAAGTAGATAAAGGCCTTCATTGTCAAAATCCCATGGTATCCTGTTTGAATGTTAAATGACGAGACAGAGGCATTGATGCGAGTAACCAGTCTTGTTCAGTACATCACAACACATCCGGGTATCTCAAGCACCCCGGTAAAACACAAGAGTTGCAGTAATGAACATTGACCAACAGATGACATCACTGTGCCATCTTACACCCATAACGATCCCTTTAACGCAAGATGGGTGGGCGTATAATGCGAATGTCTAGAAACCTAAAAGGTTGCCCGTTAGCATTTTAGCAACTACTTACTACTTTTAGCTACTTTAGCTAACCATTCCCCTAACCCTAGCCCTTTACCTAAGCTTAACCCCAAGCCTGGCTAATGTTAGCCACCTAGCTAATGTTAGCATTAGCCACCTAACTAATGTTAGCCACAACAAATTAGAAATTTGTAACATCATATTTTTCAAATTTGTAACATATTGTACAAATTCCAATTCGTAACATGTCATACGAAATGGATGATGGACATTCACACCATACGAAACGTAACATATCATACTAATTGGAGTGTCCTAGATTTACATTTAATCAATCAAATTGATTTGTAAAGGCCTTTTTACTTCAGCAGTTGTCTCAAAGTGCTCATACAGAAACCCAGCCAAAAAAATCGAAAAAGAGCAAGCAATGCAGATGTAGAAGCACGGTGTTAGGGAAAAACTCCCTAGAAAGTTTAGAGCGTTGGGCCAGTAACCAAAAGGTTAGATTGAATCCTGAGCTGACAAGTTAGAAATCTGTCTTTCTGCCCCTGAACAAGGCAGTTACCCCACTGTTCCTAGGCCGTCATTGTAAATACATCTTTGGTCCAAGCTGTCCTATGAATTGGTATTTTCTAATAAAGATCATTGTTTGTTATAGCGGTGTTGAGTGTCCAAGCCTCGGACACCTGAGCTACTCAGCTCAATCCAGTACTTGTCCCACCTCTCGAGTGGTCCGCAAGATTATTTACAACACATAGAGAAAGTGTGCCAGGAGATGAGCCATGGTATGGAAAGGACATGGATTCAAATGCGACATAAGCTGAATTTTTTTAGGGGACAAAAATGTCACATGATTCAGTTAGAGACCAAAGTATACAGACTCCTTGACTTTTTCCAAATGTTGTTGTGTTACAGGCTGAATTGTAAAATACCTCAATTTAGATGTGCTTGTCACTGGCCTATACACAAAAACCCATCATGTCAGTGGAACTATGTTTTAGATTTTTCTTTCTTCAAATCGATTAAAAAAAGAAAAGCTGAATTGTCAATAAGTATTCAACCCCTTTGTTATGGCAAACCTAAATAAGTTCAGGATTAAAAATGTGCTTAACAAGTCACAAAATAAGTTGCACTCTGTGCGTAATAACAGTGTTTGACATGATTCTTTAATGACTAACTCATCTCTGTACCCCACACATACAATTATCTGTATGGTCTCTCATTAGGGCAGTGAATTTCAAACACAGATTCAACCACAAAGACCAGGGACGGTTTCCAATGCTTTGCAAAGGAGGGCACCTATGGGTAAAAATGTAAAAAAGCAGACATTGAATATACCTTTAAGCATGAAGGTATTAATTACACTTTGGAGGGTGTATCAATACACCCAGTCACTACAAAGATACTGGTGTCCTTCCTAACTTGCCAGATAGGAAGGAAACCGCACAGGGATTTCAGAATGAGGAAAATGGTGACTTTAAAACAGTTACTGGGTTTAATGGCTGTGATAGGAGAAAACTTAGTCTGGATCAACAACATTGTAGTTACTCCACAATATCCTAATTGACAGAGTGAAAGCAGCCTGTACAATACAAACATTCCAAAACATGCATCCTGTTTGCAACAAGGCACTAAAGTAATACTGCAAAAACAAATTGCAAAGCATTTAACTTTTGTCCTGAATACATGTTATGTTTGGGGCAAATCGAAACTCTCAATATGTTCAAGCATATTGGTGGCTTAGTCATGCTTTGGGTATGCTTGTAATCGTTAAGGAATGAGGAGTTTTTCAAGATAAAAAGAAACGGAATAGAGCTAAGCACATGTAAAACCGTAGAGGAAAACCTGGTTCAGTTCTTTCCACCAGACACTGGAAGATTAATTAACCTTTCAGCAGACCAGGCACGACTCCAATACTATCATTAAGTTTGCCGATGACATAACATTGGTAGGCCTGATCACCGACAACAATGACACCGCCTATAGGGAGGAGGTCAACGACCTAGCGGTGCAAGGATGACAACCTCAACGTGAGCAAGACAAAGGAGATGATTGTGGGCTACAGGAAAAGGAGGACAGAGCACGCCCCCATTCTCATCGACAGGGCTGTAATGGCGCAGGTTTTGAGTTTCAAGTTCCTTGGTGTCCACATCACCAACAAACTATCATGGTCCAAACACACCAAGACAGTCATTAAGAGGGCACAACAAAGCCTATTGGCATGGGACCTCAAATCCTCAAAAAGTTATACAGCTGCACCATCGAGAGCATCCTGACTGGTTACATCACTGCCTGGTATGGCAACTGCTTGGCCTCCGACCGTATGGCAACTGCTTGGTTAGCAGATGTTGATGCGAGTGTAGCGAAATGCTTGTGCTTCTAGTCCGACAGTGCAGTAATATAACAAATTCACACCAACTACATTATACACACAATGTAAGGGGATGGAATAAGAATATGTACATATAAATATGGGGATGCGCGATGGCCATGCGGCATAGGCAAGATGCAATAGATGGTATAAAGTAGAGGTCGACCGATTCTGATTTTTCAACGCCGATACCGATTATTGGAGGATCAAAAAAGCCGATACGGATTAATCGGTCTACTTTTTATTTATAATAATGACAATTACAACAATACTGAATTAACACTTATTTTAACTTAATATAAAACATCAATAAAATCAATTTAGCCTCAAATAAATAATGAAACATGTTCAATTTGGTTTAAATAATGCAAAAACAAAGTGTTGGAGAAGAAAGTAATATGTGCCATGTAGAATATGTGCCATGTAAAATATGTGCCATGTAAAAAAGCTAACGTTTAAGTTCCTTGCTCAGAACATGAGAAAATATGAAAGTTGGTGGTTCCTTTTAACATGAGACTTCAATATTCCAAGGTAAGAGGTTTTAGGTTGTAGTTAATATAGTATTTATAGGACTATTTCTCTCTATACCATTTGTATTTCATATACCTTTGACTATTGGATGTTCTTATAGGCACTATAGTATTGCCAGTGTAACAGTAAAGCTTCCGTCCCCCTCCTCGCCCCTACCTGGGCTCGAACCAGGAACACATCGACAACAGCCACACTCGAAGCATCGTTACCCATCGCTCCACAAAAGCCGCGGCCATTGCAGCGCAAGGGGAATAACTACTCCAAATCTAAAAGCGAGTGACGTTTGAAACAGTATTAGCGCACACCCAGCTAACTAGCTAGCCATTTCACATTGGTTACACCAGCCATTAGCTGGGTGTGCGCTAATACTGTTTCAAACGTCACTCGCTTTTAGATTTGGAGTAGTTATTCCCCTTGGCTTGAAGTCATAAACAGCGCTGTGCTTGCGAAGAGCTGCTGGCAAAATGCACGAAAGTGCTGTTTGAATGAATGATTATGGGCCTGCTGCTGCTCAGTCAGACTGCTCTATCAAATCAGACTTAATTATAACATAATAACACACAGAAATACGAGCCTTTGGTCATTAATATGATCGAATCCGGAAACTATCATTTCGAAAACAAAACGTTTATTATTTCAGTGAAATACAGAACCGTTCGGTATTTTATCTAACAGGTGGCATCCCTAAGTCTAAATATTCTTGTTACATTGCACAACCTTCAATGTATGTTATAATTATGTAAAATTCACAAAATTCACAATGAGCCAGGCAGCCCAAAATGTTGCATATACCCTGACTCTGCGTGCGATGAACGCAAGAGAAATGACACAATTTCACCTGGTTAATATTGCCTGCTAAACTGGATTAGTAGTTATAACTAGTGATTATGATTGATTGTTTTTTATAAAATAAGTTTAATGCTAGCTAGCAATTTACCTTGGCTTCTACTGCATTCACGTAACAGGCAGGCTACTCGTGGAGTGCAATGGTTAGAGCGTTGGATTAGTTAACTGCGGTTGCAAGATTGAAACCCCTGAGCTGACAAGGTGAAGATCTGTCGTTCTGCCCCTGAACAAGGCAGTTAACCCACAGTTCCTAGGCAGTCATTGAAAATAAGAATGTGTTCTTAATTGACTTGCCTAGTTAAATAATCGGAAATCGGCACCCAAAAATACCGATTTCCGATTGTTATGAAAACTTGAAATCGGCCCTAATTAAATCGCCCATTCCGATTAAATCGGTCGACCTCTAGTATAAAATACAGTATATACACATATGAGATGAGTAATGTATGATATTTAAACATTATTAAAGTGGCATTATTTAAAGTGACTAGTGATGCCATTATTAAATCCATTCATTAAAGTGGCCAGTGATTTGAGTCTGTATGTTGGCAGCAGCCTCTTATGTTAGTGATGGCTGTATAAACAGTCTGATGGGCTTGAGATGGAAGCTGTTTTTCAGTCTCTCGGTCCCAGCTTTGATGCACCTGTTCTGACCTCGCCTTCTGGATGATAGCGGGGTGAACAGGCAGTGGCTCAGGTCGTTGTTGTCCTTGATGATCTTTTTGGCCTTCCTGTGACATCGGGTGAAGTCCACGATCATCTCCTTTGTTTTGTTGACATTGAGTGAGAGGTTATTTTCCTGACACCACACTCCGAGGGCCGTCACCTCCTCCCTGTAGGCTGTCTCGTTGTTGTTGGTAATCAAGGTGTTACGAATCCCTTTTGGCCCGATAGTCTAGGGGGGGGATGGTAATGAGACCCGTAACATAACTCATGCAAATTATTATTGTGACAAAGTAAAAGTGTGAATGAAATAACCACGACAACAGAAATCTACCGTCAAACTCTAGGTTTACATTTACATTTACATTTAAGTCATTTAGCAGACGCTCTTATCCAGAGCGACTTACAAATTGGTGCATTCACCTTATGACATCCAGTGGAACAGTCACTTTACAATAGTGCATCTAAAACTTAAGGGGGGGGGGGGGGGTGAGAGGGATTACTTATCCTATCCTAGGTATTCCTTAAAGAGATGGGGTTTCAGGTGTCTCCGGAAGGTGGTGATTGACTCCGCTGTCCTGGCGTCGTGAGGGAGTTTGTTCCACCATTGGGGGGCCAGGGCAGCGAACAGTTTTGACTGGGCAGAGCGGGAGCTGTACTTCCTCAGTGGTAGGGAGGCGAGCAGGCCAGAGGTGGATGAACGCAGTGCCCTTGTTTGGGTGTAGGGCCTGATCAGAGCCTGGAGGTACTGAGGTGCCGTTCCCCTCACAGCTCCGTAGGCAAGCACCATGGTCTTGTAGCGGATGCGAGCTTCAACTGGAAGCCAGTGGAGAGAACGGAGGAGCGGGGTGACGTGAGAGAACTTGGGAAGGTTGAACACCAGACGGGCTGCGGCGTTCTGGATGAGTTGAAGGGGTTTAATGGCACAGGCAGGGAGCCCAGCCAACAGCGAGTTGCAGTAATCTAGACGGGAGATGACAAGTGCCTGGATTAGGACCTGCGCCGCTTCCTGTGAGGCAGGGTCGTACTCTGCGGATGTTGTAGAGCATGAACCTACAGGAACGGGCCACCGCCTTGATGTTGGTTGAGAACGACAGGGTGTTGTCCAGGATCACGCCAAGGTTCTTGGCGCTCTGGGAGGAGGACACAATGGAGTTGTCAACCGTGATGGCGAGATCATGGAACGGGCAGTCCTTCCCCGGGAGGAAGAGCAGCTCCGTCTTGCCGAGGTTCAGCTTGAGGTGGTGATCCGTCATCCACACTGATATGTCTGCCAGACATGCAGAGATGCGATTCGCCACCTGGTCATCAGAAGGGGGAAAGGAGAAGATTAATTGTGTGTCGTCTGCATAGCAATGATAAGAGAGACCATGTGAGGTTATGACAGAGCCAAGTAACTTGGTGTATAGCGAGAATAGGAGAGGGCCAAGAACAGAGCCCTGGGGGACACCAGTGGTGAGAGCGCGTGGTGAGGAGACAGATTCTCGCCACGCCACCTGGTAGGAGCGACCTGTCAGGTAGGACGCAATCCAAGCGTGGGCCGCACCGGAGATGCCCAACTCGGAGAGGGTGGAGAGGAGGATCTGATGGTTCACAGTATCAAAGGCAGCCGATAGATCTAGAAGGATGAGAGCAGAGGAGAGAGAGTTAGCTTTAGCAGTGCGGAGCGCCTCCGTGATACAGAGGAGAGCAGTCTCAGTTGAATGACTAGTCTTGAAACCTGACTGATTTGGATCAAGAAGGTCATTCAGAGAGAGATAGCGGGAGAGCTGGCCAAGGACGGCACGTTCAAGAGTTTTGGAGAGAAAAGAAAGAAGGGATACTGGTCTGTAATTGTTGACATCGGAGGGATCGAGTGTAGGTTTTTTCAGAAGGGGTGCAACTCTCGCTCTCTTGAAGACGGAAGGGACGTAGCCAGCGGTCAGGGATGAGTTGATGAGCGAGGTGAGGTAAGGGAGAAGGTCTCCGGAAATGGTCTGGAGAAGAGAGGAGGGGATAGGGTCAAGCGGGCAGGTTGTTGGGCGGCCGGCCGTCACAAGACGCGAGATTTCATCTGTTTATTTATAAACACACGGTAATGGGGGGAGCAGGAAAAGGGGCTGAGCTGGACCCAAGGAAAGAAACAATAAATATACAAAACCGCACCCCTAAGCTAGACTAGCCTACTTTAACAGCTAACTAACTAACCAAAAATACAGTGGGTGGTCCGCCCAGTTCTACCTAGTGTATTTAACAAAGTTCACCTACGGGTAGTGTATGCCCATGGGCGACTTGTCTTGGTTTCCCCTTTTCCCACCAGCAAACAAACAAACACCATAACCAAAAACAATACTCACAGGTGATGACAAAGTGCTATGGAGGTGCTTTAAACAAAAGAGAGGTTAAGACATAAAGCGAGAGTGAAACACAGAGACCTACAGACATGGCATTTACAGAGAGATTGAGCTAGAGATTGAGCTGAGCTGAGCTCTAGAACAAACAAATGATGGGGTTTTTAAACCATGGGGAAGGAACTGTGATAGGATAGGAAGTAGGAGGAGGTGTGTCTTCTGATTGATGATTGATTGTTGACTGATTGGGGAGTGATGGTTTTCACCTGTGAGGGGAGAAGGAGAGAAAAGAAACACACACAGGATACACACACACACAGGATAACTGTATCCGTAACACTCCCACCCTTAAAAGAGCAACCCTAGGGGTTGCGACTACATTATTTCAGTGAATACTCACAACAAAGCAACAACCTTGCAAAACATACAGAAATCATTTTCACACACGAGACAAAGCATCTGCCAACACATTATCAGAACCCTTTTTGTGGCGGATCTCCAAATTATAATTTTGTACAATCAGCGCCCAACGCATAAGGCGCTGGTTCTGGTTGTACATTCGGTGGAGAAAAACTAAGGGGTTATGGTCAGTATATACAATCACGGGTAGGGCACTGGAACCAATATATACTTCAAAGTATTGCAGAGCCAACAACAAAGCAAGAGCTTCTTGTTCTATTGTCGCATAGTTTGTTTGACATTTATTAAATTTACGTGAAAAATAACAAAACAGGATGATCCACTCCACTCTTGTCCTGCTGCAGTAGAACAGCACCAGCACCTCTGGCACTAGCATCTACCTCAAGTTTGAACGGTTGTTCAAAATCTGGAGCAGCAAGTACAGGTGTACTACATAAGAGTGCTTTCGCTGATTCAAAAGCTCTCTTACAATCAGCGGACCACACAAATGATCTAGCCGGACTAAGCAAATCGGTCAATGGAGCAACTACCGCAGAGAAATTTTTACAGAAGCTACGGTAGTAGCCAACCATCCCTAGAAAGCGGCGTAGCTCTCGTCTGGTGGTAGGTGCAGGGAATGCAGTTATAGCCAAGACCTTGGCACCAACAGGGCGCACCTGTCCATGGCCAACCTCTTTACCGAGATAGGTAACAGTAGCCTTCCCAAACTCGCACTTTGCCAAGTTCAGGGTTAGAGAAGCAGCTGCCAACCGTTCACATACGACCCTTAGTGAGTCAACATGATCTGACCACTCAGACGAATAAATCACTAGGTCATCAAGGTATGCACTACAATTAGGAACGCCAGCTAATACGGAGTTAACCAGTCGTTGGAAGGTGGCTGGTGCATTTCTCATCCCAAAAGCCATGACTGAGTACTGTAGGAAGTTGTCTGGGGTCACAAAGGCAGAAATCTCAGAAGCACGTGAAGTTAACGGAACCTGCCAGTAACCTTTTAAGAGGTCTAACTTAGTTACATACTTAGCAGCACCAATAGTGTCGATACAGTCGTCCAGTCGGGGTAACGGGAACGAATCTGGCATTGTGACAGAATTTACCTTTCGATAATCCGTACATAACCTGGACGTACCATCAGGTTTAGGAACCAGAATGCAAGGAGAACTCCAAGGGCTTGAACTTGGCTTAGCCAGGTCATTCTCCAACAAATATCTCACCTCATCCCTCATTATCTTCCTCTTGGAAGCGTTGATACGATATGGGTGTTGCTTGATAGGTGTAGCATTTCCAACATTAATGTCATGTTCCAACACATTTGTGCGAGTAGGAACGTCATTAAAGAGACATGGAAAACTGTGTAGTAGCCTCACAATATCATTGGCCTGTCCATCCGTTAAATGAACCAGACCGGATTGGATAGACAGCAGCATTTCTGAGTTGGGCAATCTAACACACTGCTGCTGAGTATTGCGCAACTCCAAGCCATCAACATCATCAATATGACAGTCCACTATCATAGCAGTAGTAGCAGAGGGGACAGCAGTACCTTCCTCTGTTTTTGAACTCTCTAACTGTGTGATGGGTCGGGTGTGGTAAGCTTTCAACATGTTAATGTGACACACACGAGATTGGCGTTGTCTATCGGGAGTTTGAAGCACATAGTCAGTTTCACTTATTTTCTTTTCAATTAAATAAGGACCCGAGAAACGAGTTGACAGTGAAGATCCTGGAACAGGTAATAACACCAGTACTTGGTCACCTGGCTGTAGTGGACGAGAAACAGCCTCTTTATCATAGTGTCTTTTCATGCTCCTCTGTGAGGAAGACAGAGCTTCCTTTGCGAGAGCACAAGCTTGGTGTAGGCGCTCACGAAAGCGACTAACGTAGTCCAACACATTCTCATCTCTGGTACACAACTCTTGGGACAAGAACTGTTCTTTAAGGACTTTCATTGGTCCTCTCACTGTGTGACCAAACACCAGTTCAGCCGGGCTGAAACCTAGGGACTCCTGCACAGTTTCACGAGCAGCAAACAAAACTAGAGGAACTCCCTCATCCCAATCTTTCTCAGATTCCAAACAATATTTACGTAGCATAGACTTCAGTGTCTGATGCCATCTTTCAAGTGCACCCTGAGACTCTGGGTGATAGGCGCTTGACACACGGTGCGTAATTGACAAGGATTTTAACACCTGCCTGAAGAGCTTGGATAGGAAATTGGTTCCTTGATCGCTTTGTACCACCCTAGGTAACCCGAATGTCGTGAAGAATTTTATTAAGGCTTTACTCACTACCGGGGCTGTAATCCTTCTCAGAGGAATGGCCTCGGGGTATCTTGTAGCCATACACATTATCGTTAACAAAAACTGGTTACCCGATTTTGTCTTCGGTAACGGTCCGACACAATCAACCACCACATGCTCGAATGGTTCACCTATGACAGGTATGGGACAAAGAGGAGCGGGAGGAATAACCTGATTTGGTTTTCCTGTTATCTGACAGGTGTGGCATGTCCGACAGAACTGAGCCACATCTTGTTTTAAACCCGGCCAAAAGAAATGTCGAAGGAGCCGATCATAAGTTTTTGTGATTCCTAAATGACCAGACCACTGGTGATCATGAGCAAGGGATAACACATTTTGTCGAAAGGCTGTAGGAATCACTATTTGGTAAACAGCATTCCAATCTCCATCCGCGTCAACATGGGATTTCCATTTACGCATGAGGAGATTATCATCAATGAAGTAAGCCACGTTCTTCTTCTTCACATCTTCCAATGAGACAACACTAGAAAAACATTTAGCAAGCTTGTTGTCAACCTTTTGGTTAGCAATCAGCTGCTCACGAGTGACTGGTAACTGTATTGCATCAGCAATAAGTTCAACGTTCTTTGATTCTTTCCTGGGCTGTTTGTCAGAGGTGATCAGCTTCTCAGAGGTATCACACAATCCATCCTCTTGATCAACCTCTTTGAACAGAACAGTGTTCGACAAATCTATCACGTCACCCTCTTGTAGTGCCTATGCACGAGTGACAGCACAAGCGGGGAACACATGTGGATAACTCTGTGCCAGCTCATTCGAGAGAGAGTGGTCACTTTTATCCAATACTTCCAATACGGGTACTACCTTTCCTCCGGCAATATCGTTACCCATTATAAAGGTCACACCTTTCACTGGCAACATAGGGCGTACCCCCACTCTGAATATTCCACTGATTAACTCAGAGCGTACTTTCACAAAGTGCAATGGCACTGGGACAAAACCCATTTCAATACCCTGCACTAACACACTGGAACCACAGTATGTATCGTCAGATAAGGGCAACACATCAGACAATATAAACGACTGCGCCGCACCAGTATCTCTAAGGATTTTAACCGGTCGTTGAGACGCTTCGTCATTCGTTAGGGACACAAACCCCTCGAAAATGAATGGTTCATAACGGCGGTCGGGGACTGAGACTTTCAAACTACAGTTACCCTGAGGCACCTGTTTTGTTGCCGACCTTTTAACCGTACGAATTAGAGCAACACCTGTTGGTGGCTTGGCACGAAGAGGCATCCCTTGTTTACGTTTAAGCAGGAAGCAATCATTAATCATATGTCCTACTTTATGACAATAGAAACAGGGACGCTCATTCTTCTGGCGTGCTTGATATACTACTGCTGGCCGACTAGGGCTAAAGGTAGGAAACTCAGTGGCTCTACTCTCGGTTTGAGCCGAAAACACACTCTTGTGCGTCAACACAAACTCGTCTGCCAACACAGACGCTTCTGCCAGAGAGGATACTTTCTGTTCGTTTAGGTAAACTACAATGCGTTCGGGTAAGCAATTTTTAAACTCTTCCAACAAGATTAACTCCCGGAGAGAGTTGAAATCAGTTACCTTATTAGCAGCATGCCATTTATCAAACAGATTTCCCTTGTCTCTAGCAAATTCCACATAAGTCTTACTAGAAGACTTTCTATGAGACCTAAATCTCTGTCGGTATGCCTCAGGCACAAGCTCATAGGCACGAAGAACAGTAGCTTTGACCACTTCGTAATTCAAACTGTCCTCCAGAGGTAACGCTGACAAAACCTCTTGGGCTTTACCAGTTAATTTACACTGAAGTAATAGGCACCATACCTCTTCAGGCCATTTCAATGCTACGGCTATACGCTCAAATACACAAAAATAGGAGTCAACCTCTGACTCTCTGAACAAAGGTACTAAGGCAATCTGCCTACTAATGTAAAACGTGTTTGAGGACACAGTAGGTGAGGACGGCTCACAAACAGGCACAGTAGGACCGGAGGCTAGCCTCGCTGTCTCTGCCTCCAGTTCCATCTGGCGCATTTTGAACTCCAACTGCCTTTGTTCTCTGTCTGCCTCAATTTTACACATCTCCAAATGCCGTTGTTCTCGTTCTTTTTCTGCCTCTATTTTACACATCTCCAACTGGAGTCTCTTGCCTAATTTGGGCTCTCTCTTCCACCTCCAGTTGAAACTGTGCTAAACGGACATCCCTCCTGGCATCACCATTTGACAGTGGGGAGAGTGGATCAAAACGGGACAATGTGGCTGGTGTTTTAGCCTCGCCCTCATTATCAGACACCAATGGGCTTACAAGAGCAGCAACATCCCCTACAGGGGTAGTAGACTCAGGCAGCGGTAACACAAGCACCTGCTCTTCCAACAATACATTTAATACTAGCCGTTTAACCTCCGCCTTAACTAAACTCTGCGGAATCGATACTGAATAATGGTCAGCCAAGGTCATTAAATCAACTCTACGACATTTGTCAAAAACCTCCCACGAAGGGTTATCCAAAAAGGATCTCAAATCAAAAGTAGTCATTTTACACTACTTCACAAGTGCCAAAGAAAATAGCAAACACTAATGCTACTTCAGCTATGACGCTCAACACTGAACTATACCACTACAACAATCTACATGAGCGGCATGGGTGTCAGTTATGACATATCCCGGATGAGCCCCCACTTATGTTACGAATCCCTTTTGGCCCGACAGTCTAGGGGGGATGGTAATGAGACCCGTAACATAACTCATGCAAATTATTATTGTGACAAAGTAAAAGTGTGAATGAAATAACCACGACAACAGAAATCTACCGTCAAACTCTAGGTTTATTTATAAACACACGGTAATGGGGGGAGCAGGAAAAGGGGCTGAGCTGGACCCAAGGAAAGAAACAATAAATATACAAAACCGCACCCCTAAGCTAGACTAGCCTACTTTAACAGCTAACTAACTAACCAAAAATAGTGGGTGGTCCGCCCAGTTCTACCTAGTGTATTTAACAAAGTTCACCTACGGGTAGTGTATGCCCATGGGCGACTTGTCTTGGTTTCCCCTTTTCCCACCAGCAAACAAACAATCACCATAACCAAAAACAATACTCACAGGTGATGACAAAGTGCTATGGAGGTGCTTTAAACAAAAGAGAGGTTAAGACATAAAGCGAGAGTGAAACACAGAGACCTACAGACATGGCATTTACAGAGAGATTGAGCTAGAGATTGAGCTGAGCTGAGCTCTAGAACAAACAAATGATGGGGTTTTTAAACCATGGGGAAGGAACTGTGATAGGATAGGAAGTAGGAGGAGGTGTGTCTTCTGATTGATGATTGATTGTTGACTGATTGGGGAGTGATGGTTTTCACCTGTGAGGGGAGAAGGAGAGAAAAGAAACACACACAGGATACACACACACACACAGGATAACTGTATCCGTAACACAAGGCTACCACTGTAGTGTCGTCTGCAAACTTGATGATTGAGTTGGAGGTGTGCATGGCCACGCAGTCATGGGTGAACAGGGAGTACAGGAGGGCTGAGAACGCACCCTTGTGGGGCCCCAGTGTTGAGGATCAGTGGGGTGGAGATGTTTCCTACCTTCATCACCTGGGGGCGGCTCGTCATGTAGTCCAGGACCCAGTTGCACAGCAAATTGGAGTGGATGTAGGGTAGGGTGGAGGTGATATGATCCTTGACTAGTCTCTCTAAGCACTTCATGATGACATAAGTGAGTGCTACGGGGCGATAGTCATTTAGTTCAGTTACCTTAGCTTTCTTGGGAACAGGAACAATGGGGCCATCTTGAAGCATGTGGGGACAGCAGACTGGGATAGGGATTGATTGAATATGTTCGTAAACACATCAGCCAGCTGGTCTGCGCATGCTCTGAGGACACGGCTATGGATGCCATCTGGGACGGCAGCCTTGCGAGGATTAACACGTTTAAAATGTTTTCCTCACTTCGGCCACATTGAAGGAGAGCCCACAATCTTTGGTAGCGGGCTGTGTCGGTGGCACTGCATTGTCCTCAAAATGCTCAAAGAAGCTGTTTAATTTGTCTGGGAGTAAGACGTCGATGTCCGCAACGGAGCCGGTTTTCTTTTGTAATATGTGATTATCTGTAGACCCTGCCACATACGTTTTGTGTTTGAGCCGTTGAATTGAGACTCTACTTTGTCTATACTGACGCGTTGCTTGTTTGATTGCCTTGCGGAGGGAATAGCTACACTGTTAGTTTTCGGTCATGTTTCCAGTTGCCTTGCCATGATTAAATGTAGTGATTCGCGCTTTCAGTTTTGCTAGAATAATGCCATCAATCCACGGTTTCTGGTTAGGGAATGTTTTAATAGTCACAGTGGGTACAACATCTCCAATGCACTTCCTAATAAACTCACTCACCGAGACAGCGTATACGTCGATGTCATTGTCTGAGGCTACCTGGAACATATCCCAGTCCACATGTTCGAAGCAATCTTGAAGCGTGGAATCCGATTGGTCAGACCAGCGTTGGACGGACCTAAGCACGGGCACGACCCGTTTTAGTTTCTGTCTATAGGAGGGGAGCAACAAGATGGAGTCATGGTCAGATTTGCCGAAGGGAGGGCGGGGGAGGGCCTTGTATGCATCGCGGAGGTTAGAGTAGCAGTGGTCCAATGTTTTGCTTGAGCGGGTGCAACAATCAATGTGGTAGAATGGTACAATTTAGGTAACATTGTTCTCAAATTAGCTTTGTTTAAATCCCCAGCTACAATGCATGCAGACTCAGGATATAAAGTTTCAAGTTTACATAGAGTCCAGTGAAGTTCTTTCAGGGCCGTTGTTAGGAATTTTATGAATAAATGACTAAACAATATCCTCATTTTAAATAGAACGGTAACTAAGTAAACTTATACTTGGTTTTATTATATCCGATTAACAATACGAGTTCATAAGAAGGGATTATGTGGCACGGACAAGGAGTAATTAAACATAATGAACACCATTCCAACTAGTCTGGGGTGGAATGGGTTGTGGGTTAAGTAAGCAGATAGGTTCGTTAACCTATGAAACTTAGCTCTGGGGTGTTTTAGGTTTTCTGTTTATTTTATATTTTTATAACCTTTATTTAACTAGGCAAGTCAGTTAAGAACAAATTCTTATTTTCAATGACGGCCTAGGAACAGTGGGTTAACTGCCTGTTCAGGGGCAGAACAACAGATTTGTACCTTGTCAGCTCGGGGATTTGAACTTGCAACCTTCCGGTTACTAGCCCAAAGCTCTAACCACTAGGCTACCCTGTTAACTAGAACTGTCAGCTAAGTGGTGATCGATAATGGTGAGGGGTCAATAGTTAATTCAGTTATGTTGTGTCCTGTGTGTGTGTTAGTGAGTTGGAATGAACTTTTGAACTTGCTTTATTCTTGGTCGGGAGGAGAAGATTCATTCTAGAAGCAATGAAATGACGTCATGTTTTGTATATAAACTGTTGTTCGTGGTTACGTGGCAGCGCGCTCCAAGAATAAATACTATTATCCATTTTTGATAAGACTGGTCTCTGTCTATTTTATGCAAATAAGAATCTTACAAATTTTCATAAAATAGACTAAGTGAATTCAATTAATGAAAACATATTGGAAATAATGAAATTACAGTAACAGCCGTCGAGGTATCTGCTTGGGGTGATATACACGGCTGTGACTAGAGGGTAGTGTGTACGGCCCAGTACATCACTGGGGCCAAGCTTCCTGCCATCCAAGACCTCTATACCAGGTGGTGTCAAAGGAAGGCCCCCAAAAAAGTATCAAATAGTTCAACCACCCTAGTCATGGACTGTGCTCTCTGCTACCGCATGGTAAGCGGTACCGGAGCGCCAAGTCTAGGTCCAAAAGGCTTCTTAACAGCTTCTACCACCAAGCCATAAGACACATGAACATCTAATCAAATGGCTTCCTATACTATTTGCATTTTCCCCCCTCTCTTCTACACTGCTGCTACTCTGTTTATTATCTATGCATAGTCACTTTAACTATACCTACATATTACCTCAATTAACTCGACAAACCTGTGCCTGTAGCCCCTGTATATAGCCGCTCTGTTATTTTACTGCTGCTTTTTAATTATTTGTTATTTTTAACTTCTCTTTTTTACTTAACAGTTATTTTTCTTAAATCTGCAGTGTTGGTTAAGCGCTTTTAAGTAAGCCTTTCACTGTAAGCATTTAACCTATTGTATTCGGCACGTGACAAATAACATTTTATTTGAATAACCTAAAACACAAGACCAAATCTACACTGGAGTTGCTTACCAAGAAGTCAGTGAATGCTCCTGAGTGGCTGAGTTACAGTTTTGACTGGCAGTCCTCAACTGGCAGCTTCATTAAATAGTACCTGCAAAACACAGGTCTCAACAAGGACAGAATCACTGTTGACATTGAGACTGGTGTTTTGCGGATACTATTTAATAAAGCTGCCAGTTGAGGAATTGTGAGGCATATGTTTCTCAAAGTAGACACTCTTATGTACTTGTCCTCTTGTTCAGTTGTGCACCGGGGCCTCCCACTCCTCTTTCTATTCTGGTTAGTGCCAGTTTGTGCTGTTCTGTGAAGGGAGAAGTACACAGCGCTGTACGAGATCTTCAGTTTCTTGGCAATTTATTGCATGGAATAGCCTTCATTTCTCAGAACAAGAATAGACTGACAAGTTTTGGAAGAAAGGTCTTTGTTTCTGGCCATTTTGAGCCTGTAATCGTACCCACAAATGCTGATGCTCCAGACACTCAACTAGTATAAAGGCCAGTTTTATTCCTTCTTTAAATTAGCACAAGAGTTTTCAGCTGTGCTAACATAATTGCAAAAGGGTTTTCTAATGATATATTAGCCTTTTAAAATGATAAACCTGGATTAGCTAACACAATGTGCCATTGGAACACAGGAGTGATGGTTGCTGATAATGGGCCTCTGTACACCTATGTAGATATTCCATTAAAAAAATGTTTTAATCAGCTGTTTCCAGCTACAATAGTCATTTACAACATTAACAATGTCTACATTGTATTTCTGATCAATTTTATGTTATTTTAAAAAGGGACAAAAAAGTTGCTTTTCTTTCAAGAACAAGGACATTTCTAAGTGACTCTTCAGATATCGGTAAGTGGACTGGAGGCAGGGCATGAAAGGGATAACGAATCCAGTTGTTGGGGTCATCCGTTTCAGGAAAGTACCTGCGTAATTGCGCACCCAACTCATTCAGGTGCTTCACTATGTCACATTTGACATTGTCCGTAAGCTTGAGTTCATTTGCACACAAAAAAACATACAATGATGGAAAGACCTGTGTCTGTCCTTGTTAATGCAGACAGAGAAGAGCTCCAACTTCTTAATCATAGCCTCAATTTTGTCCCGTGCATTGAATATAGTTGCGGAGAGTCCCTGTAATCCTAGATTCAGATCATTCAGGTGAGAGAAAACACCCAGATAGGCCAGTTGTGTGAGAAACTTGTCATCATGCAAGCGGTCAGACAAGTGAAAATTATGGTCAGTAAAGGAAGCTATAAGCTCATCTCTCAATTTAAAAAAAACGTGTCAATACTTTCCCCGTTGATAACCAGCACAATTATGTTGCAAAAGCATTCAGGGGCCTTGCTTTAACAAAGTTAACCATTTTCACTGTATTGTCCAAAACGTCTTTCAAGCTGTCTCTTGGCAGCAAGACCCTCTGGGTGGATGCTGCAGTGTTTCCAAGTGACGTTGGGAGCAACTGCTTGCACGTGAGTTACTACTCTACTAGGTCTCCCTGTCATGGTGTAACAGTATAGCTTTAGACCGTCCGCTCGCCCATACACAGGCGCGAACCACACATCAACAACAGTTACCCACGAAGCATCGTTACCCATCGCTCCACAAAAGCTGCGGCCCTTGCAGAGCAAGGGGAACAACTACTTCAAGGTCTCAGAGCAAGTGACGTCACCGATTGAAACGCTAACTAGCCAGCCGTTTCACATCCGTTACACTCACCCCACTTTTGACCTCCTCCTTTTCCGCAGCAACCAGTGATCTGGGTCAACAGCATCAATGTAATAGTATAACTTTAGACCGTCCCCTCGCCCATACCCAGGCGCGAACCAGGGACCCTCTGCACACATCAACAACAGTCACCCATGAAGCATCGTTACCCATCGCTCCACAAAAGCCGCGGCCCTTGCAGAGCAAGGGGAACAACTACTTCAAGGTCTCAGATTGAAACGCCACTAGCGCGCACCGATAACTAGCTAGCCCTTTCACATCCGTTACAATGGCTTTTGTGCCAACAGTACAGATGCCAACACATCTTGACCACCAAAGTCCATTTGATGTAACAAAGCTGTCCAGTACTTTAAAAATATCCTCTCCTGTTGTCCTAGTTTCCAGTGGTTTGCAGAAGAGGATGTCTTCCTTAATTGACCCCCCATAAATGTAAAGGATATATACCAAGAGCTGTGCCAGGCCCGCCAAGTCTGTTGACTCATCCAGCTGTTAATGCATAGAATTCACTGGCTTGTATGCAAAACAGATTTTTTTTCAAAACATCTCCTGCCACATCACTGATGCGTCATGAAAGAGTGTTGTTTGATGAAGACATTATCTGTATAGTTTTTTTTGGCCTTTTCCCCCAGCATTGTCCCAGCCACATCTGTGGCAGCAGGAGCAATTAAGTCCTCCATAATAGTATAGGGGTTGCCTGTCCTAGTCACTTGGTAGCTCACCATATAAGACGCTTCTAGTCCCTTCTTATTAATGGCATCTGTTGCTTTTATACATGTCTTACTACTCAAAAGTCATCTTAAGTCGCTCTGGATAAGAGCGTCTGCTAAATGACTTAAATGTAAATGTAAATTCTCGCTCAAATAACTTCTGTGGCTTATTTTTTAAATTGACATGTTTTGTTTCTAAATGTCTGCGCAAAAATGAAGGTTTCACCGAGTTATGAGATAATAATTTAGTAAATATAACACACTGTGGCTGAGGAAAGGCACTACTCCCAATATAAGTGAACCCCAAATAAATGTAGTTCTCATCACATTTGTGCCTCTTCCATTGTCCAACGTCCCGGTCTGTTGTTCGGTGCTTTCCCAGGTAAGGGGGCAGTAGCTCCTCGGCTGCATCAGATTCACAACTGTCAGTGTCCATGCTAGCTGGGCTAACAACAAATGTAGAATTACTGATGCTAGCAGTGGATGTGCTTGTGGAAGCAGAACAACTTGTGTCATCGACAGGTGCAGCTGGTATGTGCATCTATGGACGCGGGCCTTACTTTTTTATTTTATTATTCATTTTCAAACAAACGGAATGAGCAGCAGTTACGTTTGCCTACATACGGACGTTTAGTGGAATTCCCACAAGAGAGTTACGGTTAATGTGATTGAATGTTAATTATTTGACTAGGCTACCAGTATTTCACATCGTGTTGTTATCATTTCGCCGAACACTAGATGGTTTAATTTTATTTTTGAGTAATGAAACGAGACTACTCGGGCAATAAAAAAAACCACCCAAATGTATAGCCCCGTTGGAAAATAGAAATGGACTGTTTGAAAATGTGATGTGAAATATATACATGTATAAATGTGAATCACATTTGTATTTGGCGATCCCCCGACGGTACTGCGCGTACCCCAGTTTGGGAACACCCGACCTAGAACAATAAAGGGTCCTTCAGCTTGTCCAAGGTGAAGAACCCTTTATGGTTCCAAGTAGAACCTTTTCACTCAACAAAGTTTAGAAGCCTTTATTCCAAAGAGAAGGAACCCTTGCCCCTGTAGAAGAGCCCTTTAGAACCGGTTTTCTATATGTAATACAGCTTTATTTTTAGGCTAATATGAATAGGCCTATTATGCCCATTTGAAACACCAGGCGGAGATGTTTCTCAAATTTCAATTACTCTTTATATAAGGATCATACCGGTACTATCCAGTTCAGCATGTGTATTTCCTTGAAAGTCGGTTAAAGCATACTGTAGGCTACACCGGACACGTACTGGGCTCACTCAAACTTCGCAAACATGCTTATTATTATCACAAAGTTGAGTAAGTCTACATTCAAATATATCATCTAACTTAACCTGTATGATTTGAATGTTCATTATTGTGTTCTGAATAGCCTATACGGTGCCGGAGTTTTTTTTTTACGGTACCGGTTGTGCTGAGTAAGGCCTGCCAAGCTATTTCTGAACTATGTAGACATGTTGCGCGCAGAAGCCCGATAATTGTTCTCCGATAATACGGTCACGGAGGAAAGGTGAAAACTGTATGGGGTTAGTTATCATAGTCTTTGATAATGCTGTCTAGAGTAGCCCATTTTAGCATATTAAAATGTAATCGAAGTTTATACATTTTCACAGCGGGGGTCTCAGTCTGCATCGAATAGCCTAAACAGGCATATTTATTTGTTTTTTTTTGGCTAGAACCACGGAGTTCCCACAAGTCGCGAAGAAAACAGGAGCTGCCTCCACTATTCCAGCCTCATCAAATCACCTATGCCTAGTCTAATACAGTGACAACTAAAAGATATCAAAACAATTTAGTCCAATTAACGTGTGTAAAATATCATGTGGCTGTCAATGGTTCGGATGTGTGTGCTCGTGCAAGTAGAAAAAGACATGTTGACTCACCCTACTTGTAGATAAACACAAATACAATCATCCTCTCTTTCACGTTGATGAAACAGTCTATCATTCTGTCAAACAGTACTTATGATACTTTTTCAATTCATTCATGTTCAATTCCAGCTTGTGTAAGCCGAGGTCATAAAATAACACGTTTAAAAGGTGTCTTTCTTAAAACAATGTCTATGAACTTGGGTGGCAGTCAGAATTGCAATGAATGCGGTTATGCTGTATCAATAAATGGTATAGCCTGGGGCTCCCAGAAAGCCTGAAAAAAGTAAATAGCCTTCTAGATAAATCAATTACGGAATCCAATATTGGAGAGATATTCCATGCCGAAACCTGTTGGTAGCTAAGCTAAATTTTGAATAAATGATGAATAGTTTGATAAAGCATAGCCGAAACGGAACATTCAAAAAAAATGTCTAGCCCGTGCAGAATAGCCTGTATTTCGTGGGGTAGTACTAAATCAAATGTTTTGCCCGCCTTAAACTCGTAGTTTTAATACGACTTCAATTTTGCCAGGTGAATCATGGACATCATTTATGATTATCACATTTTTGAAGATGAATGGTTAATTCCGCTTAATCGTTATCCTATTTAGTGTGTGTAATTGGACAAATATAAGCTATTATAGGACTTTTGTATTTATATTAGCCTGTGCTATTTCTCTTGACCTGTTAAAAAAAAAGTTTAGATAAGGCGCGTGTAACTCCAATAACGTGTGACATGCCATTTACAATTCCAATAGTTAGTAGCCTAGTAAAGAAAAAAGACCTGTCCTCAGACATCACAAGGTCCATAACGCAACTCTTACTCTACAAAAACGTAGCGTTTTATTTTTCTTGGCGTTATTTGGCAGTAGATTATTAATGTGTAAGCATTTAACGGCTGATGAATTTAACTATGCCAACATCATATTCCACCAGGCCCCTATTTACGTTTTCCCAACGTGACGATAATGATTCATAATTACTGTTTTTATTTACCCCACAGGTGGATCATTGCAGCATGCTCAGGAAAGTCTACAAATAACTCGTCTGTGTGTGCACATGTTTGCTTAGATCATGGATTGGCATTGACCATGGCAGGTGAACCCAGATGATAAATGGATTAAATGTCTTTCTATTATGGCTCCTCAGCAGATATGCAGCACAGCATCTGGACTGATCATTACCCTGAGAAAACATCACATCAAGCAGAGAGTGACCGTTTTGTAAGGCCTCTCCCTAGCAAAACAGAGAGAATAAAAGGACTCAACAGCTACAGGACACCAGGAGTGCCTGTTACTTGTGCTAATCTACCCATGCGAAGTGTCTGAAAGCCCTGAGGATCATTGAGTTATCTCTGGTCATGTTAAGAAAAATGCTCAAGTGGATGATTTCTACACTCACGGGACTGACCAGAGATCTACCCGCCCAGGTTGTGTCTCTACAGTGGTGAAGAAAATGTATGAGTCCTCAAGAGGATCACCAATCCGAAATGGAGGTGATAGCAGCACCCAGCAAATCCATATCTGCCTTTGAACCAGAGACCAACTCTGGAAAAGATGCTGAGGCAGTCCATCCCCGACCATCATACTCTGGATCGAGCTCTGGTTCCAAAGAAAGGCCCAGCAACAATGGATGGTGTAACGGGGTACAAGAGAGGTGCAAAATGGAACATTGCTACCTACAGAAGAGATGAAGAGGCCCCAAATCATAAAATAAATTAACCGTGGCTCAAAGTCAGGCGTTGAAAAGCCTCCCACTTCCCGTGACCCAGCGACTTCCTGTTACCCAGTGACTTCCTGTTACCCAGTGTGTGAGTGAACTTGCAGCTCGTCAACAAATTAAAATGACCTTTTACAGAAGAAGAGGGGCTGGGATGGAGCATGTGACATATACTGGTATGTATTTTTCCTTTCACTTGCATTGTTACGTGTTTGCAGTAGCGGTGCGAGAGTAAAAAAAAATCACGGGGGAAGCCAAGCCATGTGTTGTGATACTTGCGTTGTTTACTTTATAACCTGTTAGTTCATATGCCTTGTGACCGTGATATATAGGCCTAAGGCTGAGACAATAAGGAGACAGTGGCAGAAAACAATTCAAACACCTTTGTTTCATCACAAGACCAGAGAGCAACCTCTGTCCGGGGACGTCCACAAAGCAAGCATTTTGCATATAACAAACAGGTACATGATCTAGAGCATGGTCAAGCAAGTTAATGTTTCAGAAATTGCCTAACCACTAAACTATTGATTTAGAACCACGGAGAGTTAGAAGTCGCAAAGAAAACAGGAGCTGCATCCACTATTCCAGCACCATTTCAACTTCAACCTTATCAAAACACCTATGCTTAGTCTAATACAGTGACAACTAAAATAGATCAAAACAATTTAGTCCAATTAACGTGAGCTAAATATCATGTGGCTGTCCATGGTTCGGATTTCTGTGTGCTCGTGCAAGTAGAATAAGACATGTTGGCTCACCCTACTTGTAGAGAAACACCAATGCCATCATCCTCTCTTTCACGTTGATGTAACAGTCTATCACTCTGTCAAACAGTACACTGTGTTTGCAGTACTTACAATACTTTTTCAATCCATTCATGTTCTATTCCAGCTTGTGTTGGAATCAATAACGTTGAACAAAATAGGTGATTGTTACAATGAAAACAAACAAAATAACCATAATGTCCTGTGTTTCCAGTGTTTATTCAGTTCTTAATCATCACCGCACTAATTCAAGACTCTGATGGTGAGCTCTGCCTTTTTATCCGTTTGCTCTTTAAATGTATTGAGATTATTTTTTTGCAATGAAAAGCTCTATACATTCTGATGTGTGTTTAGATTGATAGAGCAGCCAGTCATGTAATGAGCTCAACTTGACTGACACACATGCAGGAAGTGGAACACTCGCTCTCAGGAACACTCCTGTAAGTGAGGCTGTGTGATCAGTTGAAACTAGTGTCATTCTCTCACTCTCTCCCGTTTCACCCTCTCCCGATGTCTCTTTCCCACCCTGTATGAGATATGTACTGCTTTAAACAACCACAGATTTTTTTGTTGTGTGGCATTTTACTATTATTTTCAAATCCATCAAAAATGTCATGGAGATTTTAAAGTTTAATCCATCCATATGGTCAACCTTCTGAGGAAAACATAATATTCCAAATGTGTTCATTTTAATGTTCTTACTTGCTGCCTTTGTGTTCATTTATGCCTCCTTTTCGTGTTACCTCAGGAAGCTGTTCAGCCTGCAATGACGACGGATGTGCAAAAGTGCAGACAATATATGGATCAAATGACACCATAGTGTATCAGAGAAGTAACCCCATGGAAAACCTCACAAGTTGTTCCACCACCTCTGCACCACCTCCTCAGATTCGGAGTTGTGTTTTGTGTCTTGCTGATTTCAGAGATTATAACCCTCTTTTGCTCAGACAGCTGGGAAGCAGCTGGGCCGCTCGACTGGGAGGTTGATGGCATCCGATTGAAAAACATCTTTATGGTTGGTAAGTATAGCATATGGCTAAAATCGGACTCAATAGTGAATTAAAGCAAATGTGACAAAACAGGTTTTGATATAACATTACTACTCAACTGTCAGGATGGGAAATGTATCTTCACAGTTGCATATTGGCTTTTGTTTTTTTAAATGTGATTTGTTATTCTAGAAATTAGTCATTTAAATACCCTTCCCTCGATTGATGTTTATAATCATGAACTGTTTTAATGACAGACTGCCCAGCCATGAAGACTGATCGTGAAACAGGTAAACATCTTAAAACATTGGTGTTAGAAAATAGAAAGTGATATTCACCTAAAGATCAATACCATATTTCTTAATCAAATATGATTTTGTATCCCCTAAGAACTTATCCCTGGTGATATTTCTGGTACCCTCAACCCTGGTGGAATTGCCGTTATTGGTATGTATCCATGTACCAGTAGTGTTTTGTTTTTAAAAATATACTTTTGGTGTTTTGTGTAACTTGAATAAACACCAATTACCTGTTGTTGTTTTTTGATACTAGAGTTGGGAATGTCAAGACCAAAATATAAGTCTGCAAAAAAAGAAACGTCCTCTCACTGTCAACTGCGTTTATTTATGTCTAAATATTTGTTTGAACATAAGATTCAACAACTGAGTCAAACTGATCACGTTCCACAGACATGTGACTAACAGATATGGAATAATGTGTCCCTGAACAAAGGGGGGGATCAAAATCAAAAGTAACAGTCAGTATCTGGTGTGGCCACCCGCTGCATTAAGTACTGCAGTGCATCTCCTCCGATGGACTGCACCAGATTTGCCAGTTCTTGCTGTGAGATGTTACCCCACTCTTCCACCAAGTCACCTGCAAGTTCCCAGACATTTCTGGGGGGAATGGCCCTAGCCCTCACCCTCCGATCTAACGGGTCCCAGACGTGCTCAATGGGATTGAGATCCGGGCTCTTCGCTGGCCATGGCAGAACACTGACATTCCTGTCTTTCAGGAAATCACGCACAGAACGAGCAGTATGGCTGGTGACATTTCATGCCATTTCAGGGTCATGTCAAGATGAGCCTGCAGGAAGGGTACCACATGAGGGAGGAGGATGTCTTCCCTGTAACGCACAGTGTTGAGATTGCCTGCAATGACAACAAGCGCAGTCCGATGATGCTGTGACACACCGCCCCAGACCATGACGGACCGTCCACCTCCAAATCGATCCCACTCCAGAGTACAGGCCTCAGTGTAACACTCATTCCTTTGACAATAAACGCAAATCTGACCATCACCTCTGGTTTTACAAAACCACGACTTGTCAATGAAGAGCACATTTTGCCAGTCCTGTCTGGTCCAGCGACGGTGGATTTGTGCCCATATGTGAGCGACGTTGTCGGTGATGTCTGGTGAGGACCTGCCTTACAAACAGGCCTACAAGCCCTCAGTCCAACTCCTCTCAGCCTATTGTGAACAGTCTGAGCACTGATGGAGGGATTGTGCATTCCTGGTGTAACTCGGGCAGTTGTTGCCACCATCCTGTACCTGTCCCGCAGGTGTGATGTTCAGATGTACCGATCCTGTGCAGGTGTTGTTACACGTGGTCTGCCACTGCGAGGATGATCAGCTGTCCATCCGATCTCCCTGAAGTGCTGTCTTTTCCGTCTCACAGTACAGACATTGCAATTTATTGCCCTGGCCACATCTGCAGTCCTCATGCCTCCTTGCAGCATGCCTAAGGCACATTCACGCATATGAGCAGGGACCCTGGGCATCATTCTTTTGGTGTTTTTCAATCAGTAATGCCTCTTCAGTGTCCTAATTGCCTACAGTCTGTAAGCGGTCTTAATGACCATTTCACAGGTTCATTAATTGTGTATGGTTCATTGAACAAGCATGGGTAACTGTGTTTAAACCCCTTACAATGAAGAGCTGTGAAGTTATTTGGATTTTTACAAATTCTTTGAAAAACAGCAAAAAAGGAAACACCCTAAAACAACCTGAGTTTGTTTATCCATAGTGGTCTGCTGTGCTGGGATTGGCATCGTGTCAGTGTCCATCTGTTTCTATTATCGCAAGATTGAACGGTATGTACACAATTTAAGATGAAAAGTTTAAAGGGTCCTCTTATCCAGATTTGATGACCTCTTTAAAACAGATGAAATGATATCAAGTTATAATTAGGAAGGCTATTCTCTATTTTATATCATAATCCAACCACAACATTCTATACAATAAAATGCTAATGTATTTATTAAAACAGCAACAACCAATAAAATTGCTAAAGTTATGGCTCAATGTTATTTTCTCTCTCCCCTTTTGTGTTTTTACAGCGATCGTCAAGAGAGGAGGTAGGTTTGGTCAAATTTGTCCCCCACCTCCGCAGGTGATGGGTAAAACAGCTATTAACAACACACGTTTATTCTTATTGGCCTAAGTAAGGGTTTTGATCCATTTTAATTTCTTTCTATAGGCCTGAAGCTCTGTAGACAACAAAAGTTTGAGGAACATGCAGCGGAGCATTTGGGAGAGGAACAGTGAAGCATTCTACATTTTCAAACAAACACGTCTTATGAGCTGTTAACACTAGTAGAAACTACAATTGTATCGTTTGTGCTGGACACTTCTAGAAGGGCTAAAAGGTTACAATGACAGGGCATGCCTTTAGAAACATTTTCTTTCCTATATGTTTTCCATATGCTTACCTACAGTTGAAGTCGGAAGTTGACCTACACCTTATCCAAATACATTTCAACTCCGTTTTTCACAATTCCTGACATTTAATCCTAGTAAAAATTCCCTGCCTTAGGTCAGTTAGGATCACCACTATTTTAAGAATGATGCTGAATGAAGAATAAAGTGATCCTGTAAATTGAGCTCGGTGCATTTTAAACCCTGTCATTTGTAGTTCTAGACAGCTGCCCACAGGGAGAGATGCAATCTAGAGGCATGGTGGATGCTGTTTGATGAGAGCACATGGCTAATAAAGTTTGAAAGCTGTAATGGTAATAATTCTAAAGACTGACGCCTGCCATTTGTGCTGCACGGCTTTCCGTTTCTTTGTTTTTCCAATTTTAACTGTTTTTTAAAAGTAAACAGTGATTGATAAGAATAGTAAAGAAATCTCAAAAGAATAAGAGAATATTCTGGAACTTGTGATTGCAAACAGTTTTTGTGGATAAAACCATGCTTGTCTTTTTAAAAATGTAACCTTTATTTTAACGGAGTCACATTGAGATTAAAATCTCTTTTACAAGAGAGCCCTGTACATATTACAATAAAAACAGAATATTAAAACAATTCAGCACACAATTAACAAAAATAAACATTTAATAAAAACAATCACATTTAACTACATAGAGGTCCTCAATCAATCATTTAAACTGCCTGAGTGGCACCATCACATCTAGCTGCAGTGAACTCTTTCTATTGGTCCACAAATTAGGGGCAAAAACCAAACACGATTTCCCCAGATCTGTGGAGACTGAAGGGATCTGTAGCTGCTTACTATTCCTGTAAACGGGTTTGGCAGCTTATGATTCTTATCTTAATTAATGAAGTTATATACGGAGGGAGTTTCTTTAAGATTACTTGGTAAATAACTAAAAGAGAATGCAGAGCTCTTCTTACAGACAAGAGAGGTCCATCACACATTGTATACAGACTGCAATGATGAGTCCTAAAATTGTCCCCTGTGATAAAACGTATTGCGGAAGGGTTTTAAAAACAGGTTGCCGCATGCATGTAAACATTTTCACCAAAATCCAATACAGGGAGAGGTGTTGTTTGAACAATCTTCCTCCTATTTTTAATACTAAGGCATGATTCATTTAGATATAAAAATAACAATCTTGGATCTTAGCTTCTTAGTCAGATTTTGTATATGCGTTACAAAGGATAAGTTGTCATCAATCCAGACACCCAGTTACTTATATTGAGAAACAAGCTCAATTTGTGCTCCATTTATAGAGCACATATGCAGGTCCTTAGGGTCAACATTTCGTGACCTAGAGAACAGCATGAGCTTGGTTTTACTTGTATTTAACACTCATTTAAGATCTGCAAGTGATTTCTGAATTGAATCAAAGTCATGTTGAAGTTCACGAATGGCCTGCTGCACTGAGGTGGCACAGGAATACAAAACTGTCATCTGCATAGAGATGAATGCTAAAATAATTAAGTGTTTCCTATTCATTAATATACAAAGTTAACAATAATGGACCCAAAATCAAACCCTGAGGAACTCGTTTTTGAATCAAGAAATTCTGATTTAACCCCATCGATCAAGATGGCCTGAGTTCTGTCACTAAGATAATTCTAAAACTGTAAAAAGTCTCTATATCCCAGGCCTACTCTTGATAATTTCTTCAGCAAAACAGAATGATCAACAGTGTTGACTGCCTTTGACAGATCAATAAACAAGGCAGCACAGCTCTTTTTAGCATCGAAGACATTGACAAGATCAACAACTAGCATGGTTGTTGTGGTAGTACTATGCCCAGGCCTAAACCCAGATTGGTTTATATGAATACAATTATCAGATAAAAAGGAACAAAGTTGTACATCAACCAAGGATTCATGAATTTTAGCTAAACAATGAGTCTTGAAGTGGGGCAATAGTTGTCAAGATCTTTTGTGTCCCCACCGTTATGGAGTGCCAGCACATATGCAGATTTACAAGCTTTTGGAATACTTCCTGATAACAATGTTAAATTAAAAATGTGGTCTACTGAGCCAGCAATAAGGGGTGCTGCACACTTAAGCAGACAAGGCTCCAAATGATCAGCCCCTGTAGATTATTTTGGGGTCTAATGTTAACAAAGCATCTATGACTTATTTATCAGTGAATTTCCGAAACGAGAACTCCTGACTAGCATTTTCAGTACCATTCAATAAACTTTCACCATCTACATCCAAACTACTCTTTTCAAGAGCTGGCTTGAAAATACATTCAAATATAAAGCCTGCAGAGATAAAACTGAGATTAAATGCATTAATGATATCAATTTAGTCAATAATAGGGACAGAATCTAAATTCATTTATTGGGGAGAGAAGAGGAGATTACAACCCTTCAGTGAATGAACAGCTTTCCAAAATGGAGCTTGGTTCCCTGTACATTCAGATATCTGATTATTATGTTAATACACTTTTGCTTCTTTTTTTTCTTAAAAAAAACTAATTTTACACAGATTTCTCAACCGCCTAAAAGACTGCAAGTCTGGGCCCGAGTCTGTGAACCCATCTTTGGCCGAGGCAGCATCTCTGTTTTATAGAACTTAAGATAGCTCTGAACTGAACCAAGGGCAAGATCGATTTTGTATTCACATTTTTTAAAGGGAGCATGTTTATCTACAATACAATTGAAAACATTTGAGAAGTTGTTCAGAGCCAAGTCTGGGTCAGGTATAGATGCAATACAATCAAAGTCACCAAAATAAAAGGCCTGCTCATTGAAATGTATCTTGTTGATAAAACTAGGTTTGGATCGAAGCATCCGTATATCCCTGACACATGCAATGGGACAGCGGTCACTAATATCCAAAGCAAATACCCCACTCCCAGCATATTTCTCTGCAGTATTTGTAAATATGAGGTCAAAGTCTACTTTGTAGGGTCCTTTAACTTTGGACCCTAGTGGGCTTTGTAATCAGCTGAGTCAAATTTGGATTAGTACAAAAATAATTTAGACAATCCGCATCCTGCGTTCTCCATGCAAGATTAAAATCTCCAGCGATCGACACCTCTGGGGTAATGAAAATGGCAATTTAATCAGTGAGTTCGTTTAGTACACACTTCATGGCAGAAGGTGGACGATAGATTCCGATACCTGTCATTCTTGAGTTTGTACAACTGAAGACTTAAAGCCAACAATTCAAATAGTTTAGGACTAGAAGTAGCCTTTAACAGAGACACAGAAATATTTTTTGTGTAAATAACAACACCACCACCTTTGCCTTTCCTACCAGCCCTGAACACATTGTAACCATCCGTAGCAACATCAGTCCAGGGTTTCAACAGTTGACCAGATCTCAGATACAATAAAAATATCAGGGTCTGCCTGTGAGGCCCAGATCTTGACATTATCAATTTTAGGTAATAAACTACAAATATTCACATGTAAAAATGTCAAACCTTTTCTGCATTTAAAATCATATGGATTCTATACTTTGAGATTTCAGAACAGGATACTCAAATATTGGATTATACCTGTTAGGAAAACAGCAGGAATAGCAAAAGAAAAAAAGCAGGAATAGCAGGAATAGAAAAAAAAGCAGGAATAGCAATGACATTTCTCCCGTTAGCACCATTTGGCATGTCACCACTTTCAGACAACATGTGGAACTCTCACAGTGACCAATGAGGAGATGGTAAAAACTGACTTACATGTAATGCTAATATTGTCCTCATGTCTATTTAGTTGACCAACAACATTCTCAATGTTTGATGACAACAGCCAGGAGCCATTTTCACCCAGGTGAATTCCGTCTTCCACAATAAATCTATCAAAGCTGTCCTTTGTGTTCGGTCTCTGCTTCACACTGCATGCTCAACCCAGATCCAAAATAACCTGTTGCTTTACACCCTGAGACATACATGTATACTGACATTCATTTGTTGAGGTGTCTGCTTTCTAACCCCAACTATGTGTCCTATATTACAGTAGGCATATGCACCTTCTGTGGAAGGTTGTGAATTGATTTACTATTGAATCAAATCTGACAAAAGTAAGAGGCCAGGAGTCAGAGGTCACCAGGTCAATGGGGGCCTGCCTGGAGATCAGGAAGGCCCCAGGGAGAAGGCCCAAGTGAATAGGTGTATGAGTGACACTGTCCTTCAGAAGGGCAGAGCAGGCTAATTAATGTTTTTTTTAAAGTGTGAGATGAAATTGGACAAGCTAGAGGGTGTGCAATATAAAAGGATAGTTAGTGGACATTCTGAATTTGTTTGAGGTCAGTAGGTCACATGACCAAGGAGCTATTGAAATTAGTATCATGGAAAAACATTGAAAATTCATGTAAAATTTCATGAAATGAAGATGGACAAACTAAAGCATGTGCAGGCCCACTGAGTGTACAGTCGTGGCCAAAAGTTGAGAATGACACAAATATTAATTTTGACGAAGTCTGCTGCCTGTTTGTATGATGGCAATTGCATATACTCCAGAATGTTATGAAGAGTGATCAGATGAATTGCAATTAATTGCAAAGTCCCTCTTTGCCATGCAAATGAACAGAATCCCCCAAAAACATTTTCACTGCATTTCAGCCTGCCACAAAAGGACCAGCTGTCAGTGATTCTCTCGTTAACACAGGTGTGAGTGTTGACGAAGACAAGGCTGGAGATCACTCTGTCATGCTGATTGAGTTCGAATAACAGACTGGAAGCTTCAAAAGGAGGATGGTGCTTGGAATCATTGTTCTTCCTCTGTCAATCATGGTTACCTGCAAGGAAACACTTTCAGTCATCATTGCTTTGCACAAAAAGGGCTTCACAGGCAAGGATATTGCTGCCAGTAAGATAGCACCTAAACCAACCATTTATCGGATCATCAAGAACTTAAAGGAGAGCGGTTCAACAGTTGTGAAGAATGCTTCAGGAAAGTCCAGCAAGAGCCAGGACCATCTCCTAAAGTTGATTCAGCTGCAGGATTGGTGCACCAGCAGTACAGAGCTTGCTCAGGAATGGCAGCAGCCAGGTGTGAGTGCATCTGCACGCACAGTGAGGTGAAGATTTTGAGGATGGCGTGGTCAAGAAGGGCAGCAAAGAAGCCACTTCTCTCCAGGAAAAACATCAGGGACAGACTGATATTATGCAAAAGGTACAGGAATTGGACTGCTGAGGACTGGGGTAAAGTCATTTTCTCAATCCCCTTTCCGATTGTTTGGGGCATCTGGAAAAAAGCTTGTCCGGAGAAGACAAGGTGAGCGCTACCATCAGTCCTGTGTCATGCCAACAGTAAAGCATCCGGAGACCATTCATGTGTGGGGTTGCTTCTCAGCTAAGGGAGTGGGCTCACTCACAATGTTGCCTAAGAACACAGCCATGAATAAAGAATGGTACCAACACATCTTCCGAGAGCAACTTTTCCCAACAATCCAGGCACAGTTTGGTGACGCACAATGTCTTTTCCAGCATGATAGAGTACCTTGCCATAAGGCAAAACTAAGTAGTTCGGGGAACAAAACATCCATATTTTGGGTCCATGGCCAGGAAACTCCACAGATCTTAATCCCATTGAGAACTTGTGGTCAATCTTCAAGAGGCAGGTGGACAAACAAAAACTAACAAATTCTGACAAACTCTAGGCACTAATTTTGCAAGAATGGGCTGCCATCAGTCAGGATGTGGCCCAGAAGTTAATTGACAGCATGCCAGGGCAGATTGCAGGGGTATTGGAGACTCTTGGCATCAAGTTAATGTTATTGTTAATAAAAGCCTTTGACACTTATGGAATGCTTGTAATTATACTTCAGCATTCCATAGTAACATCTGACAAAAATACCTAAAGACTGCAGCAAACTTTGAAAAATGTATTTGTGTCATTCTCAACTTTTGGCCACGACTGTACATTCTGAATTGTGTTTAAAGTCAGGTCACATGACCAAGGACTATTGAAATGTGAATGTTTAAATTCATGTAAAATCTTGATGAAAATGGACAAACTAAAGGGTGTGCAATATAGAAGGGTAGCCAGTAGACATTCTGCACCTTGTTTGAGTCCAGTAGGTCACATGACCAAGGAGCTGTTGAAATAATAAGTTTGAAAAATGAATGTAAAACCGTGTGAGATGAAAATAGACAAACTAAAGGGTGTGCAATGTGTAGGCCCACTGAGTGTACATTCTGAACCTCGTTTGAGTCACATGACCAACAATTCAACTTGGAATACAAAATGGTGCTCACATTTCCACATGTTTATTAGCTTTGCAAGGCAAATTAATAATGTCCAAAATGTGAAAATAAGACCTCTGCAATGTTGTGTGTGCAATTTTTCCAACATCATGACACTTATCTGGAGTGCTGCTCAAGTGGTTTGAAAGCGCGATTATTGAATATCCAACCTGAAACTGTCTTTACCTCGGTATCAAAACAAATGTGAAACGTGTAGGATACCATCGCTAAGGATATTCAGAGTGAAAACTGTGTGTAAAACGAATTTTCTTCAATGAAAATGAAACAGTCGAAGTCCACAACTCAAACAGAAATTGAAACCCACAATTGAAAGCCCTGGCAATACTGGTATTTCACGCATAGGGTTATACTTATAAACAAACCATCCTCATAAAACAGTGTTTGACTAGACAATGAGCTTGAGATCACCACATTGCTGCTTAGCATACAGGCAAAACAAAAAAAAACTAGTTTCGAGCTAGGCCATACCAACTATCGCTACCGGTAGTTTGAGGTGGAATGGGTGTATCCCAGGTCACGTTCAAATGTAGATTAACAATGCAGAGAGCGATAAACTAAATAAACTAATAAAACCTTTTTATTTTTTATTCCAACATATTTCACATTCAAATCCTAGGGCTGGCCATTGGAAACTAATATTAGTTTCCAATGGCCAGCCCTAGGATTCGCATCAAAATCCCCCTCCCCCCATTGTGCCAGAGGTTTGGCAATCTCACCTGTCTGGTCCGCCTCCTACTCGCATACCTACGCCGTGAGAGAAAATGTCGGAAGGCCTACCTAGTTAAGAAAAACACAATACATGCTTGGGGTTCTACAAGGTTTCTAATGGCATTTATGCAGGCCTTGAATTAATTACTATACATGGTTTTTACATTAAGGTTTTTACATTGAGACTTCTCTCAAATATACTCACTTCGGATCGAAAGATGTTCCTGATTTTCGTCGTGACCGTCCTTATGGCAACAGGTAGGGAGAGGAAATGCAATGTTTTTCGAGAAGGGAGGGTCAGGGCACAATTTAATCAATAAGTTAGTTACTGATTTGTGTATTTCTTAATAAACGTCTTCTTTAAACCGTTTATATTAACTTATTTTTGATGTCGAATTCGTAAGGAAAAGTAGCATTGTGCTCAATTGTATGTTTTATTTTTCATCGTTAGAGGTGACCTGGATCTCTGGAGTTCGTTGTTTTGTCAGGTGTTGATCACCAAATGGATAATCTGTATTAATTTGAACATGTATAAATGCTATGTATCCGTTGGCATCATCACGTGCCCGAAATACTATGTTTATGTATTTTTTACAGTTTTGTGTATGCTTTGTAACATCACCACCGTATAAGTAATATTGAGTGTTTTTCCTATAGAAAGAAAATGTATAACGTTAATAATAGTCCTATGTATTTTTTCAGATAATCATTAGTGGATTTGTGATTCATTAGTTAAATCACAGATATCCAGTTCTCCAGTGGTGGACAACAATCTATATTTACATGTCAGAATACAGTAAACTAAGGTTTACTAGACACTTTCATTTTAATGCCTGAATCATAGTCAAAGCCTTTTCTTTACTTTCAGATGAAGTATTCATCATATCATAATAATATGTTTGACTCCTGACATTGTTTTGTGCACACACATGGCCTGGAATAAGGTATAGGGGTGTGATTTTGATAATATCACATCAACGATACAAGTCAGACTACCTCCCTACTCCAAATATGATATGAAACTGTAGTTCAACAGATTAGTCTATCTAGCAGGAATTCCACAGTGATGCTACCTTTTTGACAATTGAAGAGCGGTGAAGCAATCTTAGCAAGTTTCTCATGGAGCCAAGTAACATCTAATATGTTCATGCCAAATGCCAATGTCTGCCTTATACATTTGATACCATTTTCCCCCCTGTGAAATGTATAATTCAGTCAATGCTGAACTATTACAGCATTTAGGGCTAGGCTATTACTCAAATGTAGAGTTTTGTTGATGGAACATGCACAGCTTAAGGTCTTGGTGACTCATTGCATCTATTCTCTATGATACCAGTCTTTAGTTATGACATATCGTTGTGACTGTCACTTGCAGACTGGTCAGCTTCCTGCTACACCCAGAGTACCTTCACTCTCACAGAGTTGCTGAATTACAAATTAGAAAATTGAGCAAATAATGTACTCACGGGAAAAGTACACTGCCTTCAGTTCAACAACAAACACTTTCTTGCACACTGTTATGGGTGGTGAAGATATCTATCTCTACCTGCATGCATTGAGATAAACTATCCTCTTTAAACACTCCTATTCTCTCTCCAGGCTCCACTATGGCCATCTCTGTCCAGTGTCCTGTCAAGAGGTACGTGGTCATCCTGTTCCAGCCGGTCACGCTCACCTGCAACTTCCAGACGTCTTCCACGCAGCCGCCCGTCATCACTTGGAGGTACAAGTCCTACTGCAGGGACCCCATCCAGGCAGCCCTGAACCCCAGCAGCGCTGACAACATCCTGTCCCAGAACAACCCTAACTACAACGCCAACATTGAGTGTGCCGACAACATGCGGACAGTGCGCATCGTGGCCTCCAAGCAGGGCAGTGCTGTCACCCTGGGCGAGGAGTACCAGGGGCGAAAAGTCAGCATCTTGAACAGTGAGTTTGACTTTTTGTGATTTCAAATGTGATGTGTGTGAGGGGGGCAAGCGCACCGGTGAGTGCGCGTGTGTATGCCTGTCTCTCTCTGTCTGCGTGTTACTTCCATTACAAGGCTCCTATATCAGAATGAGTCTTGTCTGTTGCCAGTGTCCCCTCCTCAAACCCACCCTACTTATCTCTTTAGATGCAGACCTGAACCTTGCCCAGACGGCGTGGGGAGACAGCGGCGTGTACGTGTGCTCTGTGGTGTCTTCTCAGGACCTGACAGGGAACAGCGAGGACTACACTGAGCTCATAGTGCTGGGTGAGTAGCTCCTATCCTCACAGACCCTTTTTAGAGCTCACCTGACCTGCTGTCATCTTCCACCTGTCCACCACCACCACCCCCCCCATTTCCACCAAGTCCTATACTACCTCTCCTCACAGAACTGCTGTCCTATGAGGAACAATCACTCTTTTTCTCTGTGCTAATTTCCCCTTAGTTCTCTTGGGTTTATTTGTTGAGTTAGCTGGACACCATGTGGAGCAACACAAAATCTAATAGCAGTAGCAATCAAATGTAAAAGATCTTGAAAAGCCAAATCCAATTTTCAGGCAGTTCCACAATTTCCAAATTTGCTATTTGACTCCGGATTCTGTATAAATGAGACGTCACCCATCGAGGCTCAGTGAAGTTTCTCCGGAAGGATCCATGACTTCTATTTTGAAGTGATTCATGAATCATGAACCACTTAGCAGGGACTTCCAAGAAGGACAAGTTGTTGTGAGGGAGTCTCAAGAGGGCAAAAGTGTAGTCATTTATTAGAAAGATAGTTGGGGCTTTTTAAAATAATTGTGGCTTTCTTTCTTTCACAGAGAGAAAGTCAAATACCACTGATCTCCTGCCTGAGATTGACTTACTGGTTATGGAAGGTACTTTCCAGTTTGCCCCTTAAAACCAGTGGAGCTCAACCCTAGCCTAAGAGCCCTGTTTTTAGTAAACTAGGTCACTGTTTAGGTTCAGTTTCAGGAGAATGACATTTGGCCTGAACCCTCTTGCAAATTTCCTCACAGCTTTGAATGAGACGACATGTGGTCAATGTGGTTAGAAAATATAGAGTCAAAGAAGCAGCCTCCCTTGAGAAAGGCCGACAAAACTACGGTTTTGCTGGTTTGATTGATCAAGCCTGGTTGACTTTAACAAGCTTGTTGGTGTTTTTATCAAGGTAGTTCGTGCAACGATTTTGTCTGTACTGAATCAAGCCTTTGTTGTCTATTTTTAAACATTACAGCACCTTCAAGGTCTAACTTTAGAATGAGGAACCACATTGCTTAACATCTCAAAATGTGCACTGACAGACAGCTAAAAAGCTACCAAAAAACACCTCTTTAAAATATTTTATTTTTAGGGAAGTCCCCTCACAACAACTTAAACGATGTATAATTAACCCTTGAAATATAAAATTAGTTGGTTGCATTGGTTATATTCAACTGTAACATGTTTTTCTCTCCTTCATGGTCGAGACCACAAAACTCTCAGCAGAACATCACGATAGCCCTAAAAGCTGTGACATTGTTGTAATATGGGGCCACTCAGCACATAGCTCTGGTCTGTTTTGTGTTGACTCAAACCGCAAAAGAACTCTTCAGTCAGACTGCAGCCTATGACATTTATAGGAAATGTGTGGTTGAATATATCTTTCAGTATATTGGCATGTATTGTTTTTCTTTCCCGTGCAGCTAGCTCCCTCATCTGACAGAATGACTCACTGAACCCATTGTTTGAAAAAATGTAAAACCGAAACCTGTGTTATCTGGTTTCTCTGATGTCTGAAATTAACCTCTCGTGTAGATGCTCCATTGTTTACTGCTTGTCCTTGTGACTTTTCACACTACTCATAATGTAGCGTTGCATACTAGACCGACCATTGGACTAGCCAAGCTACAGGTTCTAATACAAATGTTTATTTTTCGATACTAGGGCTCTGTTCTCCAGTGTTCTTGATAAATAAATTGTCACTTTCTTGTCCACATTTTTGAAGAAGTTAGCTTTGTCAAGTTGGCTTTTTGAACAAGGGAAGTCCTCTACTTCTCTGGTTTAAACAGAGCCACAGGAAACCTAGAACTGCATGAACAAGTGCTATGTAAATACAGAAACGTTAATATTCAACCACGCTGATAGTCACCCAGAGAACACAGAGGAGATGTTTCATTTTGACTGAATGACACACACATTAGCTTGCCTATACATGCATAATTATAATCCCCCTACTCTTTCTCTCTTCCCCCTCTACTCTTTCTCTGTATACAGACTGGTTGTTGGTAGTACTGGTAGTGTTTGGCTTCCTGCTGCTGTTGCTCCTCATAGCAATCTGTTGGTGCCAGTGCTGCCCCCACACCTGCTGCTGCTACATCCGCTGCCCCTGCTGCCCAGAGAAGTGCTGCTGCCCTCGGGCACGTAAGTACCACCCTCCACCCCTACTTCTCCCTTTTCCACTTGGCACAGAGCATCCTGCTTCGATGCCACTTTCATTTTAGTATGTCCATTCCATTCAACCAAACTCCCTTTTCTCATTTAGTTTCACGCTGTGAATTTGTGACCCTGGCACTGTTTACCTTTCATTTGCCATTCTCATGTACAAATTATTTATACACTATGTTCTGCTACTCTTATCTTCTTGGGGCTCCCGAGTGGCTCAATGGTCTAAGGCACTGCATCTCAGTGCTAGAGGAGTCACTACAGACCCTGGTTCGATTCCAGGCAGTATCACAACCAGCCATGATTGGGAGTCCCATAGAGTGGCGCACAATTGACCCAGTGTCGTCCGGGTTAGGGTTTGGCCGGGGTAGGCCACCATTGTAAATAACAATTTGTTCTTAACTAACTTGCCTAGTTAAATAAAGGTTAAATCAAAATAAATAAAATACAATTCATAGAAAGACTTAAGGTTTTGGTCACGCACAACACACTGGCAAATGAAGTAAGTCCTCCAGAATATGTATTTACAGTATGCCACCTAACTACAATGTGTCGTAACACTGTGAACTCACTCCTCTCAATTCAGTGTACGAAGCAGGCAAGGCGGTGAAGTCAGGCATCCCCAGCAACTACGCCACCACGCCCTACGCTCCCAGCATGTACGCCCAGCCACCCTACGGAGGGGTCATGCAACAGCCCGGCATACCCATGCTGCCCTTACCCCAGGGAATGGGCGGCCCCCCACTACACCCCAACGGCTACGGACGGGACTACGACGGAGCCAGCTCGGGTAACTACAGCCCCTCTCCAGTTTTAACATGAGAATTAGCTTGATAAAAGCAAGGACTTGATGCGCAACTTTTTTTCCCCTCTGTGGGCTAATCCCAGTATTGTACATTTTCGCAGCAATGTGGTTTTCAATGCTGGTGTGAGGAACCTTTTGATAATCTCTGTTTTTGTTTTCTGCTTGTAGTTGGACATGGCTCCCAGGTGCCTTTGCTGCATGACCAGGACAGTGGCGCAGGAGACCAAAGTGAGTGGTTAAAATGCGTAGTACAAATTCTCAGTCTGTTTGATTATTTGTGATAATACAAAAGTCTAACCAGAGCTACAGCTCCGCTCCCGAATCATCTCGGGGGCTGAAAAATGTCAGCATATTTTATCTTGTCACCGGGGTTGGGCTCATTACCATTTCCGTTCAGTCAATTCACAAATTAAACTGATATTCCCATTCAAATTTTCCACATTGCTTTTCAAAGGAATTTTAGTTTACGAAGCAAACAACCTTTTTTTGTTTACTTGAAATGGAATTGAGACCAACCCTGCTTGTCACAATCTCTCATGATTTACTCCCTCCTCAGCTCGGAGTGGCTACCGTATCCAGGTGGACCCAGATGGGAATGCAACGCGGGCCATCTACTACATGGAGAGACAGCTAGCCAACCTGGACCCCACCCGGCCTGGTGACGCCGCTGGGAATTACAACCGCTGTGAGTCTTACACCTACACATAAACACAGCCATGTCAACTGTACTGTACTGCAGAGTTCGGGGCCTGTAATCACAAAGAGCCTCAGAGTAGGAGTGCTGTTCTAGGATCAGTTCAATGTTGTGTTTTGTGGGTGTTGTTCAAGTGAAAGGGGGAAGTGTTTGTTCATTTCACACTGAGCCTTCAACTGGCTTTATCAACTTTAATGTGTTGTAATGTTAATGTGATAGGGCTTTTTTAACTCTGACTTGCACTTTATCTCTCTCACTGTCTTTCTTGTGCGTTTCTCCATCCTCTTCCTTTTCCCTTCTCCCCCCATCTCTTTCTCTCTCTCAGTGGATGGGGGGATGAGCGAGGTGAGCTCCTTACACGATGACCCACGGGGCCGTGGCGGTGGACGCTCCCAGGCCCCGCCCCTCGCCACCGTGTACGACCAGGACGAGGCCATGAGCACCATCAGCAGCGTGTCGACGCACGGCCAGCGGGGGCGTGACGACTACCCGCGGCGAGGAGGTGGGCCCTCCCCCCACATGGGGGCCCACGGGCGTGCCCGCTCCATGGACAACCTTGATGACATCGCCCGCCGAGACCGCTACCCCAGAGACCCCCGGGATCCCCGCAACGACTACCCTCCCCACCGCCGCGACGGAGGAGGAGCCAGAGAAAGGAGAGGGTGAGGTTCTTATTTGGCGCCTCTCTCACTCTTTCTCCTTCTAGTGCATGAGCCCTACTTCTCAAAGGTCAAATCTGCGGAAGATAATGATTCGACCCAGTTGTTTACCCAGTGGTTTTTTTCTCCCCTCAGCTCGGATGATGACTTTAGCAGCCGCGGTGGCTACGACCGCGGCCGTGACTTTGACGACCGCAGACGGCGCGAGCCCTCCCCTGACGACCGTCGCCGCGGAGGCAGCCCGGTCAGTGGTCTCCAGGGGAGACGCAGCCGTAGCCGTGACGACCTGATGGACATCGAACGTGATCGGGAGCGCGGTGGCGGCCGTGGTGGTGGGCGGGACGCCTACGATGATAGCTTTCTGCGGGAAGCCATGGAAAAGAAGCGTCTAGGCGAGCAGCAGAGGGCGAGGAGCCGCGAGCGCCTGGACAGCGACAGCGAACGCTCGGACCGAGGCAGGGCCCCACGCGGACCCCCTCCACTTCCCATGTCCCCGCCTTCCAACTACCCCGACCGTCGCTACGACGACAACTACCCAGCCCCTCACCCGCCTCCCTACATTAGCGATGACGAGAGCTTGACGTCCTCCAAGAAGAGCAACCTACGCAAGGTCAGTCAGTCATCACAGGGTTCTGCATATGGGCGTTGAGCATTCAGGATGCCACTCAAGGCCACAGTGTTATTTACTGCATTGCCATAATGCCTTATTGATTGTTTCTTTCATAGAACTACTTTCATCAACATAGTTAAAGGGATACTTCAGGATTTTGGCAATGAAGCCCTTTATCTACTTCCCCAGCGTTCGATGAACTCGTGGATGCCCTTTTTATGTCTCTGCGTCTTGCTTGAAGCAAAAGCTAGCATGCTGTTCCCCATAGCATTCCAGGCATTACGCTAATGCTAGTGAAAACTTGTGAAGGGACTGTTCACAAAAAGGGAGCCTATATGTTAGACACGAGAGAAGAGTTCCACTCTCGGATTCGTAGAGGCTTGGGAAGTAGAAAGGGCTCCAAAATCCCGAAGTATCCCTTTATTGCTAGTTACAAAAAAAATGTATAATCATATTTAGCAGAAGAAAATATATATCCACATCCTAGTTTTGCCAGAATTGTGGTTGTATGTTTTAGCAGGTTATTCTCATATGTATGCTTGTTGTCTCTAGACTGACAGTAATGCTTATAGTACAGTACTAGGCCAACTCATTCTGTTTGTTTCAACTCTCTTTCTTTTCTTTTCAGAATGGAGCCGTGAGTCGGGAGAGCCTGGTGGTGTGAGACGTTCAGTATCCCCCAGCGTAACTGATCTGTCCCGTAACACAATTACTAGTCGTCTATGTCAATAGTACTAATGTTGCAGACTTGATACCGTGATTTTATTTTCAATACCTAAACTCGGATATCAAAATTTGATGCTGGATATTTATGTACAAATGACCTTATTGGGGGTAATTTAGTAATTGTGTGCTTCATATTTACTGAAAACATTGTCAGCCTGATGTCCTCTCAATTATTTTTAATGTACAGAATAGCTCTAACTGAAGCACTAAGTGTAGTGTGTGGTTGAACATACCAATGCTTAATTAAAGTAGCCTACACTGGAATTGCAATAGCCAAAGTAAAACAAAAATGGTTTTCATTCCCTCTTTTTAACCATTCATTTTCACCTTACAGTCATCTTACAGTCAATGTGAGTAACCCGGAGCTTTAAGATTGTAACGCAAGTATTAATTTGAACTTTTAATGATTTACTGTGAGAAGTCATGGATTTTAAAATGAAAAAAATGAAAATTAGATGGGGCGGGAGGTAGCCTAGCGGTTAAGAGCGTTGGGCCACTAACCGAAAGGTCGCTGGTTCAAATCGACTAGTCAACTAAATAAAACATCTGCCGATGTGCCCTTGAGCAAGGCACTTAACCCTAATTGCTCTGGATAAGAGCCTCTACTAAATGACTAAAATCAAATAATAGCCATGTTATTTTTACATTGTTTATCATCGTATTTAGAGTTTTGGATTAGTTTTAACTGTCTGTCCAGCAATGATATTTGTCATGAATAATGTCAGCCATAGGCAGATTATATTTGTTCATTTAAACATTTTTTTTATTATTGCTATGAAAAATGTACTTACTGCATTGTTGTACAGTCTACTTTTCATACCCACTGTCCGTACTGTGTTGACTGTGATTTACAACAATCGTAATTTTACAATAAAGCTTTTTCAAAATGCTCAGGGTTTTTTTCTATATAGAAATACAGTCTATGGGGCAAACTTCTACTTAAGTCAAATATTCACTTAGTCATGCGTTCAATTGGAAACCGGGTGAAAATTCTATAATAGGCTCTGACATGCTGTTCTAGGAGGTACCACCGGATGTCACTGTCTTGTTTCTGTGGCATGAAGAAGAGCTGTTCGCTGAGGGAGTATCATTTAAGGAATGCTGTATAACATACAGAATGCACACTAGTATTTCAGTATTTGTTTTTGTCTTTATGGGTATCTACTATTTTCACCACATGAACATCATAACCATACTTTCTTTCCTATTTCCATAGATTTTACTCTAAAGGCCTTTCACGTTGCTTGTTCAATCTCCATGTTCAATGTCTGCCAATATGTAGATGTGATGGATGTGCTGTAACACTGGGTCTGACTGAATGGTGGCCTTTGTTTATTCCTGTTATTGAAATGTGTTCAGGAATTTAATTGTTTACACATTTTGCTATGGCAAGTCATGAGGATTGGTACTGTATAAGGTAAGAGCCCAGCTGCCACCTGCTTGGTACATCAACTCTGCCAGCACACCAGATTTTGCTGTGTTTTTGGATAGATCTAATGATATTAAAGCAAATATGCAAACTAAGAGTATATAGATAATTACAAACCGTGTGGTTCGATCCCTTTATGCTGATTGGCTGAAAGCCGTGCTATATATTGAAATGTTCCACAAAGAGGGCCCAACTATCTTCAAATCAATGTTATTCACTCACTACAACCTGCCTGCCACTACAATTAAATGATGTTGCCTATATAAAGACAGTGGTTTATGTTTGACAGATTTATCCTTAAGGGTATGAATACATATTAAAAGTAATACAACTGATACAGAATTGTGTTTTTTCCTTTGTTTTCTTTGATTGATTCAACAAGGGAGAGAGAGAGAAGGAGAAAATGAGAGTGGGAGGGAGTAGGAGAGAAGGCAGATGCCATAGGAGAGGAGGACTTGCTGGTTCCTATCTGCTGGGCATTAGAGCTCTTCACTGGGTGCATATCAACTGACGAGGTAAGAGCCATACCACATGTATGGGACTTGTGTTCTTATGTTTCATTTTAGCTTTAGATTACTGATCTTGATTTTAGTGCAATTATGTTACTTGACTTTTGATTTTGATCACTATTTTTAATTGCATCAGTCTGTTCAGAGCTGTAATACCTATTGAGAGCACTATTGGTCTATTGGTCACTATTGGTCTTGTTGCGTAATACTACTTTATTTGATAGTCTGCATTGTTTGCCTTTAATACCTCACACTGTATTGCATGCTCTGTATCAGGGTACCATTACAATTCATTGGTTATCACAAACGAGTTCACAAGGTGTGGTTTGTGAGTTCAGCCTCGTGTCTCAAGTGTTTTAGCACCTGGCTGTTGGCAGCCACATTCAGGCTTTGGTGACAGGGTGAGTGTGGCATTGTGAGAGTGAGTTGGTGACCTTTTATAACAGAAGAGTTGTTTTCATGTGAAAGCTGTGGAGGTTTGGGACCAGTACGGCTTTAGAAGCCTTGATATAGCAACAGAGTTTCTCTCCTCATTCGTGGTCTTTTTTTAAGGCTGAAAACAACAGCATGACTCACACCCATTCATTAATGCCAAGGGTTGTACAGTATGTTGTCTTGGGTCTATACGCAGCATTGTAACAGAATAACTAGGATAGCTAGATGGGTAGAGTGCTGTTTCATATCCCGTCAAAGTTTTGTACACTTATTCTCTTCTTATTAGTGAGGGTAATCCCATTTGAGCTTTTAGAAAATAAGATGAGGTGCCTCGGGAGAAGGGCCCATTGGGACAACCAGTTTAAACAAATTCAATTCAGTTGATCTTGCATTGCATTGTTTAACTCAGATGATCTTGGCATTATATCTCAGTACAGGACAAGATAACCAGTTCTATTGATCCATTACAGACACATCCAATAATCCATTTCTTTGGCAACAATTGGAACAGATAAAGACAACATCATTCTAGATAAAGTACTTTGTTTTCAAATCCAGAGTATTTGAACCCAGGTCTGGGGAATGTATCCAAGAGAGCACCAGATAAAGTACTTGTTTTCTAGTATTTATCATCAGTATCATCAGATGATGATGATGATGAATGTTAATCAATGAGAGAGAAAATAAGAAATTTTACGGTTCTTTAAAAAAAAATATATATATATATATATCAGTGAGAGTAGAACCCTAAGAGGTTAGGTATTTGACTATTGTACTGTTATAATCTCCACCCGGGCACAGCCAGAAGAGGACTGGCCACCCTTCAGAGCCTGTTTCCTCTCTACGTTTCTTCCTAGGATCCTGCCTTTCTAGGAAGTTTTTCCTAGCCACCGTGCTTCATTGCTTGCTGTTTGGGGTTTTAAGCTGGGTTTCTGTATAGCACTTTGTGACATCGGCTGATGTAAAAAGGGCTTATAAATACATTTGATTGATTGATTGATGTCTCTCTACTGACACCCTGTTTCTAAGCGTACCAATAACTCACATTTTCTTTTATTTAACCTTTCTTTAACTAGGCAATTCTTATTTACAATGACAAACCCCCCCCCCCCACCCCCCCCCCCCAAGATCAAACCCTCCCCTAACCCTGGCGACGCTGGGCCAATTGTGTGCCACCCTATGGGACATACGATCACGCCCGTCTGTGATACAGCCCGGGATCGAACCCGGGTCTTTAGTAACTCCTTGAGAACCGCTAGATTGCTGCTCCACTTGGGAGGTCACAAATGACAACCATGCATCTCTCCTGTCCACCAAAGGTGGATAGGTAGGTGTGGATCCTTTCTCAGTGTGTGCTCTGCTCTCTCACCCTCTCTCTCTGGCCTGGCCATCTCTGTCCAACAAGAGCCCAAAACCCCCTAAACACGCCTACATCATATACTAAAAATAGGGGATGGTGTGTGCATGTATGTGAGAGTAAGTGTGTGTGTATGTGTGTGTGTGTGTGTGTGTGCGTGTGCGTGTGCGCGAGAGAGAGAGAGAGTAAGTGGTGTGCGTGAGTGTGAGAGAGAGTAAGTGTGAGAGAGAGTAAGTGTGTATTTGGCGATGGTAGTGGGTGATGATGGTGGTGGTGATGACAGTGAACTAGAAGAAGCAGAAGAAGAAACATGACTGAAACATGAATGCTGCCATGACCAAACAATGGAAGACTAATGTGAGAAATCGTAGAACAAGAAGGGCGATGGGTCGAATTAGCTAATGCCACCAGAAGAGAGAGAAATCCAACGAGAGAGAGAGGAGTGAGAGCAGAGAGAAAAGGGGATTGTTGTGATTAAAAGACAATTATCTGTGCACATCGACTTCCCAGTGTTGTGCGGTGTCAGGCTCGAGCCGTGCTGTTCTTTTCTCCCAGCAGGATCTGGGAGACAATGGCTACTGTGTCCGGAGGGGGGGGGGGGAATCTTGGGTGGAGAGAGGTTAAGTCAAGAGGCACATGGAGCAGCTCCCCTCAACATTGTGTTTTCATGCTCTATTTTCTAATAAAGGCCTGAGCAATACAGAGAGTGTACTGAGCCTGAAAAACACTAGGAACACCTGCTCTTTCCATGACATAGACTGACAAGGTGAATCAAGGAGAAAGCTATGATCCCTTATTGATGTCAATTGTTAGATCCACTTTAACCAGTATAGATTAAGGGGAGGAGACAGGTTAACCTCAAAGAAGGATTTTTAAGCCTTGAGACAACTGAGTTGTGTATGTGTGCCATTTAGAGTGTGAATGGCCAAGACAAAAACGTAAGTGCTTTTGAATGGAGTATGGTAGTAGGGTGCCGGGCGCACCGGTTTGTGTCAAGAACTGAAACGCTGCTGGGTTTTTCACACTCAACAGTTTGTGTGTATCAAAAATGGTCCCACCACCCAAAGGACATCAGCCAACTTGACACAACTATGGGAGGTATTGGGGTCAACATGGGTCGGCATCCCTGTGGAACGCTTTCGACCCCTTGTAGAGTCCACTCCCCGACAAATTGAGGCTGTTCTGCAGGCAAAACTGTGTGCAACTCAATATTAGGAAGGTGTGCCTAATGTTGTATACACTCAGTGTATATCGCAATATCATAATAATATTGCAGTATTATTATCTGGATATGGACATATGCCATGTGCATATCATTGGTTTTCAGCATTTAACCATATTTAGACCTTTCCCCTGGCCCTAAAAAACACATGTGAATGTTCTCATACTGCAATTACAGTCACTCTAGTCAATGGGTCATGTTCAGAAGGCTCCAAATGGAAGCAAACATTTTCAGATCGAGCCTGTGCCACCTGAACTTGCCCCAGTGCCACCTGAACTTGCCCCAATAGATTTGTTCAATATCTTAATTTAAGTGGTCATATCATCCATAATATTGTTATTGTTATAATTGTTTGTGTCATGAAATAAATGTTTGTAAATATACTGAACAAAAATATGAACGCAACATACAACAATTTCATTTTTTTTTTACTGAGTTATATAAGAAAAGCAGTCAATTTAAATAAATACAATACACAGGTCTAGCAGGGGCGCAGCCTTGGGTGGGCCTGGGAGGGCATAGGTACACCCACTGGGGAGCCAGGACCTGTGTTTTTCCCCACAAAAGGGCTTTATTACAGACATACTGTAAATGCTGAGTTTCTTCAGTTGTCCGGGTGGCTGGTCTCAGACAATCCAGCGAGGTTACACATGGTCTGAGGTTGTGAGGCCGGTTGGACATAATACCAAATTCTCTAAAACGTTGTTGGAGGTGACTTATGGGAGAGAAATTAACATTAAATTATCTGGCAACAGCTCTAATGGACATTCCTGCAGTCAACATGCCAATTGCACTCTCCCCCAAAACTTGAGACATCTGTGGCATTGTGTTGTCTGACAAAACCGCACATTTTAGAGTGACCTTTTATTGTCACCAGCACAAGGTGCACCTGTGTAATGATCATGCTGTTTAATCAGATTCTTGATATGCTACACCTGTCAGGTGGATGGAATGTCTTGGCAAATCTTTTATTTCAGCTCATGGAACATGGGACCAACACTTTACATGTTGCGTTTATATTTTTGCTCAGTAAATATATTGCCCTTATATAGTACATTTGAGTTGTCAACCTTCAATCTTGGAAAAGGTCATAGAAAATTGGGCTGGAGGGAAGGATAGGGCCCCTTGAGACCTGTAAGGTGTTTTTGACCATGCGTCCATGGTTTATGAGCTGGTCACGCAGGAAGTGATGCAATTTGAGGTCACATGCTCCTCATTGTGCCCTCAAACACCAGTTCAGTATGGTTAAGTTTAGTGACTTTCATTATTCTCAATATCCAGCCGTTTAGAAGATTGAGGTGGAAAATGTATCGGTCAAGCCCTCTTTTGGCCAGGTTAGGTGGCAGCTACAGGTAAATAAATAAATAAATAATATGCCATTTAGCAGACGCTTTTATCCAAAGCGACTTACAGTCATGTGTGCATACATTCTACGTATGGGTGGTCCCGGGAATCGAACCCACTACCCTGGCGTTACAAGCGCCATGCTCTACCAACTGAGCTACAGAAGGTACTGTAGCTATAGTTGAAATCGGTCTATAGATTACATATGGACATGAGTGGCATATACTGGATTAGCCTCTGAGAGGTCTTCTACCACACAACAACTAACATTTCCATACAATGACATTGTTATTTTAATTCCCATCTCTTTACCCTGTTTGTCCCCCTTCTCCCCGTCCCCTCTCCCATTCCCCTTTGGCGTAGTAGTGACCTCAAACAAGGATGTGGCACTCCATCAATCCAAAACAAACTAATATGCTCGGACCCATCCAATGTTAAACGAATGGCCGTGTTGGATGGAAAGGGTCTTGGAGCTCAAAGCCTCACCCACGTCTGTTGGGATGAGTGGGAACAGTGGAGGTCATTGTGGCCAGGGCGGTGCGGGGTGTGCATTTATGAATGGCTGGGCCTCGAGGCAAGGGCACTGAACAATGCTGGTACACTGAGGAGACTGATCTCCATATGGGAGAGGAGGAGGGTGGGCAGTTTACTCCCCCCCCTCCCCCTCTTGATGGGGCATGGTACAGAGAGGAGCGAGAGGTCTCTTCATGGCAGCGCGAGTGGTGGCGTGACGGTTAGCTTATAGTTGTACGTGTGCTCGTTGTTGGGGACAGGCTTGTTGGCACTGAGGCTAGAAGCCCAAGAGAGGGAGAGAAACGCCTGTGACACTCACCTGACTGCACAGGTGAGTAAAAGCTCTGGACAATATCCTTTTTATGGAGTTAATTGGAGTTAATTGGTCCATGGAGATAGTCGGAGTCAGTTGATTCATGGAGTTAGTTGGTTTTATGGCCAAGATTGATTATTTACTTCAATTGATGGAGGCTATTGACTTGGCTGCTCCGTGCTTTTTGGCCTCTCTGTGTGTTGTACATTTTGTTAGAGATGTCTAGGTCAGTAGTTTTCAACCGGTGTGCTGAATTGTTTTGATCCCTTACTTATAAAGGTGACCTGACCTGTGGAATGCACATGGAATTTTGACTTGGGAGCACCGGTGCTCTCAGATAAAACATTGACAATACATTAATAATATATTGACATTGGCACATGGTTATATCTGTACCGTTGTTTTTCAAGTCCAATACGCTCAGGCTGGCATCAAGAGCGAAGTCATTTGTATAATTTTACTTTGCCTACAAGAACCATTAGCACAGGCAAGTCTGATTAGGCTAAGCTGTACCACAGCCTCTGCCATAGAAACAAACCCATCACGGCTTTGTGTCCGTGGATGAACCTTTACAATGCAGAAAAACGCTCCTCTCTAGCTCAAACCGTTCAAAACTGCCTGAGCACATTTGTTATTTTTGGGGGGGGCGTGGATTCCTGGATGCTCTTAAAGGGGTAGCCTACACTCAAATGAATCATAATGAGTAAGGAACTATGCATTAATACATTATACGTTAATAGGTTAATGTTAGGTGTTCTGCCGAAATGTTTATCCCATCAAGGTGTGCCGCTGTTCATAAACGTTTGGGAACCACTGGTCCAGGTGTTGACTTTGGACGAGTTGTTACACCTGAACGACTCTTGCTGTTCTACAGTAATATTGAAGGTATGAGGAGCAGTGTCTGTATAAGGGTTCAATGTGTCTTCAATAATACAGTGATATAGCAAATGTATTGGATTTCAGTTGTTTTTCATTGAATACTCAGCGGCATGACGCGAAATTGGTAAGACATCGAGTAAAACGAGAATGCTTCTCTTCTTGATTTTCATTTGCAGTAAACAAAAATATAAAATACATCTTTCAACGTGATTCTAATGTGAGTGGGTAAGTGAAGTGGCAAATGAGCAAGTGAGTGATCTTGTGTGTGTGTGTGTGTGTGTGTGTGTGTGTGTGTGTGTGTGTGTGTGTGTGTGTGTGTGTGTGTGTGTGTGTGTGTGTGTGTGTGTGTGTGTGTGTGTGTGTGTGTGTGTGTGTGTGTGTGTGTGCGCTAGTGGGGGCTAGTGGGGGCTAGTGAAAGCCATGCAATAATCCCAGGACAGATTTTCCTCCGAGTACCACAGAGAAATGAACAGTTCCTGCTTTTACCAGAGCTTTTGCCAGTGTCTCACCACAATTATTTAGAATTCTGAAAGCAGATGCTACAGTAAATGAAGATTCCAAATCCAAATTCGGACAGACTGTTTTGAGCTTATTGTGCCATAATGTCCTTGCGTGCTGAACACATACAAAAGCTTTTTACAGAAACTATATTAAGAAATGTATTTTTTCATGTGAACCTTTTGTGGCTAAATAGTCTTAAGAAATAGGTTCCTTTCTCTGGCTCTTCTCCTGCGTGACCACTGATGCGAAAGTACTTTATAGGGAGGAATAAACCAACACACACCTTCAATCTAAATGTGGTACAAAAGGAAATAATGCCAGCATAGAGGGTTATGCGAAGGCAAGGGATTCGGACATTGAGGAGGTTTGTGGGAGGATTGAAAATGGCGATACAAATCTTTCCGCTGTAGGTCTTGGCCTCCTGCCGTTAGGGCTATGCAGGTGACTGCTCTGTTTGCCGCCCCCTACTGGGCAGGGTGGAAGAGAGAGAGAGAGGAGGCCTGTGGTTCACCATCTGTCCACTGTGCTGGGACTGCATTGGGAGGCACTGTACTGGATACTGGTCCAGAGACACACGGCTGCCAGGTAGAGGATACACACATTCGGATAGACCCACACAAATACACTCTTGAATGCATGCAAGTGCATACACACACACAAATGCACTCAGAAAATAAATGCCTGGATGCACACATACAGTACCAGTCCAAAGTGTGGACACACCTACTCATTCAAGGGTGTGGACACACCTACTCATTCAAGGGTTTGGACACACCTACTCATTCAAGGGTTTGGACACACCTACTCATTCAAGGGTTTGGACACACCTACTCATTCAAGGGTTTGGACACACCTACTCATTCAAGGGTTTGGACACACCTACTCATTCAAGGGTTTGGACACACCTACTCATTCAAGGGTTTGGACACACCTACTCATTCAAGGGTTTGGACACACCTACTCATTCAAGGGTTTGGACACACCTACTCATTCAAGGGTTTTTGTCTACTTTTTACTATTTTCAGAATTGTAGAATAATAGTGAAGACATCAACACTATGAAATAACACATATGGAATCATGTAGTAACCAAACAAATGTGCGATTCTTCTGCAAATTAGCCACCATCAATTAGCCTTGATGACAGCCTTGCATACTCTTGGCATTCTCTCAACCAGCTTGGCTGCTTTTCCTTCACTCTGCGGTCCAACTCATCCCAAACCATCTCCAGTGGGTTGAGGTCGTGTAATTGTGGAGGCCAGGTCATCTGATGCAGCACTCCATTACTCTCCATGGTCAAATAGCCCTTACACAGCCTGGAGGTGGGTTTTGGGTCATTGTCCTGTTGAAAAACAAATGATAGCCCCACTAAGCACAAACCAGATGGGATGGCATATCACTGCAGAATACTGTGGTAGCCATGCTGGTTAAGTGTGCCTTGAATTCTAAAGAAATCACAGAAAGTGTCACCAGCAAAGCACCCCCACCTACTCTGCGTCTCACAAAGGCACGGAAGTTGGAACCAAAAATCTAAATTTTGGACTCATCAGACCAAAGGACATATTTTCTAATGTCCATTGCAAGTGTTTCTTGTCCCAAGCAAGTCTCTTCTTCTTGTTGGTGTCCTTTAGTAGTGGTTTCTTTGCAGAAATTCGACCATGAAGCCCTGATTCACACAGTCTCCTCTGAACAGTTGATGTTGAGATGTGTCTGGTACTTGAACACCGTGAAGCATTTATTTGGGCTGCAATTTCTGAGTGGTGGTCCTCATGAGAGCCAGTTTCATCATAGCACTTGATGGTTTTTGCGACTGCACTTGAAGAAACTTTTTAAGTTCTTGAAATTTTCCAGAATGACTGACCTCTTTTCTTATTTGAGCTGTTCTTGCCATAATATGGAATTGGTATTTTACCAAATAGGGCTATCTTCTGTATACCACCTCTACCTTGTCACAACACAACTGATTGTCTCAAACGCGTTAAGAAGGAAAGAAAATCCACAAATGAACTTTTAAGAAGGCACACATGTGAATTGACATGCATTCTAGGTAACTACCTCATGAAGCTGGTTGAGAGAATGCCAAGAGTGTGCAAAGCTGTCATCAAGGCAAAGGGTGGCTATTTGAAGAATCTCAAATATAAAATATACACTTTTTTGGTTACTACATGATTCCATATGTGTTATTTCAAAGTAGAACATAGCAAAAATAAAAACCTTGAATGAGTAGGCGTGTCCAAACGTTTGACTGTTACTGTACATGCACACGTAGGAACTGTACAGGCACTGTACATGCACACGTAGGAACTGTACAGGCACTGTACATGCACACGTAGGAACTGTACAGGCACTGTACATGTCACACCTGCATTCTGTCATCAATTTGCAGTTTGTAAGTGTGGCCTTATAAGCAGCACTCTACCTCACACAGAATGTGTCATATGGAGTGATTGTGGAGGGGTGGGCTTCTCACAGGCAGCTCTGAGTGCTGTGTGTGTGGGAGGGGGGAAAGGGCTTTAAGACCATCTGCTCCTTGGAGTATTTTAGTGGGGGCCAGAGCTTGTGGACCAGCGCTCGTCACAGGCAAACAGCGATGCAAGCTGTGAGCTGGCCTGTTCCGGAGAATTCCTCCAGTTTCTGCCTCACAATGGGCAGTGTTCCGCGTACAGTGTTTCCTTTATTCCTATGAGCCACCAGCGAGCTTCACATACATAAAGTATATGATATTAAGAATACAAATGATCTTGGCTAAGCTGGCTCATTCTCTTGAGGACAGTGGGGCCATTTGTTGTTGGTTGATCATTTGGAATATGAGTCATGGTAATATGGCAAGGTGTCATGGCCTGCTTCTGCCCTACTGATTCTGTGTCGATAGTCTCATTGTTGCACTATTCGTCATGGAAATAGCCTACACTAGGGCATATGCAGAGTGTACACTGTGATTTTATCTTTGAATAATAATTGATAGAATGAAATTATAGGTATAAGGATGCCTGTGATTATTCTGTCTATTAACTCCCTGTGTTGGCGCTGGGATATTCCGGCCCCCACAGGCTATGTGAAACGTTATAAAGAACAGGAGGAGTGGTCGAGTGTACGCCTAGGGAGATTCTCAATTGAGCATAAGTACGTCTTCTCCTCGACTCCCCCGTCCTCTTCTCCTCTGTGACCCGGAAACCGATAAGTGGTCGAGAGGTTGAGGACAGCGTCAATTCGTTAGTTGGCGAACGAAGGAGTGTCCACAAGAGCATCCTAGCGGCGGCTAGCTCCGTTAGGCCACACCCCCTTTGAATCAGCTGTTGTTTTCTTGAATGAGAAAAGCATGCACACATTTAAAAACGATACACTACTTATTATTTTACCATTAAAACGTCTTGCACAACTAGCTACATTTTTTGATTTTTTTATCACTTTACACATTTATTTTGGGATTCCACCTCTAGAAACATCATTTGCCTGCTGATGCTTGAGTGGAGAAGGAGAGTCTCATTTCATACAAGGACATTTGTTTCCAGATTCCCTGGACAGAGGAGAGGATGCAGGAGGCGAGCAAAGCCAATTGAGATTCTCCCATAGACTCCTAAAGGGGAATTTGTGTTGCAGTCATTTATACAATGTGAATGTTTCTAGAGTGAAAGTTCACACTAAGGTCATTGCTTACGCTGTACATTTCAACTACAGTGTGTATCACAATACAGAACTGTGACCTGTAGCAGTGTAATGTTGTTATAACTGTATAACATACAGAACCCGACAATCATGAATAAGAAACAACTTTCTAAAATGATTTCATCAATGTGTTATTTTTGTCTCAATACCATTGACTAAAGTCTAGCAGTTTGGAAATGTTGCCGTGCCAACAGTGCTAACAATGACAGTGCAATAGTGGTCAGATTAGCAGATGAGCATGCATACACTCTCAGCTTTTAGGAGGAACCCTCCCCATGTGGACACGTACATACACACACAGGCACACGCACAGGCACACACAAAAAATTACCAGCTCAGGGAAGCACTGCTTTGTCCCAACGGAACGACAGAGTGGAGGAGGATGGGGGGAGGAGAGATGAGGGGGCAGGGAGGAAGGTCACATAGCTGTCGTGGCGCCGTAAGGGCCACTGTGCGAAGTGTGTTGGCACGGTGTGCGCTGCGCGTGTGTGTAGGGGTCTGTGGCATGCTGCACATTCGTCTGTACAGGCTCCAGTCTGTGAATGAGGTATTCACTCTGACTCTACCAACCTCCCCCACCCAGGCCTACTTAGCCCATCCTCAATTGTGTTTGTGTTGGGATTCCCTTGAAAACATCCATTGCTTGGCGGATGTCATCATTTGGCCTATGGCTTAATGGCTCTTGGAGACAGTGATTCACGCCACTTAAACTGTAACAACCGCTCCACTATGAAATAGAAGTATTCTTTGTTGCGTTGATATGTAAAGTAGGGGGTCCTCCTAGTTGTTTGCTGGACCCTGTTGTCATCCCACATCCACAAACATACCTTATGTGGGAAAATATTTGGTGTGTGTCGTGTGTCTAAGAGAATGCCCAAAACATTTTACAACACCAATATACTTATTTTTTAGTAATAAAATAAGAACCGTCGTTGTTCATTTCTAGATCAAAATCCCAGGTTAGCATCTTTTGGCTTAGTAAAAAAAATATGTTTTTTTTACTCATTTTGGCTGCAAACGGTAGTCAACGAGGGCACTGTACAATAACTAAAGCCTCTAGCTGAGGGGATGTATGATTCCAATGGAACTGTTTGGAAATGGAGAATATAATCATCTGTATGGGTATACACCCAGCCATGCTCCTCTCGTCATAGTCACTAGTCATAGTGATATTATGACTCAACTTCACCCTGAGGTCACTGGCTCTTTGTGGATACAGTAGGTTGTAGCGGGGAAGTTATCTAATGCTAGCAGGGTTACTTTGACCTGGTTGTGAGAGTCAAAGGCCTGGTCCATGGTCTGAGACAGACTGGCCACAGCAGAGAGGGCGTTAGAGGACAGGAATGTGTGGAGTGGGTCTAGGAAAAGGCAGAGAAATGTTTGAATTCATATTCAAAACTACCCACCACACACATTCACCAGAGCCTGCAGCTCACACAGTCGCTCTCTTTCCCTCTTTCCCTGTCTCTCTCTCTCTCTCTGCTTCTGTCCCTCTTTCTCTCCCCATCCCCTGTCCTAGAATCCATAGAACCCGGCAGACAGGATTTTACAACCTGCGGAGACACACAAGGGAACTACACGCCCGGGGAGAACGTAGAACCGACAGAGCCGAGGGGAGGAACCGAGAGGGAGCCGGAGCCTGGTGCTGAAGCTGGTATGAGGCAAGTGGTCTGTGGCTGGTCTCTGTGCTGGCCGTTTGTCTGTCAATCAATGGCTCTCGTTGTTGTTGCTGGTGGTGTCAGTGCCCTGCTCTCCGGGCTATTCTGTTCATCCCGCCATTGCTGATGCATTTGACTCTCAGCTCAGACACAGTCCCTTCTCTTGGGGTTTTGTCTAATGCAGATGGTACAGCTTGACGCAATGTTTAAGAAATATTTTACTGGCATTGGCTATGATTGCCCTGACCTAAAGCCTCATGGTTTGGTTTGAAGGGGGTCCAAGTCAACTTTATAAGTGATCTGTATGTGGACCATATTTTTGAAGTTGGATTTTAAATGTGTATGTCTGTGTGTATAAGTGTTACGACACAGTTTGGAAATGCGCACGAGCATGCTGTTTGTGTGCGTACAATCTCATGTTTGAGAATGGGATGTCCGTGTGCCTCAGCCCAGAATAACCTCTCGCTGTTGTTGCCAAACTGCCTAAAACCAACAGAATTTGCCCTTATTTTCCGTAGGAACACAGCTTACCAGCCTATAGACTGTCTGGGGACGTAGTGATGTGTTAATCATGGAGCTCTCCAACACAATCCACTCTTAGGCCCACCATCTGCAGCCACCGGCTGCTCGGAGGGGGGCCAAAGACAAGTCATTGCCTCCATAGCATCATGGATGACATGCAGGGGGAGACACAGACTGGTAGATACAGAGTAAAGGGTCCAAACAACCAACGGACCAAATGATGATGGTTGACGCCGTGATGTAATGTAACGGATAAGGGACTAGGGTAGTGAGTCATGGTTCTGAACAGGTCCCAACAGTGACTGTCCGTCGAAGACCTGGGACTTACGTATGAATAGCCTAATGAGTGACTCTACTAGCACTCAGAGAGTGTGCGTCACCATGTCTATGTGCCAGTGCCAGTGAAGAGCCTGCTGTCTATCTAAGGCAGCAGGGCTGATGTCATCGCCTGATGCTGATGTCACTTGTGTGTTTTTCTTTTTTTTTTTTTTACAGAGAAGTTAAGGGAGAGGGCTGTTGAGGTGTCTGGGTGTGATTGGGCACCCTCTAGTGAACATTACTACTACTACTACTGCGACCACTAAGCTGAGGAATCCGATATTTTCTGTCTTGGCTACTTTTCGCCCATTGAGCAATTCAAGGTAATAGTCAGTAATGTCTACTGTCTTTTTACACACCATCGTGTTGAAATATGTCATTGAGGCTCGTAAGAATATGTAAACAAACAAAAAAAGACATTTAACCATTGCAGCTATATGTCACCACATACTTATATGTCACTATAATATTATATTCAATATATATCACATAGCATTGGGCTCCATTGGTCCAGAACAGAATGGTAAAGTGTGAAGTTGCGGATGTGTAATTGAGGTCCGATGTCTGTTGCAGAGGCCTCTGGTTCAGGGTTAAATAGACACCATGTGGTGTTTGGAGCTGCTTCTGCCGCTGTTGCTAATCATCAAAGGTAAAACTTGTATGTTTCTCATTCCCTCTTGTCAGTGTGAATAACTACTCGATTACATCACAATAACTAAGACTGTAAATTCCCTTGAAGACTACAGATGTAATGCTAAGAAATCCAGTCATCTAGATATGCAATTGCAATGTGAAACTGATTGACAGTTGACATTTTAGAGTGTGTCAAACTTACAGCAAACAACACTAAAACAAAAGGGTACAGCGTTGTCACAGGGTCCAACTGGCACACATGGCAGCAGGGAATCAGCCTACTGTTCCTATGCTTTGTGATGGCTGGCTGGCGTCCATCTTGGCTCAACCTAGTCCCTCTCACTTAAACAGTGGTGCCAGTGGTGAGAGTGAGACATATGCTTCCTCCACATAGGGTCTCTGCTCTTACCGTCTCAAGCAGGGATAACATCATGATATCATCCTCTGTTCTCTCTCTCTCTCTCTTTGTCTCTCTGTTCATCTTTTCTCAGTGATTCCATTTGAAACTCTAGATGTATTGTAGATGTATTGTTCATTAATAGAGTATACAGTTTCGCTCTCAATATTCCCATTTCCAATCTTAGTCCCATATCCCTCCTTTCCTCCCTCAGATGTCAGTGGCCAGTGGAACGTATGGATACCCAGGGACATCTCGGCCATGACCAACTCCTGCGTGGTCATCCCCTGCACATTCATGTACCCGTCCGGTATCCGTCTGCACTACGGCATCCACGGAATCTGGTACTTTGGCCAGCCCTACCCCCAGCTCTTCCCACCTGTGGTGTTCAAGACGCGCACAGAAATCGTACATGAAAGTTACCAAGGGCGTACCAAGCTCATCGGGGACCTGCACCAGAGGAACTGCACTCTGCTCATCAGTAATATTGGTACAGAGCACTCAGGGAGGTACTACTTCCGTGCCGACCTGGGCGGTGCCAACATCTACACCTACCCAGACTTCTCTGAGCTCAAGGTGCTGGGTAAGCCTGCTGAGAGACCCCGAGAGGCCATTTTTATAATTGAATAATTGAATGTGGCACATTTATGGGCTGGTTTGCCCTAGCCTGGTACCATATATGTTGTGCTGTCTTGTCAACTACTGTGGACACTGACAGTAGGAGATGGCAAGCACAAATAGATCTGGGACCAGGCTAGGATTGCACTAGCTGTGATTATAATTATTGTAGTTTTAACGAGAATAGGTAAATATTGTGAATTGGTGAATTTTCACTTGTTCACTTATGTCCTCTCTGTCCCCCAGACCAGCCGAACATTGACATCCCTGAGGAGATAGTCGCTGACGAGAATCTGGAGTTGACCTGCTATGCTCCAGACAACTGTCCAGAGAATAGCCCAGAGATCCAATGGATGTACACAGACTACCTGCCTGAACCTGAGTATACCTCAGACTATGTGGCAGAGAGCAACACAGCCGTGCTGTCCAGCACGCTCACCTTCACCCCCAGGCCCATGCACAACGGTCAGCTGCTGGGCTGCAGGGTCTCCTACCCCAACACCACCCTGGTCTACGAGAGACTCATCTCTCTGGACGTCAAGTGTAAGTGACCAACTGACCGTTGCAGAACCATTGTCAGTATCGACAGTCACCCATTATTCTCCATCTACAGTAGAAGGATAACAACTTGATTTAGCAATGTATTGCATGATTGCGACACGGTACGCATTGGGTATGTTAGCCTGGCATCCAGAACCTGTTTTTCTACGTTTCACCTTTGTTTTTCTTTGAAACAATGATGAGCGCAGTGTTGGGTCTAGTTTAACCAGGTTATACACTTGTCACTTTTACAAGTCTAACCCCACCTTCCCCTTCCTCTCACCCCAGATGCCCCTCGCTCGGTGTGGGTGAACGTGTCCGCGGAGGTGATGGAGGGCAGCTCGGTAACGCTGCACTGCGAGGTGGACAGTAACCCTCCTCCCAGGATCTCCTGGCTATTTGGGGACCAGGAGCTGCTGTGGGACACGGCTTCCAACGCCTCGCTCTCCCTGGACGACTTAACCCCCCTCTCAGGAGGGTATCTACACCTGTGTGGGGGATAACGGCTACGGCGCCATGAACACGTCCATGTATCTGGCCGTCTTGTGTGAGTGTCATTGTGCAACATGGTGTTTGTGGAATAATCAAAAATAGTTACATTTAATCATTGTAGTTAGTCAGTATGTCAACCAAGCTGACATTTTAGTTTCTGTCACTTGCATATGTGACCGACCGGCTCGAGTCGGTCTTATTCAGTCAAATTTGAAACAGTGTTTTTTTTACATTGGATAAAAGTAGAGACTAGAAAATGGTATATCAAACATTACAGTTGGGGAACAATGTCAAACTAATTCTGCTTTGAAAGTTGATTAACTTGTAACCCCACTTTTAAGAAAATGGCACTTGAATGTTTTGGTAGACCTACTGGAGAGCTCTTCTTTGTCTACACCCATTCAGCATTGTTCACACCCTCTTAAGACATAGCCTCACCCATCTCTGTAAGGATTCACATGTGAGGCCATGTGCTAAACAGTGATTATGATCATGTACTAAACAACCAAAGATTTTAAGACTATAGGCTGGTTTATACTACTTCTATCAACATGTCTGTATACAGTTAATTATTACAGGAAAATAAACTCACAACAAGATTATTATTTACATGTTAATGGTTCGCTAATTACAGAAAATAGCTTATGGTTTATTTTTTTAACTTGGACACTGTCTTGTTGGCCTAACGTTATATCCTAATTTGATTTTGGGGTAGGTCATGCTGTTCTTCACATTACAGTCTCTGGTAAAGACACACTATAACAAATAAAATCAAAGTGTATTTGTCACATGCACAGGATACAGAAGGTGTAAACTGTACAGTGAAATGGCTAATTGCATAGTGGAGTCTTTTGTTTAGACATGTAGATAACTAGCTATCTGGCTAAACAATTAACTATTATCCCAACTCATAGCATTAGTACCCTGCATGAATCTACAGGTAGCTTTACTAGCAAATGGCTCTGCCATACGAATAATATTACTACACAGATCATACACGTAATATTTGCTAGCGAGCCAGCCAGTAATAAAAAATAAATAAAAAATGTTCAAATGTGTCTCCTGTGAAGTAGTAAGGCGCAATATATATAACAATGTATTAGTTATGTGATAAACCTGGCCCATAGCTTCCTGCTCTTGTTGATACACAGCACCGCATTTCATCCTCTGTAACTGACTCCTTTGTTCAACTCCTTTCTTTCTCCTCATTTAACTCTACTTTTCATCACCTCTCTATACTCCTTGCAGACCCTCCCAGTGAGCCAGTGGTAAATGGCTCCCTGACCATTTTGGAAGGTTCCTCCATCTCCCTGCAATGTAGCACACAAGGCAATCCCACGCCCACCCTCACCTGGCTGAAGGGCGGGGAGCTGGTGGGCAGCATCACGGCCGCGGAGGTGTCTGTGCTGGAGCTTCTGAAGCTCAACCCTCAGGGAGACGGACAGTACCGCTGCCTGGCAGAGAACGAACACGGACGAGCCAGCAGCTCCCTCAACATCACTGTGGAATGTGAGTGGGTCATCACGTCATGTTGTATCATAACATATGGTATCATATCACACCGTAGTGTACCACACTACATTACACTACGCTACACCATCCCATCCCACTCTACATGTCAGTCATAGCCCTACCTCCACCCTCTCTTCAGACGCCCCAGTCCTTCTGGACGAGTCCAAGTGCACAGTGGTGAGGGAGGGAGTCCAGTGTGTTTGCATGGCTACGGGTAACCCTGAGCCCATCATCGAGTTCTACCTCCCCGACAAGAACATCACCGTCAACGACACGGACGGCCGCTACAACTACTACACGCACACGGACGGCCACACGTCCACGGGCATGATCAAACTACGGGAGAAGGGCGAGCGCCTGGGCAACGGTGCTGTCAATGTGCACTGCAGCGTTAGCAACATGTACGGGTCGGAGAGCTTTCATCTGGAGCTACAGCAGGAGAGTGAGTACACAAGTTCAGGTTCATGGTTAAACACAGAACTGCATGCCATTAAAAGGCAAACCAATTGTATAGCCAAGCATACATGAGAGATTGAATTGAAATGAGATGTGTAGCACCTTTATATGATATGTAGATTGACTGTATAAGTAAGACCACCAACTGGCTACCCCATTGGCTTGATATTGAAATGGCATTATCTCGAAGTAAATAAGTTATAGTACCATGACCTAGTTAAACAGTATTTTCTGTTTCTACACTGTCTTCAATATGATGTTCTTGTCTGACGTTAGAGAAGTACATGATGGCAGTGATCGTTGGCACCATCGGTGGAGTGGCTGTCATCGCCTTCATCATCGCAGCAGTGAGATATGTGGGCCATAACAACAAGAAGTGAGTATCCACCCTTCGCTAACTGTGACAGGGGTCGATGCGAGTTACAGGTAGTCATTTCCTGTTTGAAATGACGATAAGGAAACACTTCAGCCTAGCCATCCATTCTAAAACACCTCTGTGCATTCATGAGTGAATGATTGATTGATGGACGCACGTGAGAATCATGGTCATTAGTTATGCTAACGCCAGAGCGAGTTAGCGGGTTAGCAAGCCAGACTAACCGTAGCCTATAGTTTGCAGGCTCAATTCCCTGCTTTGATACTGCTTTGTACCCTTGACCTGCTATGCTAAAAATACAGCCACGGTAGCCTACTTAACTAAGGTGCTTCAGCATTATAGCTATACATCACATTCAGACAAAAGCTTTTACAGGAAGTCGCTCTAAGAGAGGGTGTCAGCTCAACCGCAACTAAACCCATGAAACAATAACCACAACCATGAACCATAGGCCTGTAGATCATTAACTATGTTGGGAAACAGGCCCTTGTTTTAAAATGGATGCCCAGGCTTGGAGTGTCACCCTGAGTTAGTTAGTGGCCATGAGACCGAGTCTGATCTTGTGACTCCACCCCCCAGAGAGAATGGCAACCCTGGGCAGGACCTGGTCTCTAAACTGGAGAACCCAGCATTGTACTACAGCACAGTCAAGAAGGACAAACAATGTTTGAGGAAGAAAGTGGTGAGACATGTTGATGACGATGACATAATGGAGATAATGACCAACCTCAGATCTGTCTTAGACGGGAACATGACAGCTTACCCGTTGCTGATACTGATCCTATACTCGTTCAAATCATGTCCCATTTTTGATGTACAGTAAGGTTAATTCCGTGGAGATACTCATAAATACTCATAAAACTTCTCATGTTAAAGAGAACACGTAAACCTCCCCAGCCAACTACTGGCCTAGCCTGAGAATCCCAGTACCGCTATAGCTATCAGTCCCAGTACCACTGGGGTAGCTGCCACCAAAGCATTTCCAGACCACTGTTTTCTGCTTCATCGCTTCTCTGCGTTCTTCTGTCTCTTTTTCTCTTTCCTAACTCTTGCACAGCTTAAGACAGAGCTTCTGGGCTCAAAGTTTAACTCCATTCTAGAGGAGAGCACGGTAAGGTTCCTGAACAACCCCGCCCCAAACCCAACTCCAAGTCTCAGTGGTAGACAGCATCCCTCACACACCCCAGACAGCAAAATTACACGATGGCCCAATTTCGGCCATAATCTAAAATATTACGATTTACCGTTTGGCCGAGTTAACCACTTGGTGTTACGGTCCTGAAGTGGATATGTAGCATGAAATGTCCAGACCTTGCCCGGCAAGGTGGATGTGGCCAACATTCTGACCAAAAGTAGCCCAATAACTATGGGATGTTGTTAGGGCCACTTAAATCAAGCCAGAGATGGCCCATAAGAAAAGTGCCAACCCTCCCCCAGTTCGCAGCTCCTACATTCGGACCATATCTGGGAACTGAACTATACTGTATGTGTCACCAAACAACCAGATCTGGCCCATATTCGTCTGCTGTCTGAGATCCGCTTCCATGCGCTGTATCTCCTTTCATTTCCACGACTGTTGTTGCATGGCTGCCTCGATACTAACAGGAAATGCTAAACCGCCTCAATCTCCTTGTCTTACGCCTCTGCTCACCAATAACCACTAACCCTCCTTTCTCCTCTTTCAATGTCTGTCATGTTATTCCTTTATACACTCTATGTTCTGAGGTGTCAATGGCTTTGGTGGCACTGCGCAGGTATAACCTGTGAGTCTGAATGGGCCTTCTCTCTTTCCATACCTTCAACAGGGAGAAGACGGGGATTATCAACATGTGGGCTCGATGGCAGACCTGGAGAGGCAAGAGCTGAACTATGCCGCCCTGGAGTTTCTGGGGGGGGGCGCTCCAGGGATGGGGGGGCCTCAGGGAGGGGGGATGACGGCAGCGACTACACCGAGATCAAGGCCAAATGAATCGCGATCCTTCCCTGACCCATCGTCACCGCGGGACACAGTGGCAGCCATGTTGTCGCCCCCTTCCTCACGTCATTCACCCCCTCTTCAAACGTCTTCCCCCCCTCCCCCGTGGACACCATCACCACCCTTCACCATCACACCGAGATCCCCCATCGTCTCCCCCCGTCCCTGACTCATCTCAAATGATGTCCCCGTTAGTTGACCCCCAAGCCTCCAGGGGGAGCCCCAGTGACATCTCGCCACCCAGGACTGCTGGTAGCTACTTGCAAGGTCGGAACACGGCCCAGTGGACAATGTAAAAAGATCTTTGTATTATCAGCAGCTGTCGGTCTCCCAGCTCTTACCCTACTGGTCATAGTCAGAAAATGTCCTCATAACAGGTACAATGTGTTAGTTACTGTACTGTATCATCTAGATTCAATGTTGCTATTCCCATCTCTATACCATTAATTGTTGGCATTGCTATCAAACTTGGGACACAGTAAGACATTTTCTGGGGCTCCCCTTCTGTATGTCACCCTATATCATACTTATAGCTAGCCTGGTTAAACCAGATTGAACGCTGCGCTCACCAGTTTTCCTGTGAAAGGCAACGCAATCAGCTTGGATACCAGGCTAACTATCTAGATCTGTCCATTATAGTCCTTCTCCACTGTGTCCGCTGCCAGTCGAAGTGTCTGGGAAAGGGGTGTGTTTTGTGCTATTTATTTTCTTATCTCTATTTCTGACCCTGGATCTGGAGGAAATGAAGGATCTCTTCTCTCTTCCTGATCCAGTGGTTGTCAACACTGACCAGTGTTCAACAAACGTCAGGCCTGATACATATCCAACTGAAGCCAGTCATCTTCATCTCACATATTCTGTTCCCACATATAGTTCAATAGTGATGTGTGCTGTGACTCAGTGGCTTTTGATGATGATGAGAAATGAATATTTATTTGATTTTATATAAAGAGAGAAGATGGATACTCTTAGAGGTTTGTCCAGCCTTGAACACAAGGTTCTGTTCGTCCAAGAAGTGGGCTGATTTTTTTCCGTTCTGATGCATTATAAGCACTGGTTGAGTTGTGGTTTGCTCTTCGGGAACTGTGCCGGGCTAACACAGAATGTTCTGTTTATGCCGTTGCCCATGATTTAATTATAGTATTTTTGGACGATTTCTCTGTTTTGCTAAGGATAAGTGTTAACTTATCCTTAAACGGGAACCAATGGGTTAGAATACATTTTTGGATCAATCTGGCATACATGACTCCACTGTAGCACTTGCACAGCAGGCCAAAATGTATCTCGTTGTGACAATGTGTGTGTGTGTGTGTGTGTGTGTGTGTGTGTGTGTGTGTGTGTGTGTGTGTGTGTGTGTGTGTGTGTGTGTGTGTGTGTGTGTGTGTGTGTGTGTGTGTGTGTGTGTGTGTGTGTGTGTGTGTGTGTGTGTGTGTGTGTGTGCAAACAGTGCTGAAAGATCAGCGAACACTGATCACTGTGGCTGTTTCAAAAGATCACTTTACCGGAGACCGCTTCTCCCAAAATGTCTTCTTCAATGGTTGTGAATTGTGAAATCGAAGCCTAATCCTATAAGGTTGTATCAGATGAGGCGTTTGAGTGGCACAACATTGAGGCTGATATACCAGTTGGTTGTGTTGTTCAAATATACGTGATCAACTCATGTAATGTAATCCCCAAGCTCACTAATGGCATCACTTGATAACACTGACTGTTAATACAATATTAATAAGCTGCATATGGATGGGTAAAAAGATACCAGTATACATTATGTAAATAAATACCCTGCATGACTATTATGCTGTCAGCCATATGTGTAAAAATACTACGGTGTTACAACAATGATTTACACAGGCAAGTCGGATACAGGTTTGGTAACACTTTAACTGACTTCTTTGTCATAAGGGTGACATAACGCTGTCATAACATAACACATGTCATTTTCGGTCGTGAAAACTGATGTCAAAATACTGACAACCCTTTACACTGTCATGACACAAATGGATATTTATGTAAATGAGTTGGCTAGCTGTACCCTAAGCCAATAAGCTGACTGAAGCAAAGATTTGTGCCATGACAGTGTCAAGTCAGCTGTCAAGCTTATGTCAGCTGTCATGACTGTTAATAACATATTTTATGTAATTGTTCTGACATGGTTTAGTCACTAGAAGTAATGTCAGAGTGCTCAAGATGTGTTACCCAACGTTGAGACATGCCAATATGGACATCAGTTTAGTAACACTTACTGTCGTCAGTTCTCTTGAACGCCACATGGGGGGGGGGTTCATTTCTTTCTAAACCTGGAAACAAAATGGAGAAGCGCTGTTCATGTCTTATCTAATTTGTTTGTCACATAGTGTGTTGGAAAGCAGATTTGTACTTTCTTTACTTTGTGGTATTCATTATTGTTATTGTGATGATTTTTTTTTTATATATATCTTTGACACAATAATTCCGATCAGAATTCTGCAATCCTTCTGCAAATTACCACAGTTTTCACTTAATGACAATATGAGCTCTATGATGATGTTTGATCACTCTCTTTATTTTACAAGTCTGTCCCGCCTCAAGCAAAGCCATCTTTCTTTGGTTCCAAACAACAAATAAATAATGTAAACAACAGAGAATGTGACCCGCTCAGTTTATCTATATAGTGTGTTATCTGTTCTCTCATACCCAAAACAGTAAGGAAAATACACCCCAAATACATTCTATATCTCCATGTATTAGTATGACTTTATTAATACAGTATGTACCAGTTATTCCTCCCACACCAGCCCTCATTGTTTGCAGAAGCGACATCACACAAAGCTTTTCTTTAAACCATTTCACTTTTCTTTAAACCATTTCACTTCGCTAATATGTGCAAATGTGTTACCTTGATTATCTACATAACATCTTTATTAACATAGTTAATAAGGAAGATATGAGGAAGATAACAAAAACGTGTAGCTTCCTTATGTGCATTTACATAAAATACAACATCATTTGGTTAAAATGTTGCTTTCTTTTTGTTGTTGCATAAAACCAGAGACATTAACTAAAAAGTTTGAATTCATTCACATAAAAATGGTTTCTGTGCTTCCACACACACACAAAAAAACGTAAAGCAACGAAAAATGTCATTTAAGGTTAGGCATTAGGTTTAGCTGTGTGGTTAAGGCAAGGGTTAATTAGGTTTAACATCAGATGTTATGACTTTGGGGCTGTGTCAGCTATTGACCACTCTGCAGAGCTGCCTCCAGAATGAGATTCATGCCAAAAAACAGTAACCTGTGACTTGGTGCCCGGGGAGCTGTTGTTGTGGAGGGTTGTTCAAGGGCACAACGGCAGGCAATGGCATGTAGGATTTTATACCAGAAACCCTCCTGTTTTCCCATCGGACCCGGAATTGGAACCGGTAACCCTCCGGTTTCTGGCTCGTCTCTCTAACTGGTAGGCTACGGTCTCCAGTTGCGAATTTCACTTAACATAACAGAGCTAAAAGGATTTCCTTGAGTATCATTTATCTTGCTCAGACAGTCCTACTTTGCATAATTTATTGATAAAAATAGGTTAATATAACAATGATAATAATTTTATTTGACCTTTATTTAACTAGGCAAGTCAGTTAAGAACAAATTCTTACTTTCAATGACCGGCCTAGGAACGGTGGGTTAACTGCCTTGTTCAGGAGCAGAACGACAGATATGTACCTTGTCAGCTCAGGGATTCGATTTTGCAACCTTTCGGTTACTAGTCCAAAGCTCTAACCACTAGGCTACGCTGCCGCCCCGTATGCCATACGTACCCATGTGTGAAACTGTGGGATTGTAGTTTTACCTTTTATAAAATTGTACCGAAACTTCCTGTTTTCATCACAGATGTCATGATTTTTTTAATACGTTATGGCTTTACTAGCAAAAAACGGATGGAAATGTGTTTACTGATATACTTTTTCTTGATCAATTGTCTTTTCACACTTCAGGTGACATTTTCAAAGTGCAAAAAAATAAGTACAAAAAATACGATGAACTTCATAATTGTCACGCTTCAAGTAAGACCCAAATGCAGACTGTGTTGAAGTAACAATGTTTATTACAACAGGGGCAGTCAAACGACAGGTCAAGGCAGGCAGGGGTCGATAATCCAGAGTAGCAGGACGAAGGTACAGGACTGCAGGCAAACGACAGGTCAAGGCAGGCAGGGGTCGATAATCCAGAGTAGCAGGACGAAGGTACAGGACTGCAGGCAGGCCCAGGGTCAAGGCAGGCAGGGGTCGGTCGATAATCTAGAGTAGCGGGACGAAGGTACAGGACTGCAGGCAGGCCCAGGGTCAAGGCAGGCAGGGGTCGATAATCTAGAGTAGCAGGACGAAGGTACAGGACTGCAGGCAGGCCCAGGGTCAAGGCAGGCAGGGGTCGATAATCTAGAGTAGCGGGACGAAGGTACAGGACTGCAGACAGGCTCAGGGTCAGGTCAGGCAGGGGTCGATAATCCAGAGTAGCGGGACGAAGGTACAGGACTGCAGACAGGCTCAGGGTCAGGTCAGGCAGGGGTCGATAATCCAGAGTAGAGGAACAAAGGTACAGGACTGCAGACAGGCTCAGGGTCAGGTCAGGCAGAGGTTGGTAATCCAGAGTAGAGGAACAAAGGTACAGGACTGCAGACAGGCTCAGGGTCAGGTCAGGCAGAGGTTGGTAATCCAGAGTAGAGGAACAAAGGTACAGGACTGCAGACAGGCTCAGGGTCAGGTCAGGCAGAGGTTGGTAATCCAGAGTAGAGGAACAAAGGTACAGGACTGCAGATAGGCTCAGGGTCAGGTCAGGCAGGGGTCGATAATCCAGAGTAGCGGGACGAAGGTACAGGACTGGAGGCAGGCTCAGGGTCAGGTCAGGCAGAGGTTGGTAATCCAGAGTAGAGGCAAATGTACAGGACAGCAGTCTGGGTGAGGGACTCAAAAATTTGTTTCACCTCTACCACGAATCCCTTCCGACTGAGGCAGACGACAGATTGTTGCTCCCACACCACCGTGGCCCAGGCAAGTACACTCCTGGAAATCAGCATAATGATATACACTATCCTCGTGCGGTCCGAGGAGCACGAAGAAGGCTGCAGCTTGAAAACAAGGGAGAACTGGAAGAGAAAGGCCCGGCAGGTTCTGGAATCTCCATCATAGCGCTCCGGGGAAGGTAAGCAGGGTTCCCAGGGAACCGGGGTGACGGCACTGCTACCAGCTGGGGCTGGGAGGTTATCATCATGGTAGGCTGCCTAGTAGGCAACCCACGGAATTGCTCCTGCAATGCGTCCAATGCTAGATCATGACGTTCGACCACGGCCTGGAACACTTCCATCAGACCGCGAAGCAACTCCTCGTGCCTACCAATGGTGGCTCCTTGGGAGGAGATGGCGTTGCGGAGCTGGTCCAAGTCTGCTGGGTCAATCATGGCCAGTTCGTACTGTCATGCTTTAGATAAGACCCACATGCAGACTGTGTTGAAGTAACAATGTTTATTACAGCAACAGGGGAAGGCAAATCCAGAGTAGAGGCAAAGGTATAGGGGTGCAGGCAGAGTGGTCTGGCAGGCGGGCTCAGTCAGGACAGGCAAGGGTCAATACCAGGAGGGTGAGAAAAAGAGAAATTTAGGAAAAGCAGGGGCTGAGACATTGCCAGATTATAATGAGATTAATGGTGAATTTTGCACTTGACACAACTTTTGTTCTATGACAATGTTGTTCTCGATGTCTGTGATTTGAGCTGAATTTGAGCAGAAATGGTGATTCTTCTTCACTCAAATTGTAAAATGTAACACTGGTCCTATACATACATAGAATGTTCAACTGAAGAACTTACGTGTCAGGCTCCCTTCAGCTTGGTGTAGTACGGGGAATTCCATCTCGGTCTGGCCAATTACATTTCTGCTGACACACTCCACGCTGCTGTTCTTGTATTCTGAGGCAGACATGGTGATGGTGCTGTTCACGGTTTGGGCACTCCTGGAGACGATGACACTGTAACTAATATAGACCCCTAACATTGGCCAAGCAATAACTGGTAAGGGAACCCCCTGACTGACACACACACAGGTCAGGACCTCTGCCTGGACCACACACACCAAGCCATTCAGGAACTTGGGATCGTCTAGGGAAGACAAATAAATACTTGTTTACCTAACAGAGACTTACCTAACATTCAACATCATGAGATATGGCTTTTTAAAGTTTTTTTTTTACCTAACAGAGACTCTTTAAGAATAAGTAAGTACTGTACTGTATTTTGATAATGAGGGAAAGCACTATTTTACTGTTAAATCACTGTTTTCTTCACAGTAATGTTGGCCTTCTTGTAGATGCCCATACATGTGAGGTTAATTTTGTGATGTTCGGATTTAAGAGTGAAAGACAACTCAGCCACACTGAATACATTTTCTGCTGTTGATGGCTCCATTCTCCCCCAATACATGACTAAGTTCTCTGTCCCTCTCCAGTCTATTCCAACAAAATCTTCTTCCAGTCTTTGCGGGCAGAGGTCATTTAGTTTGAGTGAATATACTTTGCAGGTCAGTGTGGCCCTCTCTCCCTCTGTGAGAGGGGGTGTCTCCACAGTGGGCTTCTTCTGGGTTGGAGCTAAACAGAATTTGGCAAAGTTTGATCACTTTGACCATTCATTTGTCTTGCATTTTCACGCAGATTATGCTGTGATGTGAAGAACATGGTTATTATGGTTTGGTTGTTCTGAAATAGTTACATAATATGCTGCAATTCAACAATATTAGAATTCAGAGTGTGTAGGCTACATTTATTCTCACTTGAGGTGAGAACACATAACGTGACATTTTCATTTAAAAATACTGTCGTACTCATTATAATCTGCAGCGTGATTTAACAGCAAGAAAGTAGTATATTTGTTGACATAGTTTATGTACCAGACACTGAGACTCGTACCCTCTCAGGAAAAACATACATTTGATCATCTCCCCATGTTAACTTGAATCTATACTCGCTTTCTCCTTCTTGCAGGTCTTCTACAAAAAGCTGCAAGACCTTTCAGGACCTCTCAGGAACAGCCAATCAACACTGCACACCTCTGCAGCTTTTTCAAATACAGGTGTAAGTGGATCTCCTTTGAACAAGATTCTTAGTACGTAATTAGTAATATTGCCTGGGTATGTGAATTTACATGATATCGGAATACACCGTCCAGCCTCCACTGTAACGTCTTGGGTCACTAAGATGGAGAACTCTGTCCCTCTCTCTCTAGTCTCTATAAAAATGTTTTATAGTAGTACATTTACATTTGATCAGTCAATGCTTAAAAAAATAATAATCTCATTCCAAAACATGTTACTTGACTCTTTTGTAGGATGCACAGACTACAGCTTGCTGTCATGTTATCACAGGACATACGGAATCAATAATAACGAGACACAAATTTATGCTGTAATTGAGAATATACAAATTCTGTCCGTAAACAGCTAACCAAATGCACAAAGAATTCATCACTTCATAAAATGCTGATAAATTACTCTTGTTTATAATGTTATGAATAAACCTATCACTCTCTACTGTGTACCAGCTCCCTGTCTCACTATAGGTCTCACTGTTCGGTTGAGATCTTGTTCTCTGATACTTGTGAGCACATTTACAGATCACAGATATATATAAATATTATTATTATTATTACTGGTTGCGAGAAATGGAATATCTGTAGAGGCCAGAGCTGAGAGTCAGTATCTGTCTTTAGTTCCCCCTTTTCACAACCAAATGTTAACGGGACAATAAACTGTTGTACAATACTGTGTCAATGTCAGCACAACTAGGCACAGTTGTAGATTATGCTAAAATCAGCATAAAGTAACCAAAAAATATTGCATTGACATTCAGGCCGTTGTTATAAATCCTCTTAAGGATCGGACACTTTTTTTCAATTTCCTGTAGCTCAGGACCTGATGCAAGTATATGCATATTCTTGATACCTTTTGAAATTAATGTAGGAGAATATAACACTTTAGATCTGGTAAAAGATAAAACATATTTAAAAAACATGCGTTTTCTATCTTTATTTTTTTGTATTATCTTTGAAATACAAAATAAAAGGCCAGACAGCGGTGTACTGTAGAATTCCAGGTTTAATTTAGATGCTGTCCACTAGATGGCAGCAGTGTGCATGCAAAGTTTCAGACTGATCCATTGAACAATTACATCACTACACAATATGTCGTATCAAGTCTGCCAGGTGTACTTCACGAGTTTGCCCAAATGTGCCGAATTGGTCAATTGATACACTTCAAGTACATAGCTATAGAGAATATACAAAAATGCTGTGGTAATAAAAATGTACATTTACACACTCCCTGGAATGTCATACATGATGGATCATTAGCTTCCCTACAGAAAAGACACTAACCTTCACACATTTATCTAGATTGGCAAGGTGGGTGTGAAGCCAGAGACAGCAGCGGGGTCAAACAGTAGAACCCAGTTCCTACATTTGAATATAAAAACGGCATGGTATTTTTTCACTGTAATAGCTACTGTAAAATAGACACTGCAGTTAGATTCAGAATAATTTAAGCTTTCTGCACATTTAAGACATGTCTATGTCCCGGAAAGTTGGCTGTTTGTTTACAACATCATTCTATTGACATTATCACATATTGAGCAACAACTCTCCCGATGGCTAAAAAGCTAAACATTTGAAGTTTTAGATTGACCTTGTCCAAGTCCAGACCTAATAATCCCAATTGAGATGATGTGGCAGGACTTGAAAGGAGCAGTTCATGCTTGAAAACCCACACATGTCGCTGATTTAAAGCAGTTCTGCATGCAAGAGTGGGCCAAAATTCCTCCACAGCAACTGGAGTCATTGTAGTGAAAGGTGGCACAACCAGTTATTGAGTGTTGTTGCACAACTTTGTATATTAGATAAATGAAATAATCATGTACTTGTTGTGTTATTTGTTCATTCAGGTTCCTTTTTATTTAATATTAAGTTTTGGTTAAATATCTGATAACATTCAGTATCAGAAATATGCAAAAGTAGAGAAAATACTTTTCCACAGCATTATGATTATATCTGTACCATCAAAATGGTTGTGCGAAAATGCATTGTATATATATATATATATTAGTTGAGTATGTTGTTTACCCACTTAGGTTGAACCTCAATTTAATTTCAATTCTATTCAGTTTGACTGGAATAACTCTACAAGGCTTTTAGTTTAGGGCCCCCGAGTGACGCAGCGGTCTAAGGCACTGCATCTCAGTGCAGGAGGCATCACTACAGTCCCTGGTTTGAATCCAGGCTGTATCACATCCGACCATGATTGGGAGTCCCATAAGGCGGCGGAAAATTGGCCCAGCGTCATCTGGGTTTGGCCTGGGTAGGCCGTCACAGTAAATAAGAATTTATTCTTAACTGGCTTACATCATTAAATATAGGTTAAATATTTTTTTGTTTTTTTTGTTTTTTAAGTGGAGGTTCCAACTGCGTGAGTGTCAGTAGTTTGGTACATACTGATGAGGGACTTTGGAAGGCATTTGCAGGAGTAGCCACCAGGTTGTGGCTTTAGGCCACCAGAAATTCAGCTAAAAGGAGGGCATATCCAGAAACTATTATATTATAAAAAATTTGCTCACTTTATTGTCCCTGCTGCAGCACTAGGCCTACTATTGAGACCTGAAACTAACACCACTTTTCAGCAGCAACACATATATTAAAGGGAACATGGGGTAGAGTTTAAATGTAAGTACTGATGTAAGATCTTAATTTGATCATCACCCTGTTGCAGGTGAACTTTCCTGCAATTGCAGTTCATTTAAGGTTCAAAAAGGCTTCTGAAGTTTGTAATTTCTACTTTTAAATATCAGACTTGATTTTCCCTTATGGAAAATGTATCAACCCCTACAAAAATGTCCATGAATCATAATTCACATAATAACTTACATTTCCTGTTGCTGCAGGATTGTTATCTTGCTGTAGGAAACTGCCTAAAATTAAGATCTTACATCTGTATTTAGGAGAAGTAAAACCCCAACAAACAAATATAGCAAGGCTCTTTAAAAAAAGTGGGGGCACTTTAACACATTTTCGAAGTGTAAAGAGGAAGTTAACTGAAGCCCATAGTGTGCTGTGAGCTGTTGTCAAACTCTGCAAGGCTAACTAACAGATCGGGTTAAAATAACTAAAACACGTTATGGGAAACTGTGCTAATAACCCAAGAAGGTATGATGGCTTTTACAGTAGTATTGTTTTCAGATGAATTGCAGTTAGATATCTGCATGTACAGCAGTGGTCAATTTAGTTAATTTATGACTACATGCACATTTGCTTTACAACTACACAAAATGACACTGAAATTAATTTGACACTACTGATACTTTATCACACTACTGAAACTAACTCCCCTAGCTCCACAATGAGATAGGGTGCAAGCCAGGCAGCAGGCTGTTAGCCAGCCTGCCATCTTAGTGGAGTCTGTCACTAGCACAGTCAGTGTAGTTAGCTCTATCCCTATTGAGACCGTGTCTGTGCCTCGACCAAGGATGGGCAAAACTAAACATGGCGGTGTTTGCCTTAGTAATCTCATTGGAATAAAGACCTCATCCACTCCTGCCATTATTGAAAGAGATTGTGATACCTCACATCTCAAAATAGGTCTACTTAATGTTAGATCCCTCACTTCCAAGGCAGTTATAGTCAATTAACTAATCACTGATCATAATCTTGATGTTATTAGCCTGACTGAAACATTGCTTCAGCCTGATGAAATTACTGTGTTAAATGTGGCCTCAACTCCTGGTTACACTAGTGATCATATCCCCCACACATCCCACAAAGGCAGAGGTGTTGCTAACATTTACGATAGCAAATTTAAATTTACAAAAAGAAAAACAACGTTTTTGTCTTTTGAGCTTCTAGTCATGAAATCTATGCAGCCTACTCAATCACTTTTTATAGCTACTGTTTACAGGCCTCCTGGGCCATATACAGCGTTCCTCACTGAGCTCCCTGAATTCCTATCGGACCTTGTAGTCATGGCAGATAATATTCACATTTTTGTTGACTTTAATATTCACATGGAAAAGTCCACAGACCAACTCCAAAAGGCTTTCGGAGCCATCATCGACATAGTGGGTTTTGTCCAAAATGTATCCAGACCTACTCACTGCCACAGTCATACTCTGGACCTAGTTTTGTCTCGTGGAATAAATGTTGTGGATCTTAATGTTTTTCCCCATAATGCTGGACTATCAGACCACCATTTTATTACGTTTGCAATGGCAACAAATAATCTGCTCAGACCCCAACCAAGGATCATCAAAAGTCATGCTATAAATTCTTGGACAACCCAAAGATTCCTAGATGCCCTTCTAGACTCCCTCCGCCTACCCAAGGACGTCAGAGTACAAAAATCAGTTAATCACGTAACTGAGGAACTCAATTTAACCTTGTGTAATACCCTAGATGCAGTCGCACCCCTAAAAACAAAAAACAGTTGTCATAAGAAACTAGCTCCCTGGTACACAGAAAATACCCAAGCTCTGAGGCAAGCTTCCAGAAAATTGGAACAGAAACGGCACCACACCAAACTGGAAATCTTCTGACTAGCTTGGAAAGACAGTACCGTGGAGTATCGAAGAGCCCTCACTGCTGCTCGATCATCCTATTTTTTCCAACTTAATTGAGGAAAATAAGAACAATCCAACATTTATTTTTGATACTGTCACAAAGCTAACTAAAAAGCAGAATTCCCCAAGAGAGGATGGCTTTCACCTCAGCAGTAATAAATTCATGAACTTCTTTGAGGAATAGATCATGATCATTAGAACGCAAACTACGGACTCTTTAAATCTGCGTATTCCTCCAAAGCTCAGTTGTCCCGAGTCTGCACAACTCTGCCAGGACCTAGGATCAAGGGAGACACTCAAATGTTTTAGTACTATATCTCTTGACACATTGATTAAAATAATCTAAACCTTCAAGTTGCATACTGGGCCCTATTCCAACTAAACTACTGAAAGAGTTGCTTCCTATGCTTGGCCCTCCTATGTTGAACATAATAAACAGCTCTCTATCCACCGGATGTGTACCAAACTCACTAAAAGAGGGAGTAATAAAGCCTCTCTTGAAAAAGCCAAACCTTGACCCAGAAAATATTTTAAAACTATTGGCCTGTATCGAATCTCCCATTTTTTGAAAAAGCTGTTGCACAGCAACTCACTGCCTTCCTGGAGACAAACAAAACACTTCAGTCTGGTTTTAGACCCCATCATAGCACTGAGACTTCACTTGTGAAGGTGGTAAATTAACTTTTAATGGCGTCAGACCGAGGCTCTGCATCTGTCCTCATGCTCCTAGACCTTAGTGCTGCTGTAATATTGCCTGTGTGTAGCTGGTGTAGAGGAGTCAGGCGCAGGACAGCAGATATGAGTAATAAACATAATTTACTCATATATTCACAAATACAACGCAATAATTTGAGCCCACAATAACGGATCGTATTACAAACAAACATGGGGGAACAGATGGTTAAATAATGAACAAGTAATTGGGGGAATGAAACCAGGTGTGTAAGACAAGGACAAAACAAATGGAAAATGAAAAGTGGATTGGCGATGGCTAGAAGGTCGGTGACGTTGAACGCCGCCTGAACAAGGAGAGGGAACGACTTCGGCTCCAGCAGCGCACCGACACGACCTCGGGGACGACCTGGAGGACAAGGCGCAGGGCGATCCGGATGGAGACGGTGGAACTCCCGCAGCAATGAAGGGTCCATGAAGACCTCCACCGGCACCCAGCATCTCTCCTCCGGACCGTACCCCTCCCACTCCACGAGGTACTGAAGGCCCTTCGTCCGACGCCTCAAGTCCAGGATGGCTCGAACAGCATACACCGGGGCACCCTCGATGTCCAGAGGGGCCGGAGGAACCTCGCGCACCTCAAACTCCTGGAGTGGACCAGCCACCACCGGCCTGAGGAGAGACACATGGAACAAGGGATTAATGCAGTAATCTGGGGGAAACTGTAACCTGTAGCATACCTCGTTCAGTCTCCTCAGGACTTTGAATGGCCCCACAAACCGCGGATCCAGCTTCCCGGCAGGGCAGGCAGAGGGGCAGGTTTCGGGGTCAAGAGCCAGACCCGGTCCCACAGTGCGAACACCGGGGCTTCACTGCGGTGGCGGTCGGCACTCACCTTCTGTCGCCTCACAGCACGTTGCAGGTGCACATGAGTGGCGTCCCAGGTCTCCTCCGAGCGCTTAAACCATTCGTCCACCACAGGAGCCTCGATCTGGCTCTGATGCTAAGGTGCCAGAACCGGTTGATACCCCAGTATGCACTGGAAGGGGGAGAGGTTAGTGGAGGAGTGGCGTAATGTGTTTTGGGCCATCTCTTCCCAGGGGATGAATGCCGCCCACTCCCCTGGCCGGTCCTTGCAATATGACCACAGAAACCTACCCACATCCTGGTTTACTCTCTCCACCTGCCCGTTACTCTCGGGGTGAAAACCTGGCTGACCGAGACCCCCAGATGTTCAATGAACGCCCTCCATACCCTGGACGTGAACTGGGGACCCCGATCAGAGACTATGTCCTCAGGCACCCCGTGGTGCCGTAACATGTGAGTGAATAGGGCCTCTGCAGTCTGTAGGGCCATAGGGAGACCGGACAAAGGGAGGAGACAGCAGGACTTAGAAAACCGATCCACAACGACCAGGATCGCGGTGTTCCCCTGTGACCGAGGAAGATCCGTCAGGAAGTCCACTGACAGGTGCGACCACGGCCGTTGTGGACAGGTAGGGGTTGTGACTTCCCTCTGGGCAGGTGCCTGGGAGCCTTGCACTGGGTGCACACCGAGCAGGAGGAAACATAAACCCTCATGTCCTTGGCCAAGGTGGACCACCAGTACCTCCCACTAAGACAGCGCACTGTCCAACCGATGCCAGGATGACCAGAGGAGGGTGACGTGTGGGCCCAATAGATCAACCGGTCGCGGACAGCAGACGGAACATACATACGCCCAGCTGGACACTGGAGAGGAGTGGGCTCTGTCCGTAACGCCCGCTCGATATCCGGGTCCAGCTCCCACACTACCGGTGCCACCAGGCAAGAGGCCGGGAGTATGGGAGTGTACTCCAGATTGCGGTGGTCAGTCCAGATGAGAAAAGGGTGTCTCGCCTCCTCAAGCCAATGTCTCCACGCCTTCAGAGCCTTGATGACAGCCAACAGCTCCCGGTCCCCCACATCATAGTTTTGCTCCGCCGGGCTGAGCTTCTTCGAAAAGATACGGGGCGGTGCTTCGGTGGCGTACCCGAGCGCTGAGAGAGCACGGCTCCTATCCTAGCCTCGGACACGTCCACCTCCACTATGAACACCAAAGAGGGATCTGGATGAGCCAGCATGGGAGACGAGGTAAACAGAGCCCTCAGGTGACCAAAAGCCCTGTCTGCCTCAGCCGACCACTACAGTCGCACCGGTCCCCCCCTTCAGCAGTGAGGTAATGGGAGCTGCTAAATAACCAAAGCCCCGGATAAACCTCTGGTAGTAGTTGGCAAAACCTAGAAACCGCTGCATTTCCTTTACCGTGGTGGGAGTCAGTCAATTACGCACCGCTGGAATGCGGTGATAATTGAGTTGCCTTCTTCTTACAGAAGTCGAGAGCCAAATCGGCACATTCTGAGGGGATGCACATGGTGGAGACCTGGTCTGGACTTTCCACCGTAGTCACATCGATGGAAACCCCTACACACCTCCCTGAGCACTTTCGTGACCACCCCTTGAGAGCCCTCTGTTGCCACAAAATAGTGGGGTCATGACAGGCCAACCAGGGTATGCCCAGCACCACGGGAAACACAGGAGAATCAATAAGGAAGAGACTGATTCTCTCCTTGTGACCCTCCTGCGTAACCATGTCTAGTGGAGCGGTGGCCTCCCTAATCAGCCCTGACCCTAATGGTCGACTATCTAGGGCATGCACAGGGAAGGCCATATCCACAGGAACAAGGGGAATCCCTAAACTATGGGCAAATGAACGGTCAATAAAATTCCCAGCTGCGCCTGAATCTATGAGTGCCTTATGCTGGGAATGCGGGGAAAACTCAGGAAATGTAATAAACACATACATGTGAGCAACAGGGGGCTCTGGGTGAGCCTGGTGCCGACTCACCTGGAGTGACACGATAGTGCCCAGCCTGCGACTCCCTGAGGAACCCCCACAGCACCGACCAGCAGTGTGCCCTCTGCGGCCACAGATGTTGCAGGGAATGGACCCTCCTCTGGTCACCCTAAGCGCAGCACCTCGCAGCTCCATGGGCGTCAGAGCGGAGGTGCTGGGGGATGGAACTGACAGGCCCCGATCCGGGTGAGCCCTGGGACCATGCCTCAGAACTACCTGGCCTGATGACTCCTTGCTGTCCCCAGTCCACCTGGCCGTGCTGCTGCTCCAGTTTCAACTGTTCTGCCTGCGGCTATGGAACCCTGACCGGTTCACCAGACGTGCTACCTGTCCCAGACCTGTAGTTTTCAAATCTCTAGAGACAGCAGGAGTGGTAGAGATACTCTGAATGATCGGCTATGAAAATCCAACTGACATTTACTCCTGAGGTGCTGACCTGTTGCACCCTCGACAACCACTGTGATTATTATTATTTGACCCTGCTGGTCATCTATGAACATTTGAACATCTTGGCCATGTTCTGTTATAATCTCCACCCAGCACAGACAGAAGAGGACTGACTGGTCACCCCTCATAGCCTGGTTCCTCTCTAGGTTTCTTCCTAGGTTCTGGCTGTGCTTTAACACCTGCATTGCTTGCTGTTTGGGGTTTTAGGCTGTACAGCACTTTGTGACATCAGCTGATGTAAGAATGGATTTATAAATACATTTAATTGATCAGGCATTGTGGCCACCAATTTATTCATCTTCTGGCTGTGATCAGTTGCATTATTATCAGATCAAATCAAATCAAATGTATTTATATAGCCCTTCGTACATCAGCTGATATCTCAAAGTACTGTACAGAAACCCAGCCTAAAACCCCAAACAGCAAGCAATGCAGGTGTAGAAGCACGGTGGCTAGGAAAAACTCCCTAGAAAGGCCAAAACCTAGGAAGAAACCTAGAGAGGTACCAGGCTATGTGGGGTGACCGGTCCTCTTCTGGCTGTGCGGGTGGAGATTATAACAGAACATGGCCAAGATGTTCAAATGTTCATAAATGACCAGCATGGTCCAATAATAATAAGGCAGAACAGTTGAAACTGGAGCAGCAGCACGGCCAGGTGGACTGGGGACAGCAAGGAGTCATCATGTCAGGTAGTCCTGAGGCATGGTCCTAGGGCTCAGGTCGTCCGAGAGAGAGAAAGAAAGAGAGAAAGAGCGAATTAGAGAGAGCACACTTACATTCACACAGGACACCGAATAGGACAGGAGAAGTACTCCAGATATAACAAACTGACCCTAGCCCCCGACACATAAACTACTGCAGCATAAATACTGGAGGCTGAGACAGGAGGGGTCAGGAGACACTGTGGCCCCATCCGAGGACACCCCCGGACAGGGCAAAACAGGAAGGATATAACCACACCCACTTTGCCAAAGCACAGCCCCCACACCACTAGAGGGATATCTTCAACCACCAACTTACCATCCTGAGACAAGGCCGAGTATAGCCCACAAAGATCTCCGCCATGGCACAACCCAAGGGGGGGGCGCCAACCCAGACAGGAAGATCACATCAGTGACTCAACCCACACAAGTGACGCACCCCCCTTAGGGATGGTATGAAATAGCACCAGTAAGCCAGTGACTCAGCCCCTGTAATAGGGTTAGAGGCAGAGAATCCCAGTGGAAAGAGGGGAACCGGCCAGGCAGAGACAGCAAGGGCGGTTCGTTGCTCCAGAGCCTTTCCGTTCACCTTCCCACTCCTGGGCCAGACTACATTCAATCATATGACCCACTGAAGAGATGAGTCTTCAGTAAAGACTTAAAGGTTGAGACCAGGTTTGTGTCTCTCACATGGGTAGGCAGACCATTCCATAAAAATTGAGCTCTATAGGAGAAAGCCCTGCTTCCAGGTGTTTGCTTAGAAATTCTAGGGACAATTAGGAGGCTTCCAATCAGGACTTCGCTTTATCAAGTCAGAGGAATATAACAGTGAAAGAGGAATCATCACTCTTCAAAAGTGTGTCTGATATAAATGTATAGTGAGTGAAATATTGTGGATTGAAAGAAAACATGTTTAATGGTTTAGAATAAGGCACAAATGGATCGTTAAATACATTGAATACAGTCCAGTAAGTTCTGACATTGATAATATGTGCATTCAGGGCCGTAACTACATATGAGGGCACCTAGGTCCGGACATGTGGGATGATTTGACAGCATAGCACCACTTGCGTCATGACTGCAACATAGGGACCTGAGAAATTCATGTTCATTCCTCACCACTTTAGAACAAAAATAAGTCTCTAAAAACAAATCAATTGCTTTTCCTCGTTGGACCTGCGTTTACAATGTATCCAATTTCAGTTTGTGTGATTATTGGTTTAGCTTTATGTAACTACTGAATGTAAGTCTAAATGTGCAGGTGCATATTGCGTCATGATTGCAAGGTGACCTGATAAATGTTCCAACTGTCCTGTTATCTGGTTTTAATGCCCATTCTAGAATGCCCTTCTAGCCCATAAGAAGTGCGTATTCAACAATGCTGTGGTATAATATTCTATATCTGAGTTCTAATTGCGCCTGCCTCTTTGCGAAGGAGTGTAATCACGAACAGTGGTTTGTTCTTTATGTTTGCTTGCTTTTCCCGGATTTGTACTTGAACTTGGCCCTATTTTTGTACCTTAGGTAGTCTGTACCTGCTGCCAGAGGGAAGGAGCTGGAATTCGGAGTGGAGTGGGTGGGAAGAGTCGACCACTATTTTATTTGCCTTCTGGAGGGCTCTACCCAGGTAGAGATATTACAGTTCTGTTGCTGCCCCACGATTTTTCCTCAAGTCCCGACTATCTTGCCCAACCAATATTTTTGTAACCTTTCTATTCCCAGACCAGCAGGTCTCTCAATTCATTATTTATAAAAGAGAACCATGATGGTTAGAGCAACATTAAACAAGTGCTGTTTCTGTAGGAAATACAGTGTCCGTTGACCTTTCTTAAAAATAGCACCAGAACACTGATCCCAGGACAGCTTGTTGTCAATGACTAGCCCAAGGTACCCCTCTTCTATTTCGATGGGCTCACCTTTTATCAGTGGCGGTGTGTGCATGGTAAGTGTTCTTTCGAAAGTCAACAGATTGATTGTGTTAAATGCATAGGAGAAATCCACGAACATGATACGTACATGGGTTTTACTGCCCTCCAAATGCATGTACACCAGATGTAAGAGCGAGAGGATGCCATCATTTGTTCCTCTCTCTGACCGGTATGCAAATTGAAGTGCGCCAAGAAGGTGTTTGGTGGTGTTGATTATCTATGCCTTGATGATCTTTTCAAGAGATTTAATCAAGAGAGAGGTAAAAGGCATGGAATGTAGTCATTTGATGCAGATGGATGAGAGGTTTTTGGGACAGGTACAAACAATAGATTTTTGTTCCATAGAGATGGAATTTCCAATGTATCCAGGTACCGCTGGAAGAGAGAGCAGAAGAGACACCCGCTGTTTCAAGACAGGGAGCCTCCCTTTGGAGGGGTGTTTGCCATATTCTGAATGACCATCCAGGCAGACCGAGAGCCTCCCTGTGACATTATCTGTTGCACCTTATCCTTGTACTGGCATCTCACCTTTTTTTATTGATTTGTTCAGCTCTCTGTTGGTCTTTTCTTTCGAGTGGATTCCCAGAGGCAAACCCGTTTCTTCTTGTTATAAGCACCACTTTCAATTCTTTGGTCACCCATGCTTTGTTGTTAGGAAATGTCTTACATGTTTTTTGGGGGGGGATCACCAAATAAACATAGGATTCAATATAGCCAGATATTACGTCAGTCATCTCGTTCAGGTCATCTGATGATTCTTCAAATACACTGATGGATTTGGGTTGATTATGGTATATTTACAGTACAGTAAGTAAAGGCTGGGCACAACGTTGCACGCAGAGAGGCGAGAGGTTGAACTTCACCGAGTTCGCTCCATTAGTTTGTACTATATAGATCAACGTTTTTTTCTGTGATCGAATCAACATTATATCAACCCCTTTTCAATGCAACAAACCAAAACAAATCTAACTGCAAGATTGAGTCTGTGATTTTGTTGTAGGCAGAGCCAGAGCGCAACGGAGTAGAGTTATATTGGCGGGGTAGCCCACGAGCCGTCTTTCAATCAGCAGCGAATGAATGCGCTTTTCAGAAAAGATCAGAGCCACGCGTGTGCACATTTGATGATATGTTTCGCTAGTTAGCCATTTATTAGCCCAGTTATAGAGAAGTATAGGTCAGCAATGAGGAGTTACTGCTTCCTACAAGAGCACAAAATCTGTCTGCTACATTTCAAGCTGTCTTTGAAAAGCCAGTCAGGTTAAAAGCTTAAGTCTTAATTAAAGGGGCAGTGTTGTATTTTGAGACAATCTTGAATATGCAAATAGGCAGAGGGGTAGCCTACATTGTCTAATTCTCTTATGGTAATAATTATTATTTTTATTTTGTAAAGTGGTTTCTTGCATCATACAACACAATACAATGCAATTTACAGTCACCTATTTGGTCCATGGAGTTTCAGACCAAGTAAAAAATAATTAATTAATGTCAAGCCCTTGATAATGTAGAAACGTCTTTAAAGGTATCATGCAATGTAGGCCTGGACACCACATATAGGCTACTGTTGGCTATATAATAGAAATCAAAAGCTATTTCCATGTAAAAATGTTTTTGGACTTGCTACATTGATTTTATTGGTGTGCCAACATTATGCTCAAATAGTCACAAAAGCCTATTGATCATCAACGACATCAGAGAGAATGATGCTGGAGAGTATCAATTCAGACTTCCAAGTTCATATACATACTCGAAGAAAGTGAAAATCACAGGGAGCGGTACTATGACTATTATTACCAGTTACAGTGACAACCTATTATTGTAGTTAATTGTATACAGTTCACACTTGCCAAGTTCCCCCTCAAGTCTCCCTTATTATGAAGTGTCAAGACTCCCGCCGAAGTCGGTCCCTCTCCTTGTTCGGGAGGCGTTCGGCGGTCGACGTCACCGGTCTTCCAGCCATCACGCTCCACCTTTCCATTTGTTTTGTCTTGTTTTCCCGCACACCTGGTTTACATCCCCTCATTACTCTACGTGTCTATTATCCTCTGTTCTCCCCATGTCTGTGTGTGGTATTGTTTTTTCGTTACGTGTGTGTCTCTTCAGGCTGGTTTTTCCCCCGGGTATTGTTATAACCCGTGGGTTGGTTATTTGTACCATTTTGTGTATTTTTGCTTTGTTCCTTGGGCCAGAGTGTTGTGACGCAGTTGTGTCCGGCTGTTTTTCGTCTGCCTGAATAAAGTGTGCCTGTTCACTCATCTCTGCTCTCCTGCACCTGACTTCTTTCGACCAATTGCGCACAACCTGACATGAAGTCCTATCATAAGATGACATTACTAGGAAAACTCCCATTCAGAGTCATCACATGCATGCTGCTCTCCTACGGCTGATTATGTGTCACTGCTGTTTTGTACACAGGTGTAAAACTCACTTCTGAGTTTGTATTTCCTGCCTCCAGCTCTGACCCAGAAGCCCTCGGTGTTGACTCCTCCTCTGACAGAGGGAGAACCAGCTACTCTGACCTGCATCGCCCCGGGGATCTGCTCTGGAACTCCTCCTAACATCACATGGACATGGAGAGGAACAGGAGACAACATCACTGAGCTCAGAGACAACATCACCATACAGGAGAGAGAGGACCTGACCACTGTGACAACAACCCACTTCTCAACGTTGACCTTTACCCCCTCAGCTGAACACCACAACATGATGGTTACATATCAAGTAACCTTCCAGAAAAAATATCAAATTGAAGAGACAGTAACTTTGAATGTGACATGTGAGTACCGCTTATCCTACATTTGACATTAAACACCTTGTTCCAGAGAATCTTTGAAACCTAAGAATAACCTTGATAATAAGCAAATGATACAGTATGAAGACTCCACCTGCAGTTATGTCATGGCTTTGACTCTTCCCCTTTTTAATCATGATCCATTGTTATTCGTCCCTCAACCAACATAGACTGAATTTAGTGTATGTTTAAAAATACATCTGTACAATTAGAAACTCTTTGCACTTAAAGATGTGAAAGAACCCCAAATAACTGGAAATGAAATGGTGAAGGAGGATGGTACCCTGGATCTGACCTGCAGTGTTGACAGTTACCCTCCATCTGATATCACTTGGAGTATGAAGGGGACAAGTGCCCCACTTCAGAATTACACTGAAAATGCCACTCTCACCATCTCCAGTGTGACAAGAGAACATGCTGGGGAGTATGTGTGTACAGTTCAACACCTCAACAGGACAATGACAGCTTCCACTGTTGTCACTGTGATGTGTAAGTACTAACTTGACTGTAATATACTGCCTGTTGGAACACCACTGTGGCGTGTGTGGAGTGTGTCAGCAGAAATGTGGTGGGTGTAGTGAGAGAGAAGTTGCAGATCATCCAAAATAAGAGCCAAGAAAAGCAAAGAGGTAAATATGTATGTCAAGTTACTTGGTTAGAGAGTCCTATTTATTAACAGGAGAATCAGATATATTGTCAAAAGTGCGAAGCCTTGCACCATATTGTAATAGACGTCCCAGCTAACCCCTCCAAAATATAGTTATTGTGAAATTTAATTCATAATATTTTCCTAAGAGAAAAAGAGAGGATCCCAAAGGACTCAGACTCCAAAAGCCCTTTCATGAACCTGGAGATGGTGGCATGTGAAGACCAACAGGTGCAGTACCAGTTTCTTTCTTTATTCAGCTTTACCAACATTTAGTTATCATTGACGTGCCAATAGGAATTGATAAGACAGCATAAACAGATCTGGGACCACCAAGCTAACAAAAGACTCCTAACACAGTTCTTTTTGTAATGTACTCCATAGACAGATGAAGGACAGGCTGTGGGGTGTGAATAGACCCCTCTGCAGATGGTGCTGAGTGAGGGAGCAGAAATCAGAGGGCCGCAGACCAGTGGAGCCACGGGAAAATCTGACACAAGGGAAGAACCAAATAATGTGGACTACGCCAGTATCAACTACTCCCTGCTGAAGAAGAAGACTCCTGAGGAGGCAGAGAAGAAGATCACTACCACAGAGTCGAACTATGCTGAAATCAAAAGAGCGAAGAAGAAAGAGGGAGAAGAAGATGGAGGAGATGGCAGTGGAGTGATGGAAGAGGGGAAGGAGATGATGGGGAAGAATGAGGAGAAAGAGAACAGTAAGCCAGCAGCAGAGACATATGAGGATACAGATCTTTACTCCAATGTCAAGGCTGTTATGGGTATTGAGTGACACAGCAATTTTCACTAGAAATGAGGGGAATGGCATTCAGTATTATACAACTATGGGTTCTTATATCATTTTCTGAATCCAGATTGAAAGTTTTATGATGATACTGAGACTTTTGTTCAACTGAAACTACTGTAGTTAGTAGTGTTGGTGTTGTTTCCTCATGTGCTGAATCCAGATTGAAAGTTTTATGATGATACTGAGACTTTTGTTCAACTGAAACTACTGTAGTTAGTAGTGTTGGTGTTGTTTCCTCATGTGCTGAATCCAGTTTGAATGTTTTATGATACAGACGTTGTATAATAACTGAAACTACTGTAGTTCGTAGTTTTGGTCAATTCTATATTTTTACAGCCCTGTGTCAGCTGGTACTGTACGTGCAAGGTGGTTGTACATTTTCAATAAGAATACTTCCTAGTTGTACATAATGTAGAAGCAAATGTTGATCATATTTTTGTAATGTTTTTCAAGGAAGTGTCATTTTACTTTTGTAATGATTCTGTTTGGTCACCAGGTGGAAGGACTGACAAAGATGTGGTTTGTAAAGTAGAGGTCAAACCATTTCTTGTTTTTCCCCTCTTTCCTTTCATATTTGGATTTCTATTTCTTATTTTATTTAACTATGCAAGTCAGTTAAGAAAAAATTCTTACTTTCAATGACGGCCTAGGAACAGTCTGTTCAGGACAACAGATTTCTACCTTATCAGCTCAGGGATTTGAACTTGCAACCTATCGGTTACTAGTCAAATTCTCTGACCACTAGGCTACCCTGGTGCAAGTGGGTGGGAATATTAGGTAGCATGATTGGTTGTAACCAATATATTTCTGTACATAGAGTACTATTATGCTGCTGAACATTTTGGCAATTTTGGCAAATTTAGTACAGTAATCTCATTTTGAGCGAGCCAGAGAGCTCAAATTAAATTAATCAATAAAAAAAGTACATTATGATTTCAAAAGTTGTGTGCTATCGACGTGTTGGCTTGTTTAGCAACCAAACGATGGGGTAAAACAGATAGGTTGGCTTAGATTGTGACAACTTGTAAACTATATTTTATCTCCAATGTTTTTTGAAAATATAAATACATTTGCACAATGAGTAGTTGTTGGCTCTCAAATACATTGTTACAGTTGTTGGTTAGCTGGCTAGCAATATTTTGCCAAATTAGCGAAAAACACACAAAAAAGTAGTATAAAGAACAACATAAAACATGCTGGAACGTGCCACCTACGATGCTAGATATCTGGCCATCCGGAATCTTCATCATGCATATCGTTTTTATGACATTGTTATCTATCCCATCTATGAGAATATTGTTCTATTTATAAGTGTGCATTATTGCAGAATTGTTTTACATGGAGGCACTACCTCATTTCATGGTTTTGTGTATTTTCAGTTGTTGTTCTCCAAAATCTGTTCAAATAATGTTTAATGGTGTATTTTTTTATCTTTTGGGAGCCCTAAGCAAAATGTTGTTTCCCCCACATTGCGAGCACAACTTTTTAGGTCTCCCCTCTTGACAGCGGAGAGAAAAATGTAGGTTTTAGAGGTAATTTCCTGCAACTACACATTTTGCCATGGGTCATAGAGAAAATGTTGCAGTTTTAAAGCAAGTTTGCTGCAAATCTACACATTTTGCAATAGGGTGTAGAAAAAGGTTTGCAGTTTTTAATATGATATCTGAGTGAGAGTGACTAACAAAATCAATGGAGACCCCTCGGTTGGTAAATCGACCATGATTGTGACAAGTTTAGTTAGCTGGCCGCTAGACTAACTAACCAATTGAAAAGATCTTTGGCTGACATTGTCTAGTTTAGTGACTGTCATTGAATGACATAACAAGAGAAAAACTGCTGATACAGAACCACATTTAAAAAATGCACCTCAACAGTAAGTTGAGACCCCGACTGAGTTCCCCTCCCCACAAATATTATTATTGTATATTTTTTGGTATTTGAAAATTGATCTGTGGTCCTACAAAAGGGGGGGAGGCACTACCAATTGGATGTCCCTGGCAGGTAGCCTCGTATTTAGAGCATTGCACTGGTAACCAAAAGGTTGCAAGATTGAATCCCTGAGATGACAAGGTAAAAATCTGTTCCTAGGCCATCATTGAAAATAAGAATTAGTTCTTAACTGACTTGCCTAGTTAAATAAAAGGTAAAAACACATTTTCATCAGAATATTTTTTTTCTTCTTCAAAATGAAGAAATGCTTATTATAGATCTATTTCAGTTCATTCACCATTTATTCTACGTTTACTTTGGAACATGTATCTGTTCGACACAGACTCAGATAGATTTCACATCATTATATCTGTCCCATTAGGGCGTCCGTGAGAGCAAGAACAGCGCCACTGAGGCCATTTCCATTTTGAAGTAGTCAATTTTCTTCTTCCAACTTCTATGAGTTGGCAAGCAAAATGAAAGGGTGCATACCGCCACCAAGAGTGTGTTATATGAACAGGTATAAAGCCAAGGTTGGTGATATACTCCCGCATGCAGTTAGTGTCACAGCTTGACCTTAGAGAGCCTTTTTATTTCGCTATTTGGTTAGGTCAGGGTGCGATTTGGGTGAGCATTCTAGTTTTCTATTTCTTTGTTGGCCGGGTATGGTTCCCAATCAGAGGCAGCTGTCTATCGTTGTCTCTGATTGGGAATCATACTTAGGCAGCCTGTTTTCCACTCTAGTTTGTGGGATCTTGATTTTGCATAGTTGCTGTGGAGCCTGCAGGACTTTACATTCGTTTTTGTATTTTGTTGTTTGTCGGAGTTCATTATTAAAAATCATGAACACTTTCCACGCTGCGCTTTGGTCTCATTCTTCTAACGACAGACGTAACAGAAGATCCCACCACCAAGTGACCAAGCAGCGTGCTCAGGAGTGGAGGACATCCTGGTCCTGGGAGGAGGTAATGGCAGGGGACAAGACCCTGCTAGGGAAGCAGGCGGAGGCAGCGAGAGAGGAATGGCGACGAGACCAGGAATCAAGGACACGATGCAAGCACGAGAGGCAGCCCCCAAATATTTTTGTGGGGGGGCACATGGAGTGGTTAGCGGAGCCGAGGCATGAACCAGAGCCAGTCAGGGTGTCCGGAGAGAGGTGCTGGCATTGAGAGCACTGCAGAGCGGGAGTGCTGAGGAGCGTGACACCAGTCCAGTGTCATGGGCACCGGTTTCACGCATCTGGCCTCCGGTGCACCTCCCCAGTCCGGTGCGTCCTGTGTCTCCTCCGCGTACTCACCCTGGGGTGTGTGTCACCGTTCCGGTACAATTGGTGTCGGTTCTTTGCACCAGGTCTCCAGTGTGCCTTCACAGCCCAGTGCGTCCTGTGCCAATGCCCCGCAGTTGCCGGGCTAGGGTGAGCATCCAGCCAGGATGCGTTGTGCCAGCTCTACGCTCCAGACCTCCAGTAGTCCTTCACGGCCCAGTATATCCTGGGCCGGCTCTACGCATTTGCCTCCAGTGTGCCTTCACAGCCCAGTACGTCCTGTGCCAGCACCCCGCAGTTGCCGGGCTAAAGTGAGCATCCAGCCAGGACGGGTTGTGCCAGCTCTGCGCTCCAGACCTCCGGTAAGTCTCCACGGCCCAGTATATCCTGTGCCGGCTCCACGCACCAGGCCTCCAGTGATGATCCAGGGCCCGAAGCCTCCAGTGATGATCCATGGCACGAAGCCTGCAGTAATGATCCATGGCCCGAAGCCTCCAGTGATGATCCATGGCACAAAGCCTCCAGTGATGATCCATGGCCTGAAGGCTCCAGAGATGATCCATGGCACGAAGCTAGCAGTGATGATCCATGGCACGAAGCCTCCACTGATGATCCATGGCACGAAGCCTCCAGTGATGATCCATGGCCCGAAACCTCCAGAGATGGTCTGCAGTCCAGTGTCTCCAGCGACGGTCCGCAGTCCAGAGACTCCAGCGACGATCTGTCGTCCAGAGCCTCCAGCAACGGTCTGCAGTCCAGAGCCTCCAGCGACGGTCGGCAGTCCAGAGCCTCCAGCGACGGTCGGCAGGGGGTGGGGGAGGGAGTACTGTCACGCCCTGACCTTAGACAGAACCTTTTTATTTCTCTATTTGGTTACTTCAGGGTTAGGTCAGTGTGTGATTTGGGTGGGCATTCTAGTTTTCTATGTCTTTGTTGGCCAGGTATGGTTCACAATCAGAGGCAGCTGTCTGTCGTTGTCTCTGATTGGGAATCATACTTAGGCATCCTGTTTTCCACCCTAGTTTGTGGGATCATGATTTTGCATAGTTGCTGTGGAGCCTGCAGAACTTTATGTTTGTTTTTGTATTTTGTTATTTGTCGGAGTTCATTATTAAAAATCATGAACTCTTTCCATGCTGAGCTTTGGTCTCTTTCTCTAACGACGGACGTAACAGGTATAATTCATTGGCCGATCCCTCCTGATGACCCAGATGGAATCATGTGATCCTTCTTTAACCCATAGGAAGTCCCACCCAGTTGACAACTTCAAAATGGTGAAAGTCGTCAATGGCTCTGCCCATGCTAAAACCGGATTTTGGGAGCTCGAGTCCTCCATCTATCTCTATGGTTCAAGATCCTATCCTGCCAACAACCCCACTAGATGGAGACAATCCATTAAACATGACAACTGCAAAGCCACATTACTTACAAGCCTTCATACTTCTTAACCCCTTCTCAGTTTGAGTTTTTATCATAATACTCATTTATCAGAAAAGGAAACTGATTTAAGGTGATCTCAACCATCTGCTGGTGTAAGTGAAGACAGAACAACAGGCTCTGATTGGAACGCAGATCTGAAACTCTCAGATGTCGGCAGAGGTTTCTCGCATGGTTTCCTTGGTTTCCTATGAACATTTTGGCCTAAAACCCTCACAAACTTTTACAATTAAGAGCGTCCTGTCGGGCTGTATAACCGCTTGGTACAGCAACTGCACTGCCCACAACCGCAGGACTCTCCAGAGGGTGGTGCGGTTTTGACAACGCATCACCGGGGCCAAACTACCTGCCCCCCAGGACACCTACAGCACCTGTTGTCACAGGAAGGTCAAAAAGATCATCAAGGACAATAACCAACCGAGCAACTGCCTGTTCACCCCGCTATGATCTAGAAGGTGAGGTCAGGGCAGGTGTATCAAAGCTGGGACCGAGAGACTGAAAAACAGTTTCTATCTCAAGGCCATCAGACTGTTAAACAGCCAGCACTAGCACCGAGAAGCTGCTATGGAAGATAGCACAAATGGAACACTAGTCACTTTAATAATGCCACTTTAATAATGTTTACATATCTTGCACTACCCATCTCATATATATTGTAACGACCCTGGGTTTATAAGCGCGGATATCGACTCTGCCACTCGAGCATGCTTTTGGGGCACAGTCAATAGCGCGCTGAACTTCGGGCTAGAAGGTCAAGGGTTCAAGACCTGCTCCCTGCCCGTTTCATTACAGTATATACTGTATTCTATACTATCTGCTGCATCTTAGCCTATGCCACTCTCATTGCTCATCCATATATTTATATTTATATATTCTTATTCCATTCCTTTACTTAGATTTTTGTGTATCTGTTGTGGAATTGTTAGATATTACTTGTTAGATACTGCTGCACTGTTGGAACTAGAAGCACAAGCATTTCATTACACTCACAATGACATCTGCTAACCATGTGTATGTGACCAATAAAATGTGATTTGATTTGACACAGAACACAGAACACCCAAGTGTGTGGTGTGGGTTACAGGAGCAGGAAACAGACACTATTCAAGTCCCTTTCACACTGAAAGTCTGGTTGTGTTCTTGTGGTGGTTGTTTCCTTTGAAGTTTTTGTGTTTTAGTGCAGGGATTCTCAACTGGGGAGTCGCCAGGGGAGGATTTTAGGGGTCGTGGGGCTTGTGCAAAAATATACACATTTAAATAAAAACATATTTTGAAAGGTAACCTCCACACCAAAACTTGTATTTTTAAAGGATACGGCCTCACCGCTTATTGTTGCTGACTTGGAGCGCGTCCCAGAAGTGAAAGCGAGTCGCAGTGGTGAAATGACAAGCTGCTTTCGGACTTTGTGGGTTTTCACACTGCACACACTCACTGACCAATACAATAACGTTCTTGAGGTGTCAATATCTAGAGGCCTCACGAGATGAATTGAAGATCATATGCACAGTACAAGAAAAGGTACTTCGCGCATTTTTGTGGCCCACCGCATTTCTAAATGCAAAAAAGCCCACGCCAGCGCAGAGGATCTCATACTCCCTTCTGCAATTGATATGTGCACTAAAATCTTGGGAGAGTCAGGCGCCAACAAACTTAAAACTATACCCCTATCCAATGACACCATGAGGAGAATCCAGGACATGTCTGAGGATATAACGTGCTCATCACGTTATATCCAGAAAATCGCCATTACTCACTGCAGCTTGATGAATCCACAGATGTGGCACACCATACATTCTAATGGTCTATGTCAGACACGTGTGGGATAATAACTTCAAGGAGCAGTCCCTTTTTAGTGCTGATAATGCCATAAGAGTAGACCGTGAGATAGAGTCTATTTTTCAAGTGAAGCCTGCCCAAGAAGGCAGCTGCAATACAACATTACAAAATGGAGTCATCAACAATATATAATGTTGGGTCGTGACTCCATTTGCGTCCCAGGCAAAACCAGTTGAGAACCCCTGTTTTAGAGAAGTGATACTTTTGCAGATATCGGGCATGAGGCCCTGTTTGAAAACTCACCTCAGACTAAGTATCAATAGAGTAAATGAAGGCATTATCATGGAAGTCAAACAGAAATTCGAATACATAAATACACCTTACTGGGAAAGGAATTACAAATGTTGCTGATTGTTTTAGAGGCAATAACGTTGCCTACTCGTTTACATCCTCCTTGCTCAGGAGTCAAATATTAATGTCCAGAGAGGGAATTTGTTTTTTGTAATAGTTTGTGTTTTCCTAATGTTCAATGGTTGTACTACGTACTCACAGACAATGAAAGCTCTAGTCATGTTTTTATATGTTTGAATTGAAACCATCATAGTCGTCAATACAATTCAATGGGTGGCGCTAAGATCAACAGTTATTACACAGTCGCATGGTATTGTGTGCACTAAAATTAAAATAAACTGTTAATTTACATATTACATCACCTGCCACTTGTCAGTGTGAGCATCATGGACTCATACTGTATTAAGAATGTTAGAATGTTCCACTCACAGTACAGAGCCTGTATATAGATCTAACAGACACAGTCAGCATACTTCACTTGTATTGAGGATATACAGTATCTGCTTAATAATGAAGATGTATTTCCCTACTAAGGTCTGTCCTCAGGTTTTTCATCCAGGTCAAACGTAAGGCATAGGAGGAAGTATGCATTAGTACTGTAGACCAGACAGTTAGTTGGATCTAAGATTGTGTGTTTGTTTACCTAACACTTAGAATACTTTTATTCTAAGTGTTAGGTAAAAGCTGTCGGACATCAAGGATGCTGTGGAAAACCTCCCGATTAGCCGTATCCGGCTTAAGGTGTTCCCAGTGAGGCCCTCCTGACTGAAGAAACTTGACTTCCCAGGCCTCCTGGAGGAGATGGAGGGACCTCCCAGAGATCCAGGCTCACGCCCTCCTCCTGGCCTTACCCACTCTCTCCCCAGCCCTGGTCCCCCAGAAGAGGGAAGCCTTGAAGACCCTGGTCTGGGCGGCCACCTTGCTCTCTGGTGAGGTGTCAGATATCCCTGTTCCCCTGGTGGCCTGCATGGTGGAGGCCTTCATGGGTTTGAGGATCCTCACCAAGGCCAGGGCCTCACTATGTTTGCCTATGGAGTGGATGGCAAGGCAACGCAACGTGGACCCTATTACATGAACATGATTAACAGAGTATGCACTTTGTTTTCTTGATGTGAGAGAGAAGAAGTTGAGAGAAGTTGCAGGTCACCCAAAAAGGAGGGAAACAGAGAAGTGCTATAATTTTCAGAAAAAATATGCATTTTCCCATAGACAGTATTTGCTTGCAATTGTGTTGTGTCAAGGTTGTGGTGTGGTTATTACAAGAGGTCTAAGACTGCTCTGATGATACTGTTTCTCTCTTCATATATTGTAGCTCTTTCTGGAGGATGTGGGAATGCAGTTCTCCCCTGATCATAAATGTAGCTGGTGTGTCTCTCGGTGTGACTGTGCCCTCTTCATCTACCTATCTACAAATGAAAAGGATCCTTTTTACTTATTACACAATAGAGAAAAAATGTGCATAATTATATTACTTATATTCTGCTAAAGTATTTCACATCTAGTTCAAAGACAGAATATATAAGTATTTCTACATGAAAATGAAACTTTATATCTCAAATGATCTGTTTTCAGCCCAGACACTGTCTGATAAGATGCTTTCTATGAGCGAAAGAAGAGTGCTTACATCTCATTGGATGAAAAAGACATTTAGTTTAAGAAGAGTGAGGTCATTGCCAGGCGTCCAAGATGATTGAGCACCTGTTCTTCCCCCCACTCCTAAGCTTATGCTGTTTCAGTGCAATGAGATCCTTTTCATGTGAAATAATTCATACTTTTCTTCTTTGTAAAGTTTCAAATTTGCATGCATAACATTAAAAAGTTAAGAGGAACAATTTTTTATAATAAAAATGATTTAGGATTTCATAGAAAAGCACATACGTTTTTTCTATTTTTACTTTAGATAAACTATGTGAATGAAATATGGAGATATAATGATTCTGTGCACTATCATGACACTGTACATTTGCTCATTGCATTCTGTACATTGCTGAAGATTCCTGTAGATTCCTTCACCTGTCAATTTGCACTCTGCCACTGTGGCATTCTCTGACTTCAATATACACTACTGTTCAAAAGTTTGGGGTCACTTAGAAATGTCCTTGTTTTTGAAAGAAAAGCACATTTTTTGTCCATTAAAATCAAATCAAATACAGATCAGAATTACAGACATTGTTAATGTTGTAAATGACTATTGTAGCTGATTTTTAATTGAATATCTACATAGGTGTACAGAGGCCCATTATCAGCAACCATCACTCCTGTGTTCCAAAGGCACGTTGTGTTAGCTAATCCAAGTTGATCATTTTAAGACTAATTGATCATTAGAAACATAACTTTCTTATGAAACTCGTCAGTCTGTTCTTGTTCTGAGAAATGAAGGCTATTCCATGCGATAAATTGCCAAGAAACTGAAGATCTCGTACAACGCTGTGTACTTCTGCCTTCACAGAACAGCGCAAATAAGGCTCTAACCAGAATAGAAAGAGGAGTGGGATGCCCCGGTGCACAACTGAGCAAGAGGACAAGTACATAAGAGTGTCTAGTTTGAGAAACAGATGCCTCACAAGTCCTCAACTGGCAGCTTCCTTAAATAGTACCGGCAAAAAACAGTGTCAACATCAACAGTGAAGAGGCGACTCCGGGATGCTGGCCTTCTAGGCAGAGTTGCAAAGAAAAAGCCATATCTCAGACTGGCCAATAAAAGGAAAAGATTAAGATGGGCAAAAAAACACAGACACTGGACAGAGGAACTCTGCCTAGAAGGCCATCATCTCGGAGTCGCCTCTTCACTGTTGATGTTGAGACTGGAGTTTTGCGGGTACTATGAAGCTGCCAGTCAGAATCCTGCAATTTTTCTTTAATCTTTCTGCAACGTACCACTGTTATTACTTAATGACAATATGAGCTCTATGATGATGTTTGATCACTCTCTTTATTTTACAAGTCTGTCCCGCCTCAAGCAAAGCCATCTTTCTTTGGTTCCAAACAACAAATAAAGTAAACAACAGAGAATGTGACCCGCTCAGTTTATCTATATAGTGTGTTATCTGTTCTCTCATACCCAAAACAGTAAGGAAAATACACCCCAAATACATTCTATATCTCCATGTATTAGTATGACTTTATTAATACAGTATGTACCAGTTATTCCTCCCACACCAGCCCTCATTGTTTGCAGAAGCGACATCACACAAAGCATTTTTAAAACCATTTCACTTGATAATATTTGCAACTGTGGTATGGAACGGCGTTTGGTTCTTGGCGTGTCAAAAAATAATGCACGTCAAATAACAAATAACACTAAATAAGCTTGTTAACCAATCAGGACCTGAATATGATGCATGTCACATAATAATTGAACGCATTAAATCATTTTTTATGTATTTATTACACATTGATTACACTATCAGTCGTATTTCATATGCTATGATACTGGTAAAGTTCCCATCTACTTCCATGACCCAAGTCTTTTCTTGCAAAAAAAATATATCTTTAGCTAATGATTTGATGTTTTCAATGAGAGTAGTATCTTAAAGAAGTGTGTTGTTTAATTTCCAATATCCTCGAGTACCTTTTGATTTTAAATTCAGGTAAATCAAGTGATGATCAGAAAGGGGAGCCAACTGATGATCTACATCTATAACAAATTGTAACAAAAAAGTGGAAATTAGGAATAAATCTATTCTAGATTTATGTGACAAATATAAAGTCAGAGTGGTAGCCATAAAACGCGCCAAAGAGCTGATGCAATTAAAGAACCTTAGAGAAAAGGAGATGAGCAAGCTTGACAGTTTTCTAAAGAAAGATCATCTATCTGAAGAAGAGGAGTCTATGTGCAATTCTTTACAACTAGAATTAGAACAGCTTTACACGGATCTGGCAAAGGGCGCCTTTGTAAGGTCAAGAGTCAAATGGATTGAAGAGGGGGGAAAAAACACTAGTTACTTTTTTGCACTTGAAAAGAGAAACTACAAAAGAAAATGTATAACTGCACTCAAAACTAATGATGTTTAATGCAAAGATCCCATTACAACATCATCATTTGTCAATTCCTTGTATGAAAACCTTAACAGCTCTCAATTTCAGGAAGATGGTTGTGAAAGCTACATTTGCCACATTCATAATTATGTCCCTGTAATTGAGGATGATTTCCACTCAGTTTGCGATTCACCTGTGTCAATTGAAGAAATTAGAGAGGCGCTGAATTCAATGAAAAAAGGGAAATCACCTGGCCCTGATGGCCTGTCAGTTGAAATCACCTGGCCCTGATGGCCTGTCAGTTGAAATCACCTGGCCCTGATGGCCTGTCAGTTGAAATCACCTGGCCCTGATGGCCTGTCAGTTGAAATCACCTGGCCCTGATGGCCTGTCAGTTGAAATCACCTGGCCCTGATGGCCTGTCAGTTGAAATCACCTGGCCCTGATGGCCTGTCAGTTGAAATCACCTGGCCCTGATGGCCTGTCAGTTGAAATCACCTGGCCCTGATGGCCTGTCAGTTGAAATCACCTGGCCCTGATGGCCTGTCAGTTGAATTCTATAGACAGTATTGGGAGTTACGAGAAGGCCCGATTTTCAATATGTTTCAAGATTGCATTAAAAATGGGGAAATGGTCTCCACTATGAAACAGGGTCTTATTCAATTGATTCCCGATAAAGATCCTTCTCTCATTGACAATTGGAGACCAATTACTTTATTAAATGTTGATTACAAATGGATTGCTCTGCTTTATGCCAAAAGATTAAAGAAAGGAATAGATACCATTATAAATGAGACCCAAACAGGACTTATGAAGGGCTGTCAGATAAGCTCTAACATTCGTTTAGTCTTGGAACTTTATAGATTATTCAGATGCTATTGACTCAGATGCGGTTGTCCTATTTTTGGACTTCTGTAAAGCCTTTGACACAATTGAACATGAATTTCTCTTTAGGTCTCTTAAACTTTTTGGATTTGGTGAAAATTGTATTAAAGTAATTTGCATGTTTTACAAAGATAGAAATAGTTATGTGCTACAAAACCTTAATACTTCCAAAAGATTTAGTATCAACAGAAGTGAGGACAGGGATGTCCAATTTCACAATTTTTATTCATTTTGGTTGTGGAACTTCTATCTCTAGATATTCTGAATAATGCAAATTTGTATGGCTTAACCATTTTTAACAAAGAAATCAAAATCTCCGAACTGGCTGATGATACTACTATTTTCTTAAGAGACAAATACCAGGTCGACCATGCCCTTAATGCTACACCTGCATTTTCTATTGTATCAGGATTAATGCTGAATGTTTCTAAATGTGAATTCTTATGTTTATTTTACTCGGGTGATAAAGAAATAGAAAATATTCCTGTAAATGATATATTCCTGTTAAATATTTAGGAATTCATCTGACAAAAAACCACTTAGTCAGACAACATTTGAATTTGAACTAAGTATATATATTTAATTATTGGCTACAAAGTGATCTTTCTATACTTGGGAGAGTACTTCTGTCCAAGGCAGAGGAACTGTCTTGTTTTGTGTACCCCTCATTATCGTTATGTGTAAATCCTGCTACTTTAAAGAGATCAATAAGACCTTTCTTGACTTCATCTGGAAAAATAAATCTCACGAACTAAAATAATCTGTCCTTTCTAACAAAAGAGCTGAAGGCGTTCTAGAAGTGTTGGATTTTGTTGACATAAATAACACTTTCAAGATAAACTGGTTGGAAAGATGTTTGATCAATAGTGATTCAATATGGTATTTCATTCCAAATAATGTGTTTAATAAATTGGAGGTCTTCAATTTTTACTGAAATGTAATTACATTCCTGAAAGATTACCTGATAAATTGGCTAGGATTCACCAACAAGATATAATGGCCTGGAAAATATGTTTCCTGCACAATTTCTCCCCACATAAAGCTCTTCTGTGGAATAATTCAGACATAACTGTAAGGAATACGTCATTGTTCTACCCCAGCTGGCATGAGAGGAATATTGACTTTGTTCTTGATATTTTCGACAACAAGGGTAATATTCTCACATATGAACAATTTATAACATTGAAAGAGTTTCCATTACCTTTCAGAGAGTTTATTTCTGTGATCAAAGCTGTTCCCAGTGGTCTAACTACACTTATGAAAACTCATCTTAATTTTGGGAATGATCACAAAGTTTATCCAGAACTCAGATTGGAAGGCATGGGCTTACTTGAGAGATCATGTTGTAATAAATATATAAGACAAATTCTTCACAAATTCTTCATTCACAAAACCAACTTACACCGAGAGGAAAGTTTTTCTGGAACATGCTTATTCCTGACATTGTCTGAAAAATGCATGGTTAAGGTCTTACAAATACTGTATACCAAACATAAGATATATCCATGTGATGTCCAAATTTGTAGCAATTGATGATATCTGCATTCTCTGTGATAAAAACAGTGTTTTGTTTTGTTAGACATGTTTGATGTAGCAAAGTAAGTTGATTTTTGTATTATGAATTTTAAAAAACATTTTTAAAAATAATATAAAAGATGCTGCTAAAGTTGTCTCTGCGCACCTACAGTGCTGGTCATGAAAAAAGCTAGCTAGCTCAAGGATGCAAACAATGTTCTTCCCCAAAAACATAGCAAAACGACATAATCTGTTTTCTGTAGCTATAGTAGCTAGCTAACTATATAGCTAGGTGTCATCATCTAAAATAACCCTAATTTATAAGACAGTTCTTATTTGATTAATGGTGGTCGGGCCCATCTATGTGAAGCTAGCCACAATAGTGGACTTTGCGGTTAACCTTCTGAATAAAAGTATGTCGTTGACAGTGATGCAAATGAATACAAATAGTAGAATTATACCATAATTGAATAGATGATGCCAAACGGGGTTGGAATGTTGTTATATAAAATCAACAAAAGACAATAATTTGTTAGTTTGACACAAATCTGTTGAAATCACACTGGATGGACTGTGCTTTAGAATTGCATTGGGGGCATACTAAACTAAGGTGGTGTAGTAGTGGGGATGTCTGTTTTGATTGTCTTGTCCTGTCCCTTGTATATATCAGTTTTCTTCATATATATATATTTCATATATATTTGTATAATTCTTTTTACATTTGCACACACTGTACATAACTTTTTCTAGTTTTCTTTCTTTTGTGTTATTGACTGTGCGTTTGTTTATGTGTAACTCTCTGTTGTTGTTTTTGTCGCACTGCTTTGCTTTATCTTGGCCAGGTCGCAGTTGTAAATGAGAACTTGTTCTCAACTGGCCTACCCGGTTAAATAAAAGTGAATTAAATAGTTATTTCACAGTACAGCTTTACCTATAGATTGTGGATCAATGACATGGGGTCTCAGTCTACTCAGGACACCCAGAGAACATTATCGTCGTACTGTAGCTCTTATTGCTGGACTCTGAAACAACTGAACTGAGACACATTTATTGTCAAGCTATGTATATTGAACACTATTCCAGAGGAAAAACAATACCACGTGGATGTTTTGGAGTCTGATAAGGAGGACTCTGAGGAGGACGTTGGGAAAAAATATATTGAGTATTGAGTAGACTGATACCCTATTTCATTGATCCCCAAGCCTTAGGTAAAGCTGTACAGTACAATATGAATGTCAATACACACAATAGGCTGACTGGGGAGGCGATTTCACACAGTCACAGTCCCGCAATAAGAGCTACAACACTAATATTTGAGTAAACTCTTCACAGTCGTGTTCTGTGGGTGTCACCGAGTAGACTGATACCCCATTTCATTGCTTCACATTCCAACCTTGTTTAACATGATCTAATCTAAATATGGCACGATTCCACCAGTTGTTACCTTCAGCATCACTTTCAAAGAGGAACTTTTATTTTGAAGTCAAATCGCAAATTCCACTATTGTGCCTACTCCTTATTGTGGCTAGCTTCATAACACATAACCTGGTCTGGTCGAGCCTCATGAAGCTAGCTGGCAGTATATAACGTTAACTTTGGGCACCAGGGTTTAGGAGCTGGCTTGCTATTTCTTGTCATGAACTGAAGTTCAATTTCAACAGGCGAACAACACCTCTTGCTGGGGACTAAGCTAAAGCTAGCTGCTAGCCCAGAAGTTGCGGTCCATCACAACATTCTACAATTAAATTGTTTTTTTTACATGTCAAATTAAAAGCTTATTCAATGTGTCAAATAGTGTTATTTGATGTGTATCTTTTTTGACACGGAAAGACCCAAACGGCGTTCCATACTGTGGTCCCTTGATTATCTGCATACCATTTTGATTAACATAGTTGAACATGAGGAAGATAACACTAACTTGTAGCTTCCGTATGTGCTTTTACAGAAAAACTGTTACAATTTAGTCATTTTTTGTGCATAAATCCTGAGACATTATTCAGAAAATAGGTTGAATTCATTCACGTCAAAATGTTTTCAGGGCTCAAGCAACAACAACAAAAAGTATAGCAATAGAAAATAATTTAAATTGAAATAAAAGAGCAAAATCAAGCAGAACCAAACGCTAAAATAAAGTAGAAGTGTATCACAAGCAGAGGATCAATGGGGATTCGGGGAGATGATGTCATATTCAGGAGACACGTCTGCCTTGTCCAATGAGATGTAGGTACTATCTTCTTCTTTAGCTCTCTTCTGTCCACCCTTTTTGCTATTTAAGTCACAAAAACATTGTTCTCTGAGATGATTTTAGGGTCAATTTGTGCAGAACTGAAAATAATAACATAAAGGAAACATCTACTGTACAATATGTTGCAACCTGTTATTTTAGATTAAGATCACTTTAATGGTCAGTTGCACACAAGGTCCAACCGAAATTTGACTTCCTCTTTTAACCCAACCCCTCCGAAAGACACACATACATAAACATGTTGGAGAGGTGGGTTGCGTTTCAAACTCAAGGGAGATAGATAGCCCTCGGCTCCTAAACCCTCAGCCCCTGCGGCCATATTTGTCATCGGTCCAAATGATTAGCCAAGGGAGGTTTGCAACGTCAGCCCCTCAGCCCTCGTTTTTAATGGAGTTTGCGAGTGTACAATTATGTTGACTTCGGAGCCTGAAACGCCCCATAACTCAATTCCCAATGATTGTACATCCGATAAGAAAAGTCAGCCAAAACGTAGAACCTCAACATCAATATGGAGTCAACATACAAGTGTAAGTAAAAACTCATGTAAATAAGTTAAAAATTGTGCTACTAATGAACAAATACGTCTCATAAAAGTAATGATGTTTTTGTTTGGTTAGCTTTTGGAAATTGCAGAAATAATATTGTTTCCTTCTTCAGAAGTAACAAGGCAGGCTAATGTAAGGTAGCTAATTAATTTGCTAGCTTAGTACAGTAGGTGTATATTAATGATTATATAGTTCATGTAAGTACACATGCAATCATAATTGACAGTTGTGTATATAAAGCACCCACAAGCTACCGGTGGCAGTAATCTTGGAATGAATGAGTGATGAATTTACGGGCTAGGGCGGCCCATTTAAACCTCTTGAGTGTAGGGGGCAGTATTTTGATGTTTGGATGAAAAACATAACCAAATGAAACTGCCTATTTCTCAGGCCAAGAATCTAGAATGTGCATATAATTGTCAGATTAGGATAGAAAACACTCTAAAAACACTCTAAACACTCTAAAGTTTCCAAAACCGTCAAATTAATGTGAGTATAACAGAACTGATATTGCAGGCGAAAACCTGAGGAAAATCCAACCCGGACGTGTTGTTTTTCCTGAAAGCTCTCTGTTCCATAGCTTGCCTTCGCTCCATTTAAAGGGATATCAACCAGATTCCTTTTCCTATGGCTTCCCCATGGTGTGAACAGTGTTTAGACATAGTTTCAGGCTTTTATTTTGGAAAATGAGCGAGAAAGATCACATCGCGTAAGGGGATGGCTGGGTGCCAGCAGCGTTTTGCATGCGCAACAGCTTGGAGCAGCCATTTTCTCTCTCTCTCCTATTGTAGAAGCTACAGTCCCGGTTGATATATTATCGGTTATATAAAACAAATGAAAAATGTAAAAACAACCTGAGGATTGATTATAAAAAACTTTAACATGTTTCTACGAACATTACGGATACTATTTGGAATTTTCGTCTGCGATGTCGTGACCGCTCGAGCCTGTGGATTTCTGAACGCACCAACCAAATGGAGGTATTTTGGATATAAAGATAATCTTTATGGAACAAAAGGAACATTTATTGTGTAACTGGGAGTCTCGTGAGTGCAAACATCCGAAGATCATCAAAGGTAAGCGATTTCATTTATTGCTTTTCTGACTTTTGTGACCTTGGCTGCTAGCTGTTTGTAATATTTTGTCTACTGAGAGAGATGTCCTTACATAAACACTTGGTATGCTTTCGCTGAAAAGCTTTATTGAAAACTGAAACGCCAGGTGGATTAACAACAAGCTAAGCTGTGTTTTGCTATATTGCACTTGTCATTTCATTAACATTTTATATTTTTAGTAATTTAATTTGAATTTGGAGCTCTGAGATTCAGCGGATGTTGACGAAAATGATTCCGCTAAAGGGATGGGTGCACCAAGAAGTTTTTAAGAATCATTCCTTCCTTCCTCGCCCCTTGCCCTGTAAGTGTAATTGGAGGGCTGAGGGGATATGGCCTGTAGTCCGAACACTTAAAAGACAAATCCTATCCTCTCAGCCTTCAAATTAAGTTGACACTTCTAATGATGTATTATGACGTCTGACGAGTATACACTTGCAGGGAAAAAGGGGCGAGGGATGAAGGGATGATTTTTAAATGGACCACCCTTGTCCGGAAATTTGTCACTCGTTCGCCCCGCGATGATTGTGTTTTCACCCATCGGTAGCTTGTGGGTGCTTAATATACACCTACTGTATGATAGCTAGCAAATTAATTAGCTATATAACGTTAGTCTGCTTAGCTGGAACTGTACGGGGGCTGTTGTTTTGGGGAGCTGTTGTTTTGTGGCGATTTTCAAGGGCACAACCGCAGGCAATGGCATCAAGGATTTGATACCAGCAACCCTCAGGTTGCTAGTTGACTTTCCACCAGACTTTTCCAATCGGACCAGGCATTAGAACTGGCAACTCTCCGCTAGGCGGTTAGAGAGGTTAGGTGTTCTCTAGTTGCAACTATCAGTTAGCCAAACAGAGCTAATAAGTTTTCCTTGATTATAATTTACCCAGTGGTCTAGAGCACCGAAGTAAAAAATACTTTAAAGTACTACTTAAGTACTTTTTGGGGGTATCTGTACTTTACTTTAGTGTTCATATTTTTGACAACTTTTACTTTTACTTCACTACATTCCTAAAGGAAATTATGTACTTTTACTCCATACATTTTCCCTGACCACCAAAAGGACTAGTTACATTTTGAATGCTTAGCAGGACAGAAAATGGTTAAATTCGCACACATATCAAGAGAACATCTCTGGTCATCCCTACTGCCACTGATCTGGCAGACTCACTAAAACACAAATGCTTTGTTTGTAAATTATGTCTGAGTGTTGGAGTGTGACCCTGGCTATCCGTAAATAAAGAAAACAAGACAATTGTGCGGCCTGGTTTGCTTAATATAATGAATTTTAGATGTGTTTGTACTTTAAATATAGATTTTTGAACCCTTTTTTGTGCTATCCAATTGTGCTATCCAAAAGTACAGACTCAGGTGAAGGTCAAGAACCGTGCATCCTCCAAAACATAACAAGCTGCACTGCTTCTTGACACAATGCCAACTTAACCCCGAAGCCAGCCGCACCAATGTGTCAGAGGAAACACCGTACACCTGGCTACTGTGTCAGCGTGCACTGCACCTGGTCCACCAAAGGAATCACTAGTGCGTGTTGGGACAAGGACATCCCAGCCGGCCAAACCCCTAACCCGGACGACGCTGGCCCAGTTGTGCGCCGCCCCATGGGTCTCCCGGTCACAGCCAGCTGTGCCAGTGCCTGCGCTTGAACGCAGAATCTCTAGTGGCACAACTAATACTGCGATTCAGTGCCTTAGACCACTGCGCCACTCGAGAGGGCTTTTACTTTTGACACTTAAGTATATTTAAAACCAAATACTTTTAGACTTTTACTCAAGTTGTACTTTACTTGAGTCATGTTCTATGAAGTTATCTTTACTTTTACTCAAGTATGAGATTTGGGTACATTTTCCAACGCTGTCATGCAGGTGAAAGAGGACCCAAAAGCGACTTGGCGAAAACAGAGTCTTTAATCCAGTAAAGTAAATACAAACAAAAAACACAACTTTCACTCGAAATGACGAGGACAAACTGGAGACTCGATCTTGAACAGCAGGTGAACAGCAGGTTGCCTCGGGAAGGCACTTGAACCAGACAGACTCAGACACCTGCTCACCACGCAGCATCTGAGGAAAACACGACACGACAGGGCGATACACAAACACAGCACGGTGAATTCTAGACAAGGAACCGACAGGACAGGAACGGAACACAAAGGAAGAAATAGGGACTCTAATCAGGGGAAAGGATCGGGAACAGGTGTGGGAAGACTAAATGATAGATTAGGGGAATAGGAACAGCTGGGAGCAGGAACGGAACGATAGAGAGAAGAGAGAGCGAGAGAGTGAGAGAGGGAGGGGGAGAGAGAGGGATAGAAAGAGGGAAAGAACCTAATAAGACCAGCAGAGGGAAACGAATAGAATGGGAAGCACAGGGACAAGACAAGATAATAAATGACAAAACATGACAGTACCCCCCACTCACCGAGCGCCTCCTGGCGCACTCGAGGAGGAATCCTGGCGGCAACGGAGGAAATCATCAATGAGTGAACGGTCCAGCACGTCCCGAGACGGAACCCAACTCCTCTCCTCAGGACCGTAACCCTCCCAATCCACTAAGTATTGGTGACCCCGTCCCCGAGAACGCATGTCCATGATCTTATGTACCTTGTAAATAGGTGCGCTCTCGACAAGGACGGGAGGGGGGAGGGAAGACGAACGGGGGTGCGAAGAAAGGGCTTGACACAGGAGACATGGAAGACAGGATGGACGCGACGAAGATGTCGCGGAAGAAGCAGTCGCACAGCGACAGGATTGACGACCTGGGAGACACGGAACGGACCAATGAACCGCGGAGTCAACTTACGAGAAGCTGTCGTAAGAGGAAGGTTGCGAGTGGAAAGCCACACTCTCTGGCCGCAACAATACCTTGGACTCTTAATCCTGCGTTTATTGGCGGCTCTCACAGTCTGTGCCCTGTAACGGCAAAGTGCAGACCTCACCCTCCTCCAGGTGCGCTCACAACGTTGGACAAACGCTTGAGCGGAGGGAACGCTGGACTCGGCAAGCTGGGATGAGAACAGAGGAGGCTGGTAACCCAGACTACTCTGAAACGGAGATAACCCGGTAGCAGACGAAGGAAGCGAATTGTGAGCGTATTCTGCCCAGGGGAGCTGTTCTGCCCAAGACGCAGGGTTTCTGAAAGAAAGGCTGCGTAGTGCGACCAATCGTCTGATTGGCCCTCTCTGCTTGACCGTTAGACTGGGGATGAAACCCGGAAGAGAGACTGACGGACGCACCAATCAAACGACAGAACTCCCTCCAAAACTGTGACGTGAATTGCGGGCCTCTGTCTGAAACGGCGTCTAACGGGAGGCCATGAATTCTGAATACATTCTCGATAATGATTTGTGCCGTCTCCTTAGCGGAAGGAAGTTTAGCGAGGGGAATGCAATGTGCCGCCTTAGAGAACCTATCGACAACCGTAAGAATCACAGTCTTCCCCGCAGACAAAGGCAGACCGGTAATGAAGTCTAGGGCGATGTGAGACCATGGTCGAGAAGGAATGGGGAGCGGTCTGAGACGACCGGCAGGAGGAGAGTTACCCGACTTAGTCTGCGCGCAGTCCGAACAAGCAGCCACGAAACGGCGCGTGTCACGCTCCTGAGTCGGCCACCAAAAGCGCTGGCGAATAGACGCAAGAGTGCCTCGAACACCGGGATGACCAGCTAACTTGGCAGAGTGAGCCCACTGAAGAACAGCCAGACGAGTGGAAACAGGAACGAAAAGGAGGTTACTAGGACAAGCGCGCGGCGACGCAGTGTGCGTGAGTGCTTGCTTAACCTGTCTTTCAATTCCCCAGACTGTTAACCCGACAACACGCCCATAAGGAAGAATCCCCTCGGGATCAGTAGAAGCCACAGAAGAACTAAACAGACGGGATAAGGCATCAGGCTTGGTGTTCTTGCTACCCGGACGGTAAGAAATCACAAACTCGAAACGAGCGAAAAACAACGCCCAACGAGCTTGACGGGCATTAAGTCGTTTGGCAGAACGGATGTACTCAAGGTTCTTATGGTCTGTCCAAACGACAAAAGGAACGGTCGCCCCCTCCAACCACTGTCGCCATTCGCCTAGGGCTAAGCGGATGGCGAGCAGTTCACGGTTACCCACATCATAGTTGCGCTCAGATGGCGACAGGCGATGAGAAAAATAAGCGCAAGGATGAACCTTATCGTCAGACTGGAAGCGCTGGGATAGAATGGCTCCCACGCCTACCTCTGAAGCGTCAACCTCGACAATGAATTGTCTAGTGACGTCAGGAGTAACGAGGATAGGAGCGGACGTAAAACGTTCTTTTAGAAGATCAAAAGCTCCCTGGGCGGAACCGGACCACTTAAAACACGTCTTGACAGAAGTAAGAGCTGTGAGAGGGGCAGCAACTTGACCGAAATTACGAATGAAACGCCGATAGAAATTAGCGAAACCTAAAAAGCGCTGCAACTCGACACGTGACCTTGGAACGGGCCAATCACTGACAGCTTGGACCTTAGCGGAATCCATCTGAATGCCTTCAGCGGAAATAACGGAACCGAGAAAAGTAACGGAGGAGACATGAAAAGAGCACTTCTCAGACTTTACGTAGAGACAATTCTCTAAAAGGCGCTGTAGAACACGTCGAACGTGCTGAACATGAATCTCGAGTGACGGAGAAAAAATCAGGATATCGTCAAGATAGACAAAAACAAAGATGTTCAGCATGTCTCTCAGAACATCATTAACTAATGCCTGAAAAACAGCTGGCGCATTGGCGAGACCAAACGGCAGAACCCGGTACTCAAAATGCCCTAACGGAGTGTTAAACGCCGTTTTCCACTCGTCCCCCTCTCTGATGCGCACGAGATGGTAAGCGTTACGAAGGTCCAACTTAGTAAAGCACCTGGCTCCCTGCAGAATCTCGAAGGCTGATGACATAAGGGGAAGCGGATAACGATTCTTAACCGTTATGTCATTCAGCCCTCGATAATCCACGCAGGGGCGCAGAGTACCGTCCTTCTTCTTAACAAAAAGAACCCCGCCCCGGCCGGAGAGGAAGAAGGCACTATGGTACCGGCGTCAAGAGACACAGACAAATAATCCTCGAGAGCCTTACGTTCGGGAGCCGACAGAGAGTATAGTCTACCCCGAGGAGGAGTGGTCCCCGGAAGGAGATCAATACTACAATCATACGACCGGTGAGGAGGAAGGGAGTTGGCTCGGGACCGACTGAAGACCGTGCGCAGATCATGATATTCCTCCGGCACTCCTGTCAAATCGCCAGGTTCCTCCTGAGAAGTAGGGACAGAAGAAACGGGAGGGATGGCAGACATTAAACACTTCACATGACAAGAAACGTTCCAGGATAGGATAGAATTACTAGACCAATTAATAGAAGGATTATGACATACTAGCCAGGGATGACCCAAAACAACAGGTGTAAACGGTGAACGAAAAATCAAAAAAGAAATAGTCTCACTGTGGTTACCAGATACTGTGAGGGTTAAAGGTAGTGTCTCAAATCTGATACTGGGAAGATGACTACCATCTAAGGCGAACATGGGCGTAGGCTTCTCTAACTCTCTGAAAGGAATGTCATGTTTCCGAACCCATGCTTCGTCCATGAAACAACCCTCAGCCCCAGAGTCTATCAAGGCACTACATGTAGCACCCGAACCGGTCCAGCGTAGATGGACCGACAAAGTAGTACAGGATCTTGATGGAGAGACTTGAGTAGTTGCGCTCACCTGTAGCCCTCCGCTTACAGATGAGCTCTGGCTTTTACTGGACATGAATTAACAAAATGTCCAGCAACCCCGCAATAGAGGCACAGGCGGTTGGTGATCCTCCGTTCCCTCTCCTTAGTCGAGATGCGAATCCCTCCCAGCTGCATGGGCTCAGACTCTGAGCCAGAGGAGGGAGATGGTTGCGATGCGGAGCAGGGAAACACCGTTGATGCGAGCTCTCTTCCACGAGCCCGGTGACGAAGATCTACCCGTCGTTCTATGCGGATGGCGAGAGCAATCAAAGAGTCCACATCTGAAGGAACCTCCCGGGAGAGAATCTCATCCTTAACCACTGCGTGGAGTCCCTCCAGAAAACGAGCGAGCAGCGCCGGCTCGTTCCACTCACTAGAGGCAGCAAGAGTGCGAAACTCAATAGAATAATCCGTTATGGACCGTTCACCTTGGCATAAGGAAGCCAGGACCCTAGAAGCCTCCCTACCAAAAACTGAACGGTCAAAAACCCGAATCATCTCCTCTTTAAAGTTCTGGAACCTGTTAGAGCAATCAGCCCTTGCCTCCCAGATAGCTGTGCCCCATTCTCGAGCCCGGCCAGTAAGGAGTGAAATGACGTAAGCAACCCGAGCTCTCTCTCTAGAGTATGTGTTGGGTTGGAGAGAGAACACAATCTCACACTGCGTGAGAAAGGAGCGGCACTCAGTGGGCTGCCCGGAGTAGCAAGGTGGGTTATTAACCCTAGGTTCTGGAGGCTCGGCAGGCCAGGATGTAACAGGTGGCACGAGACGTAGACTCTGGAACTGTCCAGAGAGGTCGGAAACCTGAGCGGCCAGGTTCTCCACGGCATGGCGAGCAGCAGACAATTCCTGCTCGTGTCTGCCGAGCATGGCTCCTTGGATCTCGACGGCAGTGTAACGAGCGTCTGAAGTCGCTGGGTCCATTCCTTGGTCGGTTCCTTCTGTCATGCAGGTGAAAGAGGACCCAAAAGCGACTTGGCGAAAACAGAGTCTTTAATCCAGTAAAGTAAATACAAACAAAAAACACAACTTTCACTCGAAATGACGAGGACAAACTGGAGACTCGATCTTGAACAGCAGGTGAACAGCAGGTTGCCTCGGGAAGGCACTTGAACCAGACAGACTCAGACACCTGCTCACCACGCAGCATCTGAGGAAAACACGACACGACAGGGCGATACACAAACACAGCACGGTGAATTCTAGACAAGGAACCGACAGGACAGGAACGGAACACAGAGGAAGAAATAGGGACTCTAATCAGGGGAAAGGATCGGGAACAGGTGTGGGAAGACTAAATGATAGATTAGGGGAATAGGAACAGCTGGGAGCAGGAACGGAACGATAGAGAGAAGAGAGAGCGAGAGAGTGAGAGAGGGAGGGGGAGAGAGAGGGATAGAAAGAGGGAAAGAACCTAATAAGACCAGCAGAGGGAAACGAATAGAATGGGAAGCACAGGGACAAGACAAGATAATAAATGACAAAACATGACAAACGCTGAATTTACCTCGCTCAGACAGTCGTACCTTGCTTAACTTTTTGATTAAAAAAAGCTCAGTATAACAATGATAAGCATTTTATGCCACCTGAATTTATGGCGTATGTCCTCATGTATGAAACTGTGGGATTGTAATGTTTTCTTACCATTTACAAGCGCTGGTCAGATAGACAAGGAGGGCCACATTAAGGCTGAGGGACAAGCCAACGATTATCCAGGGAAAGACTGCAACATCCCTCTTCTCTGACCCAGGGATATCTATGAGAAGTGATACAAATTCATTGGTACAAAAACACTTTGTTTAATTGATCCAACACTATTCCACTTTTTACTCTTTACTCCACTAGTTAGGTTTCCATCCAATTGGCGACAGATTTTCATGCAGAATCAAATGTGCAAACGAACTTGTTTCAGATATAATCCGTGTGTGATGACGCAGTCCACACAAAATGTTGTTTTTCACTTAAGTTGTCATTTACCTAATAACTTTAGCGATAGTTTTGTCAAAAAAACTGTTGCGGTAAATAGCAAATGTGCCTAATCTGATTTTGGCACATGCATAAAGACTAACAGCTCACATATAGAGTGCGGGAAGGCTGTGCTGGTTGGCTAGTCTACATGTTGAAATTATTATGGATAGGAGCGAGAATATTTAATCTTCGTCAATAGGCAAGTCAAGCAACGATCATGTCATTAGAATAAGACCCTCGATATTTATTTCAAAGTAGCATCAGGATAACCGTGCACCACCCTGTGAAGTTCATCATTGATTTCATTTGTAGCCTAATAAACTGCATGGTTTCCTGAATCGTAGTGGAGGACCACACACCATATAATTTGCTTGAGTCCAACTTTATACTTCGATATTATGGTGGTTATTTCAATATTTGCGCATAAAGGCGTTTCCACTGCCATTTCTCGCATAGATATCCCACCATGTCGAACGAACAAATGATCTGTCTGCATTTATAAAATTGTATCGAAACTTCCTGTTTCCATCACAGATGTCATACTTTAAAAAAATCCGGTATGACTTTACTATCATAAAAATTGTGGATGGAAATGTGGTATCTGACATACACTACATTACCAGAAGTAAGTGGACACCTGCTTGTCAAACATCTCATTCCAAAATCATGGAGTTGGTCCCCCATTTGCTGCTATGATAGCCTCCACAACAGCTTCCACTTCTGGGAAGGCTTTCCACTTCATGTTGTAACATTGCTACGGGGACATACTTCCATTCAGCCACAAGACCATTCGTGAGGTCGAGCACTGATGTTGGGTGATTAGGCTTGGTTCGCAATCGGTGTTCCAATTCATCCCAAAGATGTTCGATGGGGTTGAGGTCAGGGCTCAGTGCAGGCCAGTCAAGTTCTTCCACACCGATCTCAACAAATCATTTCTGTATGGACTTCGCTTTGTACACTGGGGCATTGTCATGCTGAAACAGGAAAGGGCCTTCCCCAAACTTGCAACAAAGTTGGAAGCACAGAATCGTCTAGAATGTCATTGTATGCTGTAGCGTTAAGATTTCCTTTCACTGGAACTAAAGGGCCTAGCCCGAACCATGAAACAATGTGCTTTATAAAGAGGTGATCATGAAACTATAGTTTTTTCAACTCTGAGTAAACTGAGTATAAACAGCATATAATGAGTAGTCGCCTATTTATTACAAACATTGTTGAAGAAAAGTTCAAAATTAAGTCACACTGCCACATTATAATGAGATGAATGCTGAATTTTGCACTTGACACAACTTTTGCACGATGAAAATGTCATCGTCTTTGTCGGTGTGATTTGAGCTGAATTTGAGCATAAATGAATTGGTGATTCATCTTCACTCAAATTGTAAAATGTAACACTAGTCCTATACATACATAGAATGTTCAACTGAAGAACTTACGTGTCAGGCTCCCTTCGGCTTGGTGTAGTATGGGGAATTCCATCTCGATCTGGCCAATTACATTTCTGCTGACACACTCCACGCTGCTGTTCTTGTATTCTGAGGCAGACATGGTGATGGTGCTGTTCACGGTTTGGGCACTCCTGGAGACGATGACACTGTAACTAATATAGACCCCTACCATTGGCCAAGCAATCACTGGTAAGGGAACCCCCCTGACTGACACACACACAGGTCAGGACCTCTGCCTGGACCACACACACCGAGCCATTCAGGAACTTGGGACGGTCTAGGGAAGACAAATAAATACTTGTTTATCTAACAGAGACTTGAAGAGTAAGTACTGTAACGTATTTTGATAATGAGGGAATGCTCTGAAAGGTGAATGTACATTTTACTGTTAAAGTCACCGTTTTCTCCACAGTAATGTTGGCCTTCTTGTAGATGCCCATACATGTGAGGTTGATGTTGTGATGTTCGGATTTAGGAGTGAAAGACAACTCAGCCACACTGAATACATTTTCTGCTGTTGATGGCTCCATTCTCCCCCAATACATGCCTAAGTTCTCTGTCCCTCTCCAGTCTATTCCAACAAAATCTTCTTCTAGTCTTTGCGGGCAGAGGTCATTTAGTTTGAGTGAATATACTTTGCAGGTCAGTGTGGCCCTCTCTCCCTCTGTGAGAGGGGGTGTCTCCACAGTGGGCTTCTTCTGGGTTAGAGCTAAACAGAATTTGGCAAAGTTTGATCACTTTGACCATTCATTTTTCAAGCATTTTAATTCAGATTATGCTGTGATGTGAGGTTCTGAATCAGTGACAAAATATGCTGCAATTTAACATTATTAGAATTCAGAGTGTGTAGGCTACATTTATTCTCACTTGGACACATAAGGTGATATTTTCATCAGGCAAAGACCAATACTGTAATACTCATTATAATCTGTAGTGCGATTTAAGAGAATGAAAGTAGTATATTGTTGACATAGTTTCTTACGTACCAGACACTGAGACTCGTACCCTCTCAGGAAAAACATACATTTGATCATCTCCCCATGTTAACTTGAATCTATACTCCTTTTCTCCTTCTTGTTGGTCTTCGAGGAAAAAGCTGCAAGACCTTTCAGGACCTCTCAGGAACTGCCAATCAACACCGCACACCTCTGCATCTTTTTCAAATACAGGTGTAAGTGCATCTCCTTTGAACCAGACTCTTCGTACGTATTCAGTAATATTGCCTGGGTATGTGAATTTACATGCTATAGGAATGCACCGTCCAGCCTCTACTGTAACGTCTTGGGTCACTGTGATGGAGAAGTTTGTACCTGTCTCACGAGGCTCTAAAAATGTCCAGTATAGTAATACATTTAACAATTGACTCGCCAAAGCTTACAAAGAGAGTAATCTTATTCCAAAACATGTTACTATACTCTTTTGTCAAGTCGTAGAGCATTATACTGTACCTATGCACTGACTACAGCTTGCTGTTATGACCCAGCAGATAGCCACGGTGCAGATCTCAACCAGCATCTTCTTTTAGCACAAGACATAAGAAATCAGGATTTATGAGATACAAATCTATGCTGTAATAGAGAGTATACAATTTATTTCCATAAACAGCTAACCAAATGCACAAATGATTCATCACTTCATAATATGCTGACTTAATGACTTGTTTATATTGTTATAAATCAACTTACCACTCCCTACTGTGTACCAGCCCTCTGTCTGTCTGACTTAGCTCTCTCTGTTCGGTGGAGATATCTAAATATTTTCTGTCATTTCTGGCTGAGGGAAATGTAAAAATATCTGTAGAGGCCAGAGTCGAGTCAGTATCTATCTTTAGTTCCCCCATTTCACACCATAATTTTGTGTTGAAACAATATAAACTGTTGCACAGTACAACACTGTGTTAATGTCAGTACAATTAGGAACAGTTGTAGAATATACTAAAGTCAGCATAGTAACCTAAAATACTGCATTAACATTCAGGCCCTTGGTTTGTTTAGTCTTTGAACCTATGCATGAATGCAGTTCATATTTCAGATTAAAATAACTGTGCATATGGTTCACATTGGTCAGTTGTTTTATCCTGGGAATGCATTTTTAGTGCATCTCAATGTATTACAAAAACAACCAAATTCAAACCAAAAGTCATTGGTAGAGCATATACAACTTCAATATTTTATGCTGCTGGTTGATCTTTACTAATAGTTCACTAATATCTGACTCAATAGATATATTTGGCCCCCATATACACGTAGGTTGTACAACTGATGTACGACGCATTTGACACCATGGTTGTGATAGCTGATATTTTTGTGATACAATAAAGAGTTCAAACAGCCACTGCAGGCTTCCAACGCTTATGTAATTATATTCGTGCAGAAAATCCCCGTTTTATCACAACGATTGTGCCAAATGCAGTTGAGTATGTTTTACTTAGTTGTAAAACCCACTTTAGAATTACCCTAAATTTCCTTTCAATTCCATTCAGTTTGACTATGACTTACAATGGCTAGAACAACTCTACAAGGCTTTTAGTTTAGGTACCAACTGTGTGAGTATCTGTAGTTTGGTGCATACTGATGAGAGACTTTGGAAGGCATTTGCAGGAGTAGCCACCAGGTTGAGGCTCATGCCACCAGAATTCAGCCCAAATGAAGCCATATCTAGAATCCCTTATAAAAGTCACGATAGCAGGTATTGTAAAGACAGTTTGCTATAATGTCCCTGCTGCAGCATGAGGCCTGCTCAGGAGACCTGTACTTTACGCCCTTTTTCAACAGCAGAAACACATATATTTCAGGGAACATGGTGTAGAGTTTAAACGGAAGTATTTAGGAGAAGTTAAACCCCACCTAACAAATATAGCAAAACTTTAGCACTTTAACTCAGTCTCAAAGTGTGAAGAGGAACTTAACTAGGGCCCACAGAGTGTTGTAAGGGTTGGTCAAACTCTGTGAAGATGCACTAACATGTCTGGTTAAAATACAATACAAATGTCATGGGAAACTGAGTTGAAGACCAAGAAGGCATAATGGCTTTTACGGTAATATTGTTTTTAGAGGAATTGCAGTAATGGTCAAATGTTTTTTTTAACGTTTAAAAAATAATGCAACTGTGAAAGAGGAATCATCACTCTTCAAATGTGGTTCTGATATAAATGTATAAGTGAATGATTGTGGAAGAAAAACAATCGAATTTGCTGCTGATTTTGAATAAGCAAAAGTATGTCGAAACTCCTTCAAATGAGTGGATTCAGTTATTTCAGCCACACCTGTTTCTGACAAATGGAAAAATCGAACACACAGTCATGTTTGTCTATGTTTGTCTCCATAGACAAACATTGGCAGCAGAAGGGCCTTACTGAAGAGCTGAGTGACTTTCAACGTGGCACCATCATAGGGTGTCATATTTCCAACAAGTCAGTTCGTCAAATTTCTGCCCTGCTCGAGCTGCCCTGTCAACTATACGTGCTGTTATTGTGAAGCGGAAATGTCTAGGAGCAACAATGGCTCAGCCGCAAATTGTTAGGCGTGTAGCGCTTAAAAATTGTCTGTCCTCAGATGCAACACTCACTACCGAGTTCCAAACTGCCTCTGGAAGCAGCGTCAACACAAGAACTGTTCATCGGGAGCTTCATGAAATGGGTTTCCATGGTCAAGCAGCCGCACACAAGCCTAAGATCACCATGCGCAATGCCAAGAGTCGGCTGGAGTGGCGTAAAACTCTCCACCATTGGACTCTGAAGCAGAGGAAACGCTTTATTTGGAGTGATGAATCATGCTTCACCATCTGGTAGTCCGACGGATATATCTGGGTTTGGCAGATGCCAGTAGAATGCTACCTGCCCCAATGCATTGTGCCAACTGTAAAGTTTGGTGGAGGACAAATAATGGCCTCGGGCTGTTTTCATGGTGCGGTCCATGCCCCTTAGCTCCAGTGAAGTGAAAGTTTAACGCTACAGCATACAATGACATTCTAGATGATTCTGTGCATCCAACTTTGTGGAAACAGTTTTACAACGGCCCAAACCGGTCATGCAGTGTATATTGAGTACAAACCAGTAGCCTCTAATGTTAATAATGAACGGAATTCATAGTCAGTTGTGGAACTGAATGCATTCAACCAAAATATGTCTTCTACATTATACCCTATTTCGCATATTTTTCCACTTTGGCTGCTTGGTTAATCAAACCAGCAACTTTTCAGTTACTGTCTCAACGCTTTTAAACTGTAGGCTACCTGTCGCTCATAATAAATGCATTCAGCATGCTTGTGAGTTAATGAAGAATATGTCAGCGAAATGTGTTTTTAACTCATATAAAGGGAAGCACCCTTTTCTCAGCAGATCTTGCGTATTGGGGAAATGACTTCATCTATCAGACCACAGAGGGTTAAAAAAGAGAGAGAATATTGCAAGTGTATCTCTATCCAATGCAAGGCATTTTAAATATTATTCACATGTACTTGTTACAAACAGCCAATCTTGAAATATGGACACATTTTCTTGTATAAATCTTTCTTATGGTAAAATAAAACTGCATGTAAATACAAAAGGCATGAGTATTGCAGTGTGTGTTGCGATCGCAGTCTGTGGCTCAGTTGTTTGAGTACGGTGCTTGCAAAGCCTGGGTTGTGGGTTTGATTCCCACGGGGGACCAATACAGGAAAAAGTTTTTTTAAATGCATTGACTCACTACTGTAAGTTTCTCTGGATAAGAATGTCTGCCTAATGACTTAAATGTCAACCAAGTTGGTTTGATGGGTTGGCTGATTATGGTCTATATACAGTATGGATGGGCGGTATACAGTACAGAGGGACTTCCTGGATTGCAGCACCAAGTTAGAGAGAGTAACAGAATGGGGACATGAAGTGACAGTTCACACCCATCAGAGAGACACAGGGCTCCTGATCAACAGGAGGAGAGAGCACACAGAGAGGTAATGTGCTGATTCAGTCTAACTTTCTGCATGGATCGAAAGACAAGCTATTCAACCATTATATATTTTTGTTTTGTTACATTGAATGACTGTTAAAACTTGATTATGACTACTTAATGTAATGGTAATTTTCTATTAATCATTTAGGGCATTACATCGCATTGCTTCATAAGGCTTTATATACAGTTGATGTCTGAGGTTTACTTAACTTGGGTCAAACATTTTGGGTAGCCTTCCACAAGCTTCCCACAATAAGTTGGGTGAATTTTGGCCCATTTCTCCTGACTGAGCTGATGTAACTGAGTCAGGTTTGAAGGCCTCCATGCTCGCACATGCTTTCTCAGTTCTGCCCACAAGTTTTCAATAGGATTGAGGTCAGGGCTTTGTGATGGCCACTCCAATACCTTGACTTTGTTGTCCTTAAGCCATTTTGCCACAACTTTGGAAGTATGCTTGGGATCATTGTCCGTTTTGAAGCCCTGTTTGCGACCAAGCTTTAACTTCCTGACTGATGTCTTGAGATGTTGCTTCAATATAACCACATAATTTTCCTACCTCATGATGCCATCTATTTTGTGAAGTGCACCAGTCCCCTTGCAGCAAAGCACCTCCACAACATGATGCTGCCACCCCCGTGCTTCACGCTTGGGATGATGTTCTTCAGCTTGCAAGCCTCCCCCTTTCCCTCCAAACATAACGATGGTCATTATGGCCAAACAGTTCTATTTTTGTTTCATTAGACTAGAAGACATTTATCCAAAAGTACAATCTTTGTCCCCATGTGCAATTGCAAACTGCAAACTTTTATGGCAGTTTTGGAGCAGTGGCTTCTTCCTTGGAGCAGCAGCAGCCTTTCAGGTTATGTCGATATAGGACTCGTTTTACTGTGGATATAGATACTTTTGTACCTGTTTCCTCCAGCATCTTCACAAGCTCATTTGCTGTGGTTCTGGAATTGATTTGCACTTTTTGCATCAAAGCACATTCATCTCTTGGAGACAAAACGTATATCCTTCCTGAGCGGTATGACGGCTGCGTGGTCCCATGGTGTTTATACTTGCGTACTATTGTTTGTACAGATGAAGGTGGTATCTTCAGGCGTTTGGAAATTGCTCCCAAGGATGAACCAGACTTTTGGAGGTCTTGGCTGATTTCTTTTGATTTTCCCATGATGTCAAGCAAAGAGGCACTAAGTTTGAAGGTAGCCCTGAAAATACATCCACAGGTACACCTCCAATTGACTCAAATTGAATCAATCAGCCTATCAGAAGCTTCTAAAGCCATGACATCATTTTCTGGAATTTTCCAAGCTGTTTAAAGGCCCAGTCAACTTAGTGTATGTAAACGCTGCCCCGGTGGAATAGTGATACGGTGAAGTAAGTAAAATAATCTGTCTGGAAACAGTTGTTGGAAAGACTACATGTGTCATGCACAAAGTAGATGTCCTAACCGACTTGCCAAAACTATAGTTTGTTTAACAAGAAATTTGTGGAGTGGTTGAAAAACGAGTTTTAATGACTCCAACCTAAGTGTGTGTAAACTTCCGACTTCAACTGTAGCTTATTCATAAAGATTTATCGATGCAGTTTAAGATATTTTTGAGCAGTCATATAAGCTTATGTTGGGCATTATAATGTTTTATAGGGAGTTACTCATAAGGACTTATAAAGGTGCTTGGAATGCATTATGAAGAAGACGCTCATAGGGACTGTGACCGCACATTGTTCTTTGACATACTCTCTAGGCATTACAGCAAAATACGCCTCAGTTGAATAAACATGCTAAGACGGTTGTTATGAATGACACTGTAGCACTCATAAAGATGTAATGAAACGTTAATATCGGATGTGTATTGCTATATGTTGTTATTATCACAACACCATTTCATATTCTATTTCACACTTGTGCTCCAGACCAGAAGACACAGACAGAGACAGTGACAAGAAGAGAAAGAGGAAAGAGACCCCGGTACTGTGATTGATTCATCAAGGCAGTGGAAACAGGATGTGGGTCCTCATCTCGGCAGCTCTACTTCTCTCTCTGACAGAGAGAGCCACATGTGATAGTAAGGTCCCTTTTATCACAACTAATGTTAATGTGATAGTCATTAGTAGATGTGGTAGTAGTAGTGGTATGGCAAATATCTCAGTAGACACTATCTCATAAAACATGTCTACGAACAAGTGAAGTAGTATCCAAGTGCTTTCTGTATTACTCATGACTGTATTAATTTCCCTCCATCAGAACTGGCAGCAACACCAAAGGCATCACCCTGGACCATCACCTTCAGTCCAGCAGAAATAACAGCAGAGAAGGGACTATGTGCTGTTATTTCATGTACTTTCACTCACCCTCATAACACCAAGCCTACCCCTGCAGTATGGTTCAAGTGCCCAACAAAGGACAAATGTGATAAGGATAAAATCATAATTTTCCACTCCAAAGAACCCTCTAAAGCTCAGGAGGGTTATAAACAGAGAGTGTCTCTACTGGAGACTGATCTGACAAAGAATAACTGTAGTGTGATCATCAACGACATCAGAGAGAATGATGCTGGAGAGTATCAATTCAGACTTCCAAGTTCATATACATACCCAAAGAAAGTGAACATCACAGTGAGCGGTACTATGACTATTATTACCAGTTACAGGGACAACCTATTATTGTAGTTAATTGTATACAGTACACACTTGCCAAGTTCCCCCTCAGGTCTCCCTTATCATAAAGTCCTATCATAAGAAGACATTACTGGGGAAACTCCCATTCAGAGTCATCACATGCATGCTGCTCTCCTCCTGCTCTCCTATGGCTGATTATGTGTCACTGCTGTTTTGTAAAATTCACTACTGTGTTTGTATTTCCTGCCTCCAGCTCTGACCCAGAAGCCCTCAGTGTTGACTCCTCCTCTGACAGAGGGAGAACCAGCTACTCTGACCTGCATCGCCCCGGGGATCTGCTCTGGAACTCCTCCTAACATCACATGGACATGGAGAGGAACAGGAGACAACATCACTGAGCTCAGAGACAACATCACCATACAGGAGAGAGAGGACCTGACCACTGTGACAACAACCCACTTCTCAACGTTGACCTTTACCCCCTCAGCTGAACACCACAACATGATGGTTACGTGTCAAGTAACCTTCCAGAAAAAATATCAAATTGAAGAGACAGTAACTTTGAATGTGACATGTGAGTACCCCTTATCCTACATTTGACATTAAACACCTTATTCCAGAGAATCTTTGAAACCTAAGAATAACCTTGATAATAAGCAAATGATACAGTATGAAGACTCCACCTGCAGTTATGTCATGGCTTTGACTTTTCCCCTTTTTAATCATGATCCATTGTTATTAGTCCCTCAACCAACATAGTCTGAATTTAGTGTATGTTTAAAAATACATCTGTACAATTAGAAACTCTTTGCACTTAAAGATGTGAAAGAGCCCCAAATAACTGGAAATGAAATGGTGAAGGAGGATGGTACCCTGGATCTGACCTGCAGTGTTGACAGTTACCCTCCATCTGATATCACTTGGAGTATGAAGGGGACAAGTGCCCCACTTCAGAATTACACTGAAAATGCCACTCTCACCATCTGCAATGTGACAAGAGAACATGCTGGGGAGTATGTGTGTACAGTTCAACACCTCAACAGGACTATGACAGCTTCCACTGTTGTCACTGTGATGTGTAAGTACTAACCTGACTGTAATATACAAACTCATGTCATATTTTATGATCTGGAATTACTCTGGCATGTTTTAGCATCAATCTATCACTCATATCTCTCTCTTCACTGTCTTTTTTCAGACCTTCCTGTGATTCTTCCTGGCTCTGGGTGTGTGGACCAGGCAGAGGTCATGACCTGTGTGTGTGTCAGTCAGGGGGTTCCCTCACCCCTCATAGTGTGGCACCTGCTGGAGCTCAACACAGTGAGGTGCAGCCTCACTACGTCAGTGTTGAGTTCCTCAGTGAACAGCACCATCAGTCTGCCTGTTGGACACCACAACAACACCACTGTGGAGTGTGTCAGCAGCAATGTGGTGGGTGTAGTGAGAGAGAAGCTGCAGGTCACACAAAATAAGAGCCAAGAAAAGCAAAGAGGTAAATATGTATGTCAAGTTACTTGGCTAGAGAGTCACAGCTTCCCATTCCCACCCAATGTTTGTAATATTGAGGATGTTCTGTACATTTAGGCTTAGGGAAATTCATATTATGAAGGATTGTGAGCCCCTTCTCATTCAGAGTTGTTGTTCTCTTTTTAGAGAAGGAATTGGAAGGCATTATAGCTTTGCTGTCGGACCTCAAAATGATTACTGCATTTGTGGTTGGTGCAGCCCTCTCAGCCACCATCTGTTGTATCTTCCTGTGTTTGAAAGGGAAATGTAAAAGGTACATGCATTCTATTACTGATGTACAGTGTTAACTGATTGTTGTTTTTAAAAATACATTTCAGATTGTCTTTAGAAATTCAGATTTACTATCAAGAGAATCAGATACGTTGTCAAATGCACCAACGCCTTGCACCATAATGTAATGGGCGTACTTGCTAACCGCTCCAAGATACAGTTAGAGAAATGTCATTTGCAATATTTTCCTTAGACAAAAAGAGAGGATCCCAATGTACTCAGACTCCAAAAGTCCTTTCATGAACCTGGAGATGGTGACATGTGAAGACCAACAGGTGCAGTACCAGTTTCTGTCTTTATTCAGCTCTGCATACATTCAGTTATCAACTCATATTGGCATGTGAATGCTAAGACAGCATAAACAGATCTGGGATCACCAAGCTAACAAAAGACTCCTAACACAGTACTTTCTGTCTTCTACTCCATAGACGGATGCAGGACAGGCTGTGGGGGGCGAACAGACCCCTCTGCAGTTGGAGCTGAGCGAGGGAGCTGAAAATGGAGGGCCCCAGACCAGTGGAGCCGCGGGAAAATTTGCCACAGGGGAAGAACTAAATGAAGTGGACTACGCCAGAATCAACTACTCCCTGCTGAAGAAGAAGAATCCTGATGAGGCAGGGAAGAAGACCACCACCACAGAGACAGACTACGCCAAAATCAAAAGAGAGAAAAAGAAAGAAGGGGATGAAGATGGTGGAGAGGGGAGTGGTGTGAATATGGGGAAGGATGAGGAGAAAGAGAACAGTACGCCAGCAGCAGAGTCAGATGAGGATACAGCGCTTTACTCCAACGTCAAGGCTATTATGGGTGGTGGTGAGTTACAAAACAATTTTCGCTAGAAACATGGGGGAAAGCATACAGTATTAGCCATGGGGTCTTATATCATTTTCTGAATCCGGATTGAGTTTTATGATGATACTGAGACTTTTGTTTAACTGTAATAGTAGTTTTGGTAAATGCTTTGTTTTACAGCGCTGTGTTAGCTGGTACTGTATGTTCCTGGTGGTTGTACAATTTCAATAAGAATATTTTCTAGTTGTACATAGAAGCAAGTTTTGGTAATGTTTTTCAAGGAAGTGTCATTTGACTTCTGTAATAATTCTGTTTTGTCACCACGAGGAAGGACTGACAAAGATGTGGTTTGGAAAAGGTAAAGACAAGTTGACTTGATTGTTGACTGATTGTTGACAACATGTAAAGTATATTTCTTCTCCAATGGTTATTGAAAATAAACATATTACATATTACATATTAACATGGACGTGACATCAGTCAAAATAAGACATGCTATCAAGAACAAGTTAAAACTAGCTGAAACGAGCCACCTACGATTCCCTAGATGGCATCTTTGTGTCATTGTTGCTACTGTAGCTGTCTGGCCATCCAGAATCACGACAACACACGGCCTTCAGCCCCATTGAAGCGTGTGTATCGTTTGTGACATTGTCAGCTCACCACTATCTGAGAATATTTTTCTATTATAGGTGTTCATTATTTCAACATGATTTTATATTCACTTTTTCCACTTGTTAGTTCTCTGAAATCTGTTCAAAACATGTATAAATGGTGTATTTCTTTTTTTGCTATTTCCAACCTACCATCTCCACAAATTTCATTCAACAATAATTACAGGCTACCAATGGTATAAATCAGGAATGGCCAAATTTGATGGGGGTGGGGGCCACAAAAAAATCTGAACTAGTCAGGGTGCCCCCCACAGTGGCTCGTGGGTCTGCTTAACAACATCCATACCCACACATGTAGTCAGAGCTGGCGGTAACCTTTTGGAGGCCCTAAGAAAAATGTTGTTTCCCCTACCTTGTGAGCACAACATTTTAGGGCCCCACTCTTGACCTCCAAAAAATTACTATTCTACACATTTTGCCATGGGACTTAGAGAAATGATGCAATACATACACATTCTGTCAAGGGGTTCAGAGAAGATTTTGCAATTGTATTACTCATTTCATGCTATTTTACTTATTTTACCATGATTCATACATAAATAGCAAACATTCGGATAGTATACAACTTAAAAGCATAATGTACTTTTTTTCCGGCTAGTCCAAATTAGATCTATTTCTTGCATATTGCAGCATTATGCTGCGCTATGAGTATTCTATGTTCCGAAATATACAATCCAACCGCAAGGCGCTACAGAGGGAAATAGTACAAGTACATCACTTGGTCCAAAAGCTTCCTGCCATCCAGTACCTCTATATTAGGCGTTCTCTCTGCTATCACATGGTAAGCGGTACTGGAGTGCCAAGTCTAGGTCCAAACGGCTCTTTAACAGCTTCCACCCCCAAGCCATAACACTGCTGAACAATTAATCAAATGGCCACCCAGACTATTTTCCTAGCGACCACGCTTCCACATCTGCATTGCTTGCGGTTTGGGGTTTTAGGCTGGGTTTCTGTATAGCACCTTGTGAAATCGGCTGATGTAAAAAGGGCTTCATAAAGACATTTGATTGATTGATTGATTTGCATTGACACCATTTATGAACAGAGCAGAACAATATCTCCTAGGTTCTTCCACAATAAATGATATTGAACTAGAGTACATTAATGAAGATTTAAAAAAAATGTATGTAACACAAGGGCAAAAATGTGTGGATTTATTTATGTGCCCACATTGAGCAACAATGCCTAATTTATCATAACCATTACAGATAGATCCTAACTGCTAAAGTGCTACATATACACTGAGTGCTCAAAACATTAAGAACATCTACTCTTTCCATGACAGACTGACCAGATTAAAGCTATGATCTCTTATTGATGTCACTTGTTATTAAATTCACTTCAATCAATGTAGATGAAGAGGAGGAGACTGGTTAAAGAATGATTTTTAAGCCTTGAGAGAACTGAGACATGGAGACCTACAGCACCCGGTGTCACAGAAAGGCCAAAAAGATCAATCAAGGACAACAACCACCCAAGCCATGGCCTGTTCTCTTGCTATCATCCAGAAGGTGAGGTCAGTACAGGTGCATCAAAGCTGGGACCGAGAGTCTGAAAAATAGCTTCTATCTCAAGGACACCAGTCTGTTAAATAGCCATCACAAGCCGAGTAATAACCGGCTACTCAACCCTGCACCTCAACCCTGCACACAGACATGAAATCTCTGGCCACTTTAAATAACGGAACACTAGTCACTTTAATAAATGTTTACATACTACTTTACTCATCTCATATGTATATAATGTATTCTATTCTACTGTATTTAGTCAATGCCACTCCGACATTGTTAGTCCTAGTATTTATATATTTCTTTATTCCCTTCTTTTACTTCTAGATGTGTGTATTCTTGTGAGTTGCTATATACTATTGAACTGATGTAGCTAGGAACACAAGCATTTCGCTACACCCGCAGTAACGTCCGCTTGGTATGTCTCTGTGACCAATAACATTGTATTTTAATTGATAGGTGCATACAGACAGCTTGGCTACACTGTAACCGAAGCGGCCACAGTGCGCTCAGCCAGGACTGTGACTTTTCCAACTGAATGAACACATCTTAACATGTAATGTGATTGAACTGATTGATGTTGGGTAAATAGATGATAAAATGCAGAATAGTGTCAAATGCCTGTAAACAGCTTGGGAGGAACAAATATTTCACATACAGTATTTAAATCAGGCAAGGTGACAAGACAACATTTTCTCGTGGCGAACGCCTCTCACATGACATGGAACAACACCCTGAGTGCATCAAACATGAAACAACAAAACGAATGTAACAGCACGACAAAATAGTTAAGCATCTATCTTTTGCAGGTGCCTTTTCATTTTAAACACCAGTGCTGAAACCAGTGCTTTCTAAAAGCCAATTTGTGCTTGACCTGAAAATGTGGTGGGAGGCTTCATATGGAGGGTGTGACACCATTGCGGAACCCCTGAGGCATGCAGAGCTCCATACCGCATTGCTGTGTGCCTCCCACATTTTGTAACAATGCAGAGGGCGCCATATAGCTCCGCATTGACATGATTGGCTGACAGTAGGTGGTGGTGGGAGGTCCTGTATAAACACAAACTCACTTCCTTGACAACTTCCTTCACAACAGCTCTGCTCAACAGATCTGCGCTGCTGCACAAAGAGCAAGAAGTATGAATGGCCTGACTTCTGCAGCGGCCGTATCACTGTAAATACTGCACGGACAAGGCAGACTCTGACCACGAATTGCCTTTAAAAGTCCATTTATGCTTGATCTGGAAATGTGGTCGGAGGCGCTATATGGATGGTATGACACAAATGTGGAGCCCCCGGAAGCATGCAGAGGCCAAATGTAGCTCTCTACTGTATAGCCGTGCACCTCCACAGTTTGGAGGGCTCCATATAGCTCCGCATTGACCTGATTGGTGGACACTAGGAGGGGGCGGGAGGGGCAGGATGTCCAGAAAAAACACAAACTCACTTCCTTGACAACTTCCTTCACAACAGCTATGCAAGAAGTATACCGAGCATTCGGAAAGTATTCAGATCCATTGACTTTTTTTGTTACATTGCAGCCTTATTCTAATATGGATTCAATTGTTATTTTTTCCCCCGATCCATCTACAGACATTACGCATAATGACAAAGCAAAAAGAGGTTTTTAGAAACGTTTGTGTGTATTAATGTATTACACATAAGAATCTGAAATATCACATTTACGTACAGTTATAGTTGGAAGTTTACATACACTTATGTTGGAGTCATTAAAACTCGTTTTTCAACCACTCCACAAATTTCTTGTTCACAAACTATAGTCGGTTAGGAAATCTACTTTGTGCATGAAACAAGTAATTTTTTCAAAAATAGTTTATAGACAGATTATTTCACTGTATCACAATTCCAGTGGGTTAGAAGTTTACATCACTAAATTGACTGTGTCTTTAAACAGCTAGGGACATTCCAGAAAATGATGTCATGGCTTTAGAAGCTTTTGATAGGCTGATTGACATCATTTGAGTCAATTGGAGGTGTACCTGTGGATGTATTTCAAGGCCTTCCTTCAAACTCAGTGCCTCTTTGCTTGACATCATGGGAAAATAAAAGATGTCAGCCAAGACCTCAGAGAAAAATTGTAGACCTCCACAAGTCTAGATCATCCTTGGTAGCAATGTCCAAATGCCTGCAGGTACCACGTCCATCAGTACAAACAATAGTATGCAAGTATAAACACCATGGACCCAAGTAGCCGTCATACCACTCAGGAAGTTCTGTCTCCTAGAGATGAACGTACTTTGGAGCAAAGGACCTTGTGAAGATGCTGGAGGAAACAGGTACAAAAGTATCTATATCTGTCACGAATATTACCGAAGGTGACTCCCCCCCCCTCGGCGGTCGTCGTCGCCGGTCTACTAGCTATCGCCGATCCGTTGTTCTGTGTTCGTTTAGTTTTGTCTAATTGGTAGCACCTGTTTCTAGTTTGGTTGTTAGGATAGGGTTATATATAGTCTGTTCAGCCCGCTTCTGTTTCGTGCGGGCTTGTTCTCCTGTTTCCTTGTTTGAGTGTATTTTTGTTGGCATTTTGGGTTTCACGCTGTCCGTTTATATTTCTGTTCATTTGTGTTTCCACTTTTGTACATGTTATGTTTCCAGGACATTAAAGCGTGTTGTTTTTCCCACATCCTTTGCTCTCCACACCTCTTCACTCATTATTCATAACAATATCCACAGTAAAACGAGTCCTATATCAACATAACCTGAAAGGCCGCTCAGCAAGGAAGAAGCCACAGCTCCAAAACCGCCATAAAAAAAACATAATACGGTTTGCAACTGCACATGGGGACAAAGATCGTACTTTTTGGAGAAATGTCCTCTGGTCTAGATTTTTGAATGACCATTGTTGTGTTTGGAGGGAAAAGGGGGAGGCTTGCAAGCCGAAGAACACAATACCAACCATGAAGCACGGGGGTGGCAGCATTATGTTGTCGGGGTGCTTTGCTGCAGGAGGGACTGGTGCACTTCACAAAATAGATGGCGTCATGAGGCAGGAAAATGATGTGGTTATATTGAAGCAACATCTCAAGCCATCAGTCAGGAAGTTAAAGCTTGGTCGCAAATGGGTCTTCCAAATGAACAATGGCCCCAAGCATACTTCCAAAGTTGTGGCAAAATGGCTTAAGGACAACAAAGTCAAGGTATTGGATTGGCCATCACAAAGCCCTGACTTCAATCCTATAGAAAATTTGTGGGCAGAACTGAAAAAGCGTGTGCAAGCAAGGAGGCCTACAAACCTGACTCAGTTACACAAGCTCTGTCAGGAGGAATGGGCCAAAATTCACCCAACTTATTGTGGGAAGCTTGTGGAAGGCTAACCCAAAGGTTTGACCCAAGTTAAACAATTTAAAGGCAATGCTACAAAGTACTAATTTAGTGTATGTAAACTTCTGACCCACTGGGAATGTGATGAAGCTGAAATAAATAATTCTCTCTGCTATTATTCTGACATTTCACATTCTTCAAATAAAGTGGTGATCCTAACTGACCTATGACAGGCCATTTTTACTAGGAGTAAGTGTCAGGAATTGTGAAAAAAAAGAGTTTAAATGTATTTGGCTAAGGTGAATGTAAACTTCAGACTTCAACTGTAAGTATTCTGACCCTATACTCACTACTTTGTTGAATCACCTTTGACAGTGATTACAGCCTCAAGTCTTCTTGGGTATGACTCTACAAGCTGGCACCCCTATATTTAGGGAGTTTCTTCCATTCTTCTCTGCAGATCCTCTCAAGCTCTGTCAGGTAGGATGGGGCGCATCACTGCACAGCTATTATCAGGTTTCACCAGAGATTTTCAAGGACATTTAGAGACTTGTCCCAAAGCCACTCCTCCATTGTCTTGGCTGTGTGCTTTGGGTTTTTGTCCTGTTGGAAGGTGAACCTTCGCCACAGTCTGAGGTCCTGAGCTCTCATGGAGCAGGTTTTCATCAAGAATCTCTGTACTCTCTCCATTCATCTTTCCCTCGATTATGACTAGTTTCCCAGTCCCTGCCACTGAAAAACATCCCCACAGCATGATGCTGCCACCACCATGCTTTACCGTTGGGATAGTGTCAGGTTTCCTCCAGAAGTGGCACTTAACATTCAGGCCAAAGAGTTCATTCTTGGTTTCATCAGACCAGAGAATGTTGTTTCTGATGGTGTGAGAGTCCTTTAGGTTCCTTTTAGCAAACTCCAAGCTGGCAGGTCTTATGCCTTTTACTGAGGAGTGGCTTCCACCTGGACATTTTACCATAAAGTCCTGATTGGTGGAGTGCTGCAGAGATGGTTGTCCTTCTGGAAGGTTCTCCTATCTCCACAGAGGAACTCTGGAGCTCTGTCAGAGTGACCATCGAGATCTTGGTCACCTCCCCGACCAAGGCCCTCCTCCCCCGTTTTGGCTGGGCTACCAGCTCTAGGAAGAGGTTTTGGTTGTTCCAAATTTTTTCCATTAAAGATTGACAGAGGTCATTGTGTTCTTGGGGACCTTCAATGCTGCAGAAATGTTTTGGTACCCTTCCCCAGATCTGTACCTCGACATAATCTTGTATCAGAGCTCTACGGACAATTCCTTCAACCTCATGGCTTGGTTTTTGCTCTGACAAGCACTGTCTACTGTGGGAAGTTATATAGACAGGTGTGTGCCTTTCCAAATCATGTCTGATCAATTTAATTTACCACAGGTGGACGCCAATGAAGTTGTAGAAACATCTCAAGAATGATCAATGGAAACAGGATGCACCTGAGCTCAATTTCGAGTCTCATAGCAAAGGGTCTGAATACCTAAGTAAACAAGGTATTTCTGTTTTTTTTTTTACATTTGCAAAGATTTCTAAAAAACAGTTTTGGCTTTGTTATTATTGGGTATTTTGTGTAGATTGATGAGGATTTTTTTAATTTAATCAATTTTTGAGTACGGCTTTAACATAACTAAATGTGGAAAGAGTCAAGGGGTCTGAATAATTTCCGAATGCACTTTAAATGCCCTGACTTCTGCAGAGGCCATATCGCAGTAGATGCCAGATTGACCATGCAAAGCCTTTTAAGGCACTGAACCAAAACAGTAGCTGCGCCTGAGCAATGTAGAAAACGGTGCACCTGGCCTCCACAATCCCTCGACTTCATTCAAATTGAGATGGTTTGGAATGAGTCGGACCACAGAGCTAAGCCAAAAGCAGCCCAGTTATATGTGGGAGCTCCTTCAAAACTTTTGGGAAACATTCCAGGTGAAGCTGGTTGAGAGAATGCCAAGAGTGTGCAAAGCTATCATTAAGGCAAAGGGTAGATATTTGAAGAATCTCAAATATAAAATATATTTTGATTTATTTAACACTTTTTTTCATTACTACATGATTCCATATGTGTTATTTCATGGTTTTGATATCTTCACTATTATTCTACATGATAGAAAATAGTAAAACATTAAGAAAAACTCTGTAATGAGTAGGTGTTCTAAAACTTTTGACCAGTAGTGTATGTTTTTGTACCCCTTTAAACTAGAAAGTATCATGATTCATTGGCTATTTTGATATTTTCAGTGATTAGTAATGTACACCCCTGTGGTCTCAAGATGGATGGTTTTGCCCACTTGAAAGTTTTGCAATTGAAATCCAAAATAAAAATGGAGAAATGATTTGACTTTTCCAAACCACATCTTTGTCAGTCCTTCCCCATGGTGAAAAAACAGAAACGCTGCAAAAGTCAAATTACACTTCCTTAAAAAACATTACAAAAACACCTTCCAAACTTGCCTCATTGTACAACAAGTACATAATTGTATTGAAAATGTACAACCACCAGGCACATACAGTACTAGCTGACACAGGGCTGTAAAATAAAGCATTTACCAAAACTATTAAGAGGCGATGTGGCGCGGATTGAATCTCGGCCTGATTCGGATACTGCAGTTGCAACTATTGGCAGGTTAAATGGTTAAAAACATATTTGTGTGATGTACAGTAGTACTGTAAACAATGGAGAGGTGGCGTGAGGATAACTGTTAATAAAGTAATGGAGAACTGTAATTGGAGGGGATATTTCTACCTTACTGTTTAGGAGATGTGTTGAGAAAACAGATTTTTGACCAAAACATTTTCTTCCTTTATTTTAGCTTGGAATCGAAGAAAGAAGGCTTTTCTGTAGATGGGATGAACTTGGGTATTTAGACTATCAGTGGCCACTACTGGATGCAAGATGTTTAAGGGTTTAGTCATCAGGCCATCAGACATTTAGAACATCCAAAGACAAGGAATATCCAGCTAACTTAGACATGTTGCAAAGAAAATATACCACAATAAATGTCCATGTTGAGGCCTTAGTCATGTTTTAATCTGAACATACTTTTTTTCTAATAGCAGCAACACATACTGTATTTTAGGGATTATAGTTCAAATGTAATTACTTGGGAGAAGTAAAACCCCACCTATATAAATATAGTAAGGTTGGTGGCACTTAAACAAAGTCTTAAAATGTGAAAAGAAACTTAACTGAGGCCGACAGAGTGTTGTAAAAGCCTTGGTCAAACTCAGTAAGGTTAACTATCAGATCTTACTGTAAAACACATCATGAGCTGAAGACCAAAGGCATCATTTTATTACCTTCTTTTAGCTAGGCAAGTCAGTTAAGAACAAATTCTTATTTACAATGACGGCCTACCGGGGAACAGTGCCTTGTTCAGGGGCAGAACCTTGTCAGCTCGGGGATTTGATCCAGAAACCTTTTGGTTACTGCCCCAACACTCTAACCACTAGGCTACCTGCCTGCCCCAAAACATGTGGCATAATGGATTTTACAGTGATGCTGTTTTCACAGGAATTGCAGTTAGATCTCTTTTATGTACAGTACCGGTCAATTATGTTGATTTAGGACTACATGCACATTTGCTGTACAAAATGACACTATTACTGGTTTTGAATAAGTTACAAATGATAAAACTTCAGAATTTATCTGAATATATAAGCTACGGGATTGTAGTGTTGATTGATCGGTATGGATTGATGGGTTGGTTGATGGGTTTGGGTTGATTATGGTCTATATACAGTCCAGAATGGCTGGGCGGTATGCTGTACAGAGGGACTTCCTGGATGCAGCATCAGGTTAGAGGGAGGAGTAACAGACTGAGGACATGAAGTGACAGTTCACACTCATCAGAGACTCACACATGGCTCACAGTCAACAAGGAGAGAGAGCACACAGAGAGAGGTAATGTGCTGATTGTCTTATTCTTTGCATGGCAAATATGGTTGTTTTTTAAGTGCTTGGAAAAAATTGGGAACTCTGGACATTACTTATGTAACTAAACTAGTAACTCCTTAGTCTTTGGTAGAAACAATTGGCACTTTGTTTGTTACAATGACTCCCCACGTGACTTAAAATGTAATTACTCTGTTAACATGTAGCTTCAAAATAAGTTCCAGACAATTATGGTAAAATAAAGCATAACTAAAACTAAAAAACACGAGGTGAGAAGGTTGCGACAATCACAAACGTGTCGTGAAACGTTCATGTCAGTTGTTAGGAAGGCCTATGTGTTCTCCCTACACAGCCGGCAACAGGATGTGTAGATATTCTCATACTAAAGAACAAGAAGGCCCGCACACGGTTGATGCTCTCAATTCACTGCTTTACTGACAACATTTCGATCTCCAAACGGATCTTCGTCAGGTCAAACAAACTGAGTACTCACTTCCCAAAATATGCACATTCCATCTTCCATGACCATTATGCACATGACGCGTGTAGGCGTGGTAACAATAAAACATGTGGCACAAGCAATCACAATTCATCTGAAAGGTACATATGGTCATAAAGGATTGTATACATGCAAATGGATTCAAGTTCAAAATCTTGGCAACAGTAGTAAAAAGATTGTTGAAAACGTTTGGAATACCCGCCCATATGACTATTACGAGCAGGAGGTGAGGTGGCCGTAGGTATAATTCCAGTGACCTATTTCAAAAAACAATTAGTGCATCTCTAATAATTTGATATCAATGAGATGGGCAGATATAGTAGTTACAGAATCTAATATATACAGTATGTACAAAGTAACTAGGAGACCTGGAAGGCAAGACAAATCAAAGTGACATACAGTATGTAAGAAAGGGTCTGATATCAAACTCCTGGTTCAGACCTTTAGGAGACGTGGTGCACAAACGGTGATTCCAATACAATTCTCTTCTCAATAATAGATTATAAGTACCCCCCTCCCCCATGAGTCTTAACATGTTCGATACCAATGTATCCCAGAGAGCTAATGTTGTGACTGGCCTCCATGAAATGTGCAGCCACAGGGTTTCTCTGGTCGAGGGTCCTGATATTACTCCTGTGTTCTGCTGTTCCTGTTTCAGAGCGCGTCTCGTTTTTCCTGCATAGCATAGACCACAAATACACTTGATCAGGCATATCACATTTTTTTGTGGAACGTGTAAATGATGTCCTTAATCTTGATGGCCTTGCCCGTGATATGGGGATCGAACATTGTGCATTTGTTCGTAAAGTTCCACTGGGTACATCGACCACATCTGTAATTAACATCCGGCAGATTGTCTCGGAAGATGCTACGTGGCTCCAGTGGAAGATCAGACCTCACCACCATTTGACTGATGTTGTGGGACGACCTGCGGAGGTTCTTTAACCTTTCTTCCAGTTGTGGATCAGTGCTTACGATGTGCCAGGGCTTTTTAATGATGTGGTCAAACTGTTCACCAAGTGGGGAGTATTGGAAGCATTTAACACGTTGGTCAGGAGGGCGGGGAGGTTTTGGGCATGAGGCTGTCATCCTTGGTCATATTTTTTAAACGTTCCCCTGCATCATGCAGCCATTCCTCTGGGTAACCTCGCTGTCTGAAACGCTCATCCGGACAGTCGGCTTGCTTGTCATTGTCACTCTGTGTACTACAAATCCTGCGTATGCGACTGTATTGGCTGATGGGGAGGCTCTTTTTTAGGGGTCTAAGGTTGGAAGCTGTCTCCGGGTAACTAGGAATTCCTGTCCAGTGGCTTCCTGTTTAGGTCGGTGCTGAAGCCCTCCCCCTCCCTCTTTGTCAAAATGTCAAGAAAACTTGTTTCGTGCATCAAGGGTGAGAGTGAATTTCAAATGTTCAGTGCTTGTATAACACTATTTATCATGTTATTCTGTGTCATTCTCTTTCTGTGCTCCAGACCTGTGGACACAGACAAGGGGACCAGAGAAAGAGGTGAAAGAGGACAGACCCTGGTGTTGTGGTTGATTCATTGAGGCAGTGGAGACAGGATGTGGGTCCTCATTTTGGCAGCTCTACTCTTCTCTCTGACAGAGAGAGCAACATGTCGAAGTAGGGTTCCTTTCATCATTAAAGTATTGTTAATATTGAAATCATTAGTAGATGTATAGATGTGGTAATCGTAGTGGTACAGTATAGTAATTAAAACCCCAAAACATTTTAACCTCAACTGATTCTGTATCATCAAAAATGTAATGAACAAGTGAAGTGCTTTCTGTATTACTCATGACTGTATTAATTTCCCTCCATCAGAACTGGCAGCACCACCAAAGGCATCACCCTGGACCATCACCTTCAGTCCAGCAGAAATAACAGCAGAGAAGGGACTATGTGCTGTTATTTCATGTACTTTCACTCACCCTCATAACACCAAGCCTACCCCTGCAGTATGGTTCAAGTGCCCAACAAAGGACAAATGTGATAAGGATAAAATCATAATTTTCCACTCCAAAAAACCCTCTCAAGCTCAGGAGGGTTATAAACAGAGAGTGTCTCTACTGGAGACTGATCTGACAAAGAATAACTGTAGTGTGATCATCAACGACATCAGAGAGAATGATGCTGGAGAGTATCAATTCAGACTTCCAAGTTCATATACATACCCGAAGAAAGTGAACATCACAGTGAGCGGTACTATGACTATTATTACCAGTTACAGGGACAACCTATTATTGTAGTTAATTGTATACAGTACACACTTGCCAAGTTCCCCCTCAGAGGTCAGGGTTAGGGTTAGGGTTGCTGTTTTGTACACAGATGTAAAACTCACTTCTGTATTTGTATTTCCTGCCTCCAGCTCTGACCCAGAAGCCCTCGGTGTTGACTCCTCCTCTGACAGAGGGAGAACCAGCTACTCTGACCTGCACCGCCCCGGGGATCTGCTCTGGAACTCCTCCTAACATCACATGGACCTGGAGAGGAACAGGAGACAACATCACTGAGCTCAGAGACAACATCACCATACAGGAGAGAGAGGACCTGACCCCTGTGACAACAACCCACTTCTCAACGTTGACCTTCACCCCCTCAGCTAAGCATCACGGCACCAACGTCACATGTCTGGTGACATTCAATGGCCGCATCACCACTAAGAAGACACTGACAATGAATGTGGCACGTAGGTAGTGTACATTATCTGACCTCCCGTTGTGCAGCAACACTTCCACTTCATGAACACGATTTGTATGTACTGTTCTTTGTTTTCTAGATGTGAAGGAACCCAAGATCTCTGGCTGTAACACAGTGAGAGAGGGTGATACCATGAATCTGACCTGCAGTGATGACAGCTACCCACCATCATCATCTAACATCACCTGGAGTAAGAAGGGGACAACAGCTTTGGAACGGAATAACTCTGGACGGGCCACTCTCATCATCTCTAACATGACAAGAGAACATGCTGGGGAGTACGTGTGTACAGCTCAACACCACAGTAGATCTCTGACGGCTTCCACTGTTGTCACTGTGATGTGTGAGTACAAGCAGCGCTGTTCAGACAGATTGAAAATGGCTTGTGACATGCTGTTACCTTTAACTTGCCTATGGTTTATTTCCCCTCTCATGACCTGTGTGTGTGTGTGTGTGTGTGTGTGTGTGTGTGTGTGTGTGTGTGTGTGTGTGTGTGTGTGTGTGTGTGTGTGTGTGTGTGTGTGTGTGTGTGTGTGTGTGTGTGTGTGTGTGTGTGTGTGTGTGTGTGTGTGTGTGTGTGTGTGTGTGTGTGTGTGTGTGTGTGTGTGTGTGTGTGTGTGTGTGTGTGTGTGTGTGTGCGTGCGTGCGTGCGTGCGTGCGTGCGTGTGTGTAACTCAGGGAGTTCCCTTACCCTTTATAAGATGGTTAACACTAAAAGAGTACAGTTTTACTACAACAGTGTTGATGTTCTCAGTGAACAGCACCATCAGCCTGCCTGTCAGAAACCACACCAATACCACTATGGAGTGTGTCAGCAGAAATGAAGCGGGCAGAGTGAGAGAGGTGCAAGTCACCCAAATAGGAAAACAAGAAGGTAAAGATACAAGTTATCACACTTTGTTAGAGAGCCACAGCTTCCCAATATCAATGCAACATAGAGGATTTGCACGCTTGGATTGAGAAAAGGTGTGAGCCACTTCTAAAATCCAACGCGTTGTTCTCTTTATAGAGGATGGGTCTAAAGACATCATGGCTTTGCTGTCGGACCTAAAACTGATTACTGCATTTGTGGTTGGTGCAGCCCTCTCAGCCACCATCTGTTGTATCTTCCTGTGTTTGACAGGGAAACGTAAAAGGTAAATGCATTCTATTACTGACGTACAGTCGCTATTGACTGAATATGTTATTTTAAAAATCAATTGTAAATTGTCTCACTGATTTATTTATATTTATTATCAAGAACATCAGATTTCTTGTCAAAAGTACCAATGCCTTGCACCATATTGTAGTGGAAGTGCTTGCTAACCCCTCCAAAAATACAGTGATTGAGAAATTTCATTTGAACTCTTTTCCTTAGACGCAAAGAGAGGATCCCAAAGTACTCAGACTCCAAAAGCCCTTTCATGAACCTGGAGATGGTGACATGTGAAGACCAACAGGTGCAGTACCAGTTCCTTTCTTTATTCAGCTTTACCAACATTTAGTTATCATTGACGTGCCAATAGGAGTTTACAAGGCAACACAAACATGTCTGGTACCACCAAGCTAACAAAATACTCCTAACACAGTGCTTTCTGTCGTCTACTGCATAGATGGATGCAGGACAGGCTGTGGGGGGCAAACAGACCCCTCTGCAGGTGGAGCTGAGGGAGGGAGAAGAAAACGGAGGGCCCCAGACCAGTGGAGCCGTTGGGAAATCTACCACAGGGGGAGAACCAAATGAAGTGGACTACGCCAGTATCAACTACTCCCTGCTGAAGAAGAAGACTCCTGAGGAGGCAGAGAAGAAGACCACCACCACAGAGACAGACTACGCCGAAATCAAACGACAGAAGAAGAATGAGGCGGAAGAAGATGGTGGAGAGGGGAGTGGTGTGATGGAAGAGGTGGACTGGGAGGAAGGGGAGGAGATTGTAGGGAAGGAAGAGGAGAAAGAGAACGGTAAGCCATTACGAGAGACAGATGAGGATACAGCACTTTACTCCAACATCAAGGCTATAATGGGTGGAGAGTGACACAGCAACATGGGAAATAGCGCACAGTACTATGGCTTCTAATATACAGCACTGCGGTGTTTTCTCATATTCCAGATTGAATGTTTTATGATGATAGAGACTTTGTTTAACTGAAACTACTGTAGGAAATAGTTTTGGTAATTCTTTTTTTTTTCAGCCTTGTCTAATGTAATGTTAGTTTTGTAATGATTCTGTTTTTGTGTCACCATGGAAGGACATGGTGTCTCCTCTGATCCTTCATGTTTTTGTATTTTGATTTAACCCTAAGCCTATATATTGAGGCACTACCTTACTTTTAATGTTTGTGTGTATTTTAGTTGTTTGCTATCTGCTGATGCTTTAACTGTCTTGTAGCACGATGTACTACAGTACCCATAATGCTCTGTATCAATATACGGTTTCATCTTGGTAAAGACGTTCCTAAAGCTAACACTATGGTGTCCCGTCTACTTATTAATACATTAGAGGAGGCTGGTGGTAGGAGCTATAGGAGGACAGGTTCATTGTAATGGCAGGAATGGGACTGCAGGGTAGCCTAGTGGTTAGAGAGCTCATCACACCAGCCTCCTCTGTAATACATGGTGTCAGAAATTGGATGTCTATTTATTATCTCCACAAATTGTGATTACACAGATGGTGTGACTGCAGAGAACAGTAGAGGTTTTCTATAGAACTCATCCAGTTCCTTCACCGTGTATTCTATGTTGACATAATCAAAATGTATATGTTCACGATCATTGTAAATAAGAATTTGTTCTTAATTGACTTGCCTAGTTAAATAAATGTTATATTTAAATGAAATAAAAATGTAAACAATATTACTATGCTACAAACAACCCCTAGATAGAGCCACTACATTTGACATGACAACCGCAAAGCTACATCATTTACAAGCCCACTTCTAAACCCCATTCTCAGTTTGAGTTTTTATCATAGTACTCATTTATCAGAAAAGGAAACTGATTTAAGGTGATCTCAACCATCTGCTGGTGTAAGTGAAAACAGAACAACAGGCTCTGATTGGAAGGCAGATGTTTAAAATTAACCCTGAAACTCTCAGATCTGTCTACAGAGGTTTCTCACATGGTTTCCTCTGAACAAAAAAAACACCAAGAGGTGTGTGTGTGTGTGAGTCACAATAGCAGGAAATGGACACTCCCTTTCACATTGTAAATCTGGCTGTTGGTGGTGGTGGTTTCTTTTGCACTGTACCTGTCACTGAGCTACCGAACAAACCCACGTACAAACACCTGTGTTATTCCTCAGGTTTGGAGGAAAAGAATATGAAGATGTCCCTTTACTGTTAACTATTCATTTAGAGAGTTAGTCACCTGCCAATTGTCAATGTGAGCATCATGGACTCTGTCATGTGTACAGTATGTGCTCACACTCATACTGGATTAAGGATGGGATTACAGGATTAGAATGTTCCACTCACATTAAAGAGCCTGTAAATAGATCTAGCAGACACAGTCAGCACACTTCGCTTGTATTGAGGATGTATCTGCCATTGATCATTGGATAAGGATCTATTTCCCTTTTTAAGGTCTGCCCTTAGGTGTTTTCATCCAGGTCAAAGGTAAGGCACAGGCAGTAGCATACATTAGTACTGTAGACCAGACAGATACTTGGAGCTAAGATAGTGTATTTGTTTACACAACACTTACCACTACCCAATACTGTCATAGAAAAAGTTAAATACGTTAAATCTGATTAATTGTGTAAATAAATTGTTTTATTGTGTTCCCACTTATCCCGAGTTGATACAGCAGTAAGGGACTGTGTTCCCACTTATCCCGAGTTGATACAGCAGTAAGGGACTGTGTTCCCACTTATCCCGAGTTGATACAGCAGTAAGGGACTGTGTTCCCACTTATCCCGAGTTGATACAGCAGTAAGGGACTGTGTTCCCACTTATCCCGAGTTGATACAGCAGTAAGGGACTGTGTTCCCACTTATCCCGAGTTGATACAGCAGTAAGGGACTGTGTTCCCACTTATCCCGAGTTGATACAGCAGTAAGGGACTGTGTTCCCACTTATCCCGAGTTGATACAGCAGTAAGGGACTGTGTTCCCACTTATCCCGAGTTGATACAGCAGTAAGGGACTGTGTTCCCACTTATCCCGAGTTGATACAGTAGTAAGGGACTGTGTTCCCACTTATCCCGAGTTGATACAGCAGTAAGGGACTGTGTTCCCACTTATCCCGAGTTGATACAGCAGTAAGGGACTGTGTTCCCACTTATCCCGAGTTGATACAGCAGTAAGGGACTGTGTTCCCACTTATCCCGAGTTGATACAGCAGTAAGGGATTGTGTTCCAGGTCCTCGAGGGCTGCACTGTATGTCAGTGTTTGGTCTTGCCTTCTACTCAGAGACTAATAAATACCTCAGTATTAAACTGTGTGAACATAACAGCCAATCAATTATCAATTGAATTGATCAATTACGTGCCCAAGAAATGTAATCCTCCACTATTAAGATGTGTGAGTGTTCCTACGTGTTGATCTATGCTAATGACCATCCGCACCTCTCTCACAGCCATGGCGGCGGATGTTGTATCTCACAGCCTGAACCTCCTGGAGACTCTCAAAGAGTCTATTGAGAACAACAAGCTGTCAGATGTCAAAGATGCTGTGGAGGACCTCCTGATCAGCCGGATCAACATGGCCGTGGCAGGAGAGCGGGGGCCCGAGAAGTCTGCATTCATCAACGCCCTCCGTGGCCTGGGGCCTGAGGATGAAGGAGCCGCCCTATCCCCGTGCCCCACTACTCCAGAGGAGATGGCCATCTATCCCAACCCTAAGCACCCTGACTTCAGGCTCTGGGACTTGCCACCCACCCCCGCAGCCTCGCCCTTTGACCCAGAAGGGTACATGGAGCGGGTGAAGTTCCTGCGGTACAACGTGGTGGTCATGGCGTTCACACAGAGTCTCCAGGCCAACAGCGTGGCGGTGTTCCTGGAAGCCCGCTCTGTGCAGAGGGACACTGTGTACTTCGCCCTGCTGGCCTCGGAGAAGGACACAGAAAAGGGTCTGGAGGAGAGGCGCAAGGCCAGCCTAGAGTTGTTGAAGGCCCAGGGGGTGGCCCTGCCTAAGGTGTTCCTAGTGAGGCCCTCCTGTCTGGAGAAACTTGACTTCCCAGGACTCCTGGAGGAGATGGAGAGGGACCTACCAGAGATCCGGGCCCACGCTCTCCTCCTGGCCCTGCCCACTCTCTCCCCAGTCCTGATCACCCAGAAGAGAGACGCCTTCAAGGCCTTGGTCTGGGCTGCCGCGTCACTCTCTGGTGGGGTGTCGGCCATCCCCGTGCCCCTGGTGGCCTCCATGGTGGACGCCAGTGTGGGTGTGAGGATCCTCACCAAGGCCAGGGCCTCGCTCTGTCTGGACGACGAGTCTGTTGAGCGGTTGGCACGGCAACGCGGCATGGAGCCGGCACGGCTAAAAGCCCTGCGGACGTGTAACCTGTCGGCTGAAGTCACCAAGGGGGAGGTAAAGCTTCGGCTGGCAGCGGCAGAGAAGGAGTTGACCACCAACACGACCCGGCTGGTGGAGATGGCCATGCCCAGGCACGCCCGCTCAGCTGGTCGTTCCTTCACTGTCATGTTGCAGGCTCTCAATGGGGCCATCGATGAGATGGTGGTTGACGCAGAGAAGATACTGGCTGCTGCTGGTATTGGAGAGGGGAAATGAAGGAGGTCAAGAGGAGGGCTAGAAATAGTGCAATGAATTATTTTTTTAAACATTTGCAATGGAAATGCAAATATGCATTGCGTAGGACTTTCCCGCAGACAAATTATTTAGTGGCTTCATGGTTAAAATGTTATTAATATTTTTCATAATTTCATAATTAATAAACATTATTTCAAAAACCCTGCATAAAATCAGGTGTTTCTATGTCAAAGGATTTTCTCCTGTAATGTACAGTACCAGTCAAAAGTATGGACACACCTATTCGTTCAAGGGTTTTTCTTTTTAAAAACTATTTTAACACCCCTACTCTTACGACAAGTGCCATGGGGTCTTTAGTGACCACAGAGAGTCAGCACACCCGTTTAACGTCCCATCCAAGGGTTTTCCTTTATTTTTACTATTTTCTAAATTGTAGAATAATATTGAAGACCTCAAAACTATGAAATAACACATATGGAATCATGTAGTGACCAAAAAAGTGTTAAACAAATCCAAATATATTTGAGATTCTTCAAAGTAGACACCCTTTGCTTTGATGACAGCTTTGCACACTCTTGGCATTCTCTCAACCAGCTTCACCTGGAATGCTTTTCCAACCATCTTGAAGGAGTTCCCACATATGCTGAGCACTTGTTGGCTGCTTTTCCTTCACTCTGCGATCCAACTCATCCCAAACCATCTCAATTGGTTTGAGGTCAGGTGATTGTGGAAGCCAGGTCATCTGATGAAGCACTCCATCACTCACTTTCCTGGTCAAATAGCCCTTACACAGACTGGAGGTATGTTGGGTAATTGTCCTGTTGAAAAACAAATGACAGTCACACTAAGCCCAAACCAGATTAGATGGCGTATTGCTGCAGAATGCTGTGGTAGTCATGCTGGTTAAGTGCGCCTTCAATTCTAAATAAATCACTGACAGTGTCACGAGCAAAGCACCCCTACACCACCTCCTCCATGCTTCACGGTGGGAACCACACATGCAGAGATCATCCCCTCACCTTCTCTGTGTCTCACAAAGACATGGCGGTTGGAACCAAAAATCTAAAATTTGGACTCATCAAACCAAAGGACAGATTTCAACCAGTCTAATGTTCATTGCTTGTGTTTCTTGACCCAAGCAATTATTTTATTTTTATTGGTGTCTATCTACACTATCTACCTAGAGAGTTTCCATCTGTATTTTTCGGAGCTGTCTACATACCACCACAGACCAATGCTGACACTAAGAGCGCACTCAATGAGCAGTATTCCGCCATAAGCAAACAGGAAAACGCTGATCCAGAGGAGGCACTCCTAGTGGCCGGGGAGTTTAATGCAGGGAAACTAAAAACTGTTTTACCAAATTTCTATCAGCATGTTAAACATGCAACCAGAGGCAAAAATACAATCTACACCCCCTTTACTCAAATCAAATCAATTCAACGTTTATTTGTCACGTGCGCCGAATACAACAGGTGAAATGCTTACTTACAGGCTCTAACCAACAGGGCAAAAAAGGTATTAGGTGAACAACAGGTAAGTAAAGAAATAAAAACAACAGTAAATAGACGGTGAAATATAACAGTAGCGAGGTTATATAGAGGCACTGGTTAGTCGGGGTGATTGAGGTAGTATGTACATGTAGATATGGTTAAAGGGACTATGCATATATGATAAACAGAGTGATCCTGATTTCGACCACTGCAGCAAAATCCAAGTCCTTGTTTCAGTAATTTTTCTTCCATTTGGTGCCTTTAGAATGTGACACTGTTCTTTTCATATCACTTTTGCTCAGTTTGTATTTATGCTCAGTTATTACATTTAGTGTGGGTGCATTTATGGGCTTTTACATGTTTTGTTATCCACAATCAACAGCAGTGCCAATGTGTATAGGAGTTATTCAACTTGAATACAGTAACTTGGGCAGTATAGCATGTTGTCTTTATATGCAATACAATATTTTCACAGACAAATACGAGTCAGCACTGTATTTCTGATTAAATCAGCAGGGTTTTGCACAGTACAGTGCCTCATGTTCTTCATGTACAACAACCACACACACTACACATACTGTAAATTTGAACAAAACACCTGACAGATGAAGTGAGTCTAAGCTCACTTCACAAATACAGTTCTGAACAGCGCAGAATGGAAAACAGATACAGTACCTCCCTCCATCATCAACCCCCGAATCATACAAATAGACACTTCTGTCTGTCATGCTTGGATGATCATGCAAAAACAAATGCAAAGCCTGGCAGATTTTTGGGTTCGTCTTTTAGTTTCTCATCCTTATCTTGAGAAGACGGATATGCTGCAGATACAGTATCTTTCATGAGACAGTCATCACAGCGAATCCCTTCTGAGGTAAGAAGAAACAACTTTGTGAATGTTTGCTATTTCTTTTATGCATTATAAAGTGAGAAACGTATCCTGGATACATCTTTATTTGCGGTCATAACGAGGTGATAATGTGAAATACCTCATGTGCACATTGAGATAGGAACGTTGCTAAAATGCTGTCAGTTCCACTCTAAAGTCATAATAAAGTGTCACCAATACATTTCTTATATGAGAATGTACAGTCATTTAGATATTTCTGTCTCAATGATATGGTAATAATGAGAGAGAGAGAGAACCAACAATTGCAAGACAGAATAATCGAATGGGAAGTGTAAATTTAAGTTCCTGGCCTCCACCTGACAAAAACTTTAGGAAAAACTAATTGTGTGCTGCCACCAAACAGGCAATAATATAGGCCTACACTAGGTTACTGCCAATACAATTTGCAGTAAACGTTACTTGTACAAGTGAAACTTCTAAACAGATATTTATATTATTGTGGAAGTGTTTATTACTATCCTTGAAGTGAGCAAAAGCATTAAATAAATGCTCTCGATTGTGCATCTGTAGAAGTTTGTGAGTGCTTTTGGTGAAAAGCCTAATTTCTTCAGCCTCCTGAGGTTGAAGAGGCGCTGCTGCGCCTTCTTCACGATGCTGTCTGTGTGAGTGGACCAATTCAGTTTGTCTGTGATGTGTATGCCGAGGAACTTAAAACTTGTTACCCTCTCCACTACTGTTCCATCGATGTGGATAGGGAGGTGTTCCCTCTGCTGTTTCCTGAAGTCCACAATCATCTCCTTAGTTTTGTTGACGTTGAGTGTGAGGTTATTTTCCTAACACCACACTCCGAGGGCCCTCACCTCCTCCCTGTAGGCCGTCTTGTCGTTGTTGGTCAATCAAGCCTACCACTGTTGTGTCGTCCGCAAACTTGATGATTGAGTTGGAGGCATGCGTGGCCACGCAGTCGTGTCGAACAGTATCAAGTGAAAGGTTTTACTCATGCTCAGTTCTAGGATCTGGAGTGTTCCAGATGTGGATATTTGAAGTAGAAGTTATGGAACTCCCTCACGTGCTTGTGTTTTGGAAAAAAGTCCACAATGAAAATTACTATGCCATTGCGGCCTACTGTAGCGTACCATTTTATATAATAAATATATACATCTATATTGAAAGGACAATATCACTGGAGTCATTGCAAATCAATTTATGCCACTTGTGTAGCCTACCTGGATCTGGCAAATTGATTAAAAAAACTATAACTCTGTTCAATCAATCAAATGTATTAATAAAGCCCTTTTTACATCAGCTGATGTCACAAAGGGCTGTACAAAAACCCAGCCTAAAACCCCAAACAGCAAGCAATGCAGTTGTAGAAGCACGGTGGCTAGGAATAACTCCCTAGAAAGGCCAGAACCTAGGAAGAAACTTAGAGAGTAACCAGGCTCTAAGGGGTGGCCAGTCCTCTTCTGGCTGTGGCAGGTGGAGATTATAACAGTACATGGCCAAGATGCTGTTTTATCCTTGTGTTATTATTAAGTTATACATTGTCATGTTTAGTTAATTAAATTGGAAGTTATCAATTGTGATCATGGTCACAGCTCTATCACAAATGTATCATTCTCCACATTTAATGTCAGTTTCATTGTGGATTTCCCCCTGAGATGTAGGCATGTTGGCCTATCAGGGCTATAGGCTTCCTGCATCTAGCTCAGCAAACCATGGCAAAATTCAATTGCAATTATAATCCCAGATTTTAGTCAGTACCCTACGCCTATTGAAATTACAAGTCAATTACGCAAATAGGCCATTTATAACCATTTGTAGTCTTAAACATCTGGCACATAATAATGACACAATTGCCAGAAAATAGCATAACATTTGTTTTTTGAAGTTCATCTAAGTGTTTCTTGCACAGAGATTTCGAGATCCTCTGTCCAACTTTCATCACTCAAACTCTCCTGTTGGATTTATCTGTAGTTATGAACATATGCAAACAGGATTTATTTGAACTGGGTGGTTTGAGCCTTGAATGCTGATTGGGTGAAAGCCCTGGTATATCAGATGTGTACCACTGGAATGACAAAAGTTTTTTCTTCTAATTACGTTGGTAACCAGTTTATAATAGCAATAAGGCACCTCAGGGGTTTATGGTATATGGCCAATATACCACGGCTAAGGGCTGTTATTTGTAGTATATGGCCAATATACCATGGCTAAGGGCCATGACCTAAGAACTAACTGTGCTTAGCCATGGTATATTGGCCATAGACCACACCTCCCAGGGCCTTATTGCTTAATCATAGCAGTCAAAACAGGTTAAATCAACATCCATGGATGGAAAATGATCTGGAGAATTTAATAAGGGCGATTTATCTTTTCTCTTGTGACATATTCTTAAACTAGCAATAATTATTATTCTGATGGAAAACCACGTTTTTCTTCTTAGCGTTTAAAAATGATTTCAATATTTCTATTTAATTCGCTCAGTAATGTTATGGGAAAAGGGTTTATTGGATAAATGTGGCAACTCTCTCGCGAAAAACATTTTTGGGGGCTAGTTTTTAGGCCTTGTGGGAAGGTTTTCAGAGGTCAAATACATTTTAGTTAGACCTGGCAACCCTGCACGTGCCTGCCATCATTCACTTTGAACTGGACTGTGCGCTAACAGGCAGTTGCAACAGCGTGACTTTAGATCATTATAACTCATTCGCCATAGGATACCAAATACACCTGACTGTATTTCTGAAAACATGTAAACACCACGGGAGTTCTCTTACGTTTGGGAAATGTACAGTCCTATTGATCAAACATCCATGAAAAGGTAGTATCTCTCTCCCACAGTTATTATGCACATCAACAACAACAAGATCAACAACTAACGCTAGCTAGAAATCTACAGTAACAAAGGAACATTAGATAAACCCTCTCAAAGTATTTCACAAAATTGCACTGATAAACGATGGGGAATTGTAGCCTACTCGTCCTGCAGCTTGACTGCCAATGTATGCTTGTCCCAAACAAGCACCCAAACTAACTGGCTAAAGTTGGCTAGCTTGCTAGCTAGCTACTTCCAGACACAAATGAGAGAACACCTCACTCTGACCTTTATACTTGCAGAGCTGGTTAGGCTGTTTACATGTTCTCTAGAACGTTTGTGACTAACTATTACTTTTTTGTTTACAATTACAGACATTGGTCATATGCAGCAAGTGTTGTGCATTCATAAATGCATCAGTTATTCTGCGTTCTGGCACACTCAGAGGAGAGTGCTCTGAAATCAGAATAGATAGCCAGAGTGAATTTGCGAACGCAAGAGATATGATAACTGGATAACAGTCATTCAAGTTCTTGCTAGCTAACCAAATGACACCTGCATCTCTAGCTGTGTATAGCCATAGAAAAACTGTATGAGGAAAGAAGTATGGAGCGAGATAGTATGTTAAACCTTTTGGCAGCTATCTTAAGAAAAGTCATGCATGAAACATGAAAAGTGAATGTTAAATTAGATCTATAAACGTTTTCCGAGTGGCTCAGCTGTCTAAGGCACTGCATCGCAGTTCATGAGGCATCACTACAGACCAGGAGACTCATGAGGCGGCGAACATTTGGCCAGCGTCGTCCAGATTAGGGGAGGGTTTGACCGGACAGAATTTCCTTGTCCCATCACGCTCTAGTGACTCCTTGTGGACGCCAGCTGGATGGTGAAGTAGAACTGACAGCATTTCTATCGACTTTGCAGATATGAAACAAACAGATCATATCAGTGAAAAATATAAAATTCCCAGTTTATGCTACAAAACAAACGTCTTAAGAGGTTTTAAAAATCTGTAATTTTTTTAATCAACATTCCATGACATTGGACCGTCGTCCTCACATCATCGGAACAGGAAGTTATATTGTCGTCAAGGGCTTATATAGGAAGGGAGAGGAGGGCGTGTTTGAAAAGTTTTATAACCCATGTCCCTTCACAGGGACAGGCCACTGATTGAGCAGAGCCCTGTCTTATGAAAACCCAATTCTCACATTTTAGAAGCTAAAATCACATTTCATCCCATCATGAATAATTTCATATTCAAACATTTAAATTGAACAACAATTCCATGTGAATCCGATAACTCTGATGTGTAGACTTTCCACTGCAGAGTTTGTGTCATCTTATCATTGATGAGAATGTCTCAGATGACAACCAAACTGACATCATATTCAATAAGTACCACCGCATATGTTCAATTGTTCGGATTACCAGAATATAGTTATTTTCCCCCCACCTTCTGATGTTCCCAGAATCTCTATATTAACCAAGGGTTTTGCAAATGTAACATCAGTAGGGTAGAGAGGAAAAAGGGGGGAAGAGGTATTTATGACTGTCATAAACTTACCCCCCAGGTCAATGTCATGACACTGTTTACTTAACCAGTGAACCAGAGAGGCATATGCAGCTGAGATATGCTTTGTACACACACACACACACACACACACACACACACACACACACACACACACACACACACACACACACACACACACACACACACACACACACACACACACACACACACACACACACACACACACACACTAATAGTATGTTTCTACTACAGATATCCAGTAATAGTCATGATACTCAAGAGAACAGTTGCAATGTTCCATTTCTTGACAGTTCTTCTGATGCTGTTAAATGGTAGGTGAACATTTTATCTTCTTTAGTTACATATGAAATATACCGTGCATTCAGAAAGTATTCAGACCCCTTGACTTTTCCCACATTTTGTTACTTTACAACATTCTAAAATTGATTAAATTGTTTATTTCAGGTTTGTATAAATTTGAGCAAATATTATATTTACATAGGTATTCAGACCCTTTAGTCAGTACTTTGTTGAAGCACCTTTGGCATCGATTACAGCTTTGAGTCTTCTTGGGTGTGACGCTACAAGCTTGGCACACATGTATTTGGAACATTTTTCCCATTCTTCTTTGCAGATCCTCTCAAGGTCTGTCAGGTTGGATGATAAGCTCCGCTGCACAGGTCTAGAGCAGGTTTTCATCAAGGATCTCTCTGTACTCTCTGCTCCGTTCATCTTTCCCTGGATTCTGACTAGTCGCCCAGTCCCTGCCGCTAAAAACATCCCCACACCATGACGTTGCCACCACCATGCTTCACCGTAGGCATGGTGCCAGGTTTCCTCCAGACATTATGCTTGGCATTCAGGCCAAAGAGTTCAATCTAGGTTTCATCAGACCAGAGAATCTTGTTTTTGCTCTGACATGCACTGTCAACTGTGGGATCTTATATAGACAGGTGTGTGTCTTTCCAAATCATGTCCAACAATAGAATTTTCCACAGATGGACTCCAATCAAGTTGTAGAAACATCTAAAGGATGATCAATGGAAACAGGATGCCCCTGAGCTCCATTTTGAGTCATATAGCAAAGGATCTGAATACTTATGTAAATAAGGTATTTCTGTTTTTATTTTCAATACATTTGCAAACATTTCTAAAAAACATTTTTTGCTTTTTCGTTATGTGGTATTATGTGTACATATGAGAAAAACAATGAATTTAATCCTTTTTCAAATAAGGATGTAAAGTTACAAAATGTGGAAAAGGTCAAGGGGTCTGAATACTTTCCTGTCACTCCTGCTCCCGCTCTTCCTCACTGGCGCTCGAGGGCACCAGGCTTCCCAGCACTACACACTCCTGCCACCATCATCACACACACCTGCTTCCCTCGTCAAGCGCATCAGAGATTCATTGGACTCACATGGGCTCAATCACCTGTGTTATTACCTCCCCTATATCTGTCTGTTTCCCAGCTCTGTTTCCCGCTTCAGCATTAATTGTCATATGTCTTTGTATTACTCGGTTCTGACGCTGTTTCTGTCCTGTTCCATGTCTGTGCAAAATTAAATGTTCACTCTCCGTACCTGCTTCTCATCTCCAACGTCGGTTCTTACACTTTCCGAATGCACTGTAACTGTTACTGTCAGGTGCACTGAAAACCATATATTCCCATATCATTTTATAAATGTTTCAATTGCTTTGGTGCTATTTCTGAAGTATGAGGTGAATTTTCAAAACTCTTAGTACAAAACTCCAAACTGGTAACACTTGTAACACAGCAAGTCTCATATTCAAAACCTTTTATTGTGCCTTCATTTTGTTTGGTCATATCTTTCACCACACCATTTTTGGTCCAACATATACATTTACTGTGAAATACCATGGGAACATTGATTTAATCACCAAAACACAACATAAGCATCTATTCTCAATGGAGTTATTAACCAGTTAATCCAATAGCAAAAAATGCAAGATACATACACTATATATACAAAAGTATGAAGACACCCCTTCAAATGAGTGGATTCGACTATTTCCGCCACATTTATAAAATCGAGCACACAGCCCTGCAATCTCCATAGACAACCATTGACAGTATACTGGCATTACTGAAGTGCGAGGTGACTTTCAACATGGCATCGTTATAGGATGCCACCTTTCCAACAAATCAGTTCATCAAATTTCTGCTCTGCTAGAGCTGCCCTGTCAACTGTAAGTGCTGTTATTGTGAAGTGGAAACGTAAAGGAGCAACAACGGCTCAGCCACGAAGTGGTAGGCCACACAAGCTCACAGAATGGGACCGCTGAGTGCTGAAGAACATAGCGAGTAAAAATCATCTGTCGTCAGTTGCAAATGTCAGCACAAGACCTGTGTGATGGAAGCTTCATGAAATAGGTTTCCATGGGCGAGCAGCCGCACACAGGCCTAAGATCACCATGTGCAATGCCAAGCGTCGGCTGAAGTGCTGTAAAGCTCTCCGCCATTGGACTTGAATTACAGTCCGAAAGACTAATCTGAGTTTGCCAGATGCCAGGAGAACGCTATGCATAGTGCCAACTGTAAAGTTTGCCGGAGGAGGAATAATGGTCTGGGGCAGTATTCGGTTCAGGTTCGGGATAGGCCCCTTAGTTCCAGTGAAGAGAAATCTTGACGCTACAGCATACAATGGCATTCTAGACAAAGCTGTGCTTCCAACATTGGAACGCTGACTGCGAGCCCTAATCGCCCAACATCAGTGTCTGACCTCACTAATGTTATTGTGGGTGAATGGGAGCAAGTCCCCGCAGTACTGTTCCAACATCTAGTGGAAAGCCTTCCCAGAAGATTGGAGGCTGTTATAGCAACAAAGGGGGGACCAACTTCTTATTTTGTGTGGCTCAGTTAGTAAGAACATGGCACTAGCAACATCTGAGTTTTGGGTTTGATTTTCACTGGGGTCACATACGAAAATGTGTAGACTCACTGTGGTTACTTTGGACAAAAGTGCTTGCTACGTTTAACGGCATACACACACACACACACACACACACACACACACACACACACACACACACACACACACACACACACACACACACACACACACACACACACACACACACACACACACACACACACACACACACACACACACACACACACACACACAGTACCAGTCAAAAGTTTGGACACACCTACTCACTCAAGGGTTTTTATTTATTTTTACTGTTTTCTATGTTGTAGAATAATAGTGAAGACATCAAAACTGTGAAATAACACATGGAATTATGTAGTAACCAAAAACCAAATCTAAAATTTGGACATCAATCAAGTTTTTTCTTATTGGTATCCTTTAGTATTGATTTCTTTACAGCGATTCGACCATGAAGGCCTGATTCACGCATTCTCCACTGAACAGTTGATGTCGAGATGCATCTGTTACTTGAACTCTGTGAAGCATTTATTTGGGCTGCAATTTCTGAGGCTGGTAACTCTAATATACTTATCCTCTGCAGCAGAGGTAACTCTTCCTTTCCTGTGGCTGTCCTCGTGAAAGCCAGTTTCATCATAGCTCTTGATGTTTTTTTTGACTGCACTTGAAGAAACTTTCAAATGTTCCGGATTGACTGACATTCATGTCTTAAAGTAATGATGGACTGTCATTTCTCTTTTCTTATTTGAGCTGTTCTTGCCATAATATGGACTTGGTCTTTTACCAAATAGGGCTATCTTCTGTATACCACCCTACCTTGTCACAACACAGAAGACAAAGAACAGTGAGACACAGGCTTAAATCTTAGACACACAGAAGGTAGGGTGAATACGGAGGGTACGGGGTAACACAGGATGGACAGCAGTGGAACTCAGAACTCTGGAGATGGGAAAGAACCAATGAAACGAGGGGACAGTTTGACGCACTCTACCCGAAGGGGCAGGTCCCGTGTGGACAACCATACACTCTGCCCAATGCGGTAGCGAGGAGTTGGGGTTCGGCAACGGTCCGCTTATAGCCGCCCTTCTCCAGGTACGTTGACAGCGGCGGACAAACATCTTGGCCGAGGGTACGCTGACCTCCTGCTCTTGTTCAGGGAAGAGTAGAGGCTGATACCTCATGGAGCACTCGAAAGAGAGTCCTGTGGAGAGTCCCGTGGAAGAACTGGGAAGAGTGTTCAGGGCATACTCCATCCAGACCAGTTGGCGGCTCCAGGTAATGGAGTTGGTCTAGACCAGGCACCTTAAGGTGGTCTCCAGGTCTTGATTGACTTGCTCCGATTCACCATTAGTTTGGGGATGGAATCCGGATGACAGGCTGGCCGATGACCCAAAACAGAGACAAGAACTGAGGACACCGTTTGGAGACCATGTCTACCGGGAGTCCATGGACCCGGAAGACATGCCTCACTATAAGCTGGGCCTTCTCCTTGGCAAAAGGTAGTTAGGGGAGAGGGATGAAAGGGGCAGCCTTGGAGAACTGGTCGACTTCCATCAGAATGACAGTGTTGCCATCAGACGGAGGGAGCCCAGTGACAAAGTACAGAGATATATGAGACCAAGGACGTGGAGGGAACGGTAGTGGCTGCAGTAAGCCAGAAGGAGCTTGCCGTGGAGTCTTGTTTTGAGCACACACAGTGCATGTGGTGACGAAGGCAGAGACGTCAAGGGACCATTGTGGGCCACCAGAAAAGTTGTCGAAGGAAGGCTAGTGTACGATGGGACCCTGGATGACAGGTCAGCCTGGAGGAATGAGTCCATTCCAGGACCCGGGACAGGACTGGATTAGGGACAAAGAGCCGGTTAGTCAGGCCCCCTTTGGGTCCAGGCTAGGAGTGTTGTGCCTCGAAGGTTCTCAATACCCCAATCCACAGTGGCAGCAAGGCATGGGGTAGGGAGAATGGTTTCAGAGGTTGAGGGTGTGGCAGAGGAACTGTATAGGTGGGAGAGCGTGTCAGGCTTCACATTCTTTGACCCTGGGCAGTAGGAGATGGTGAAGTTAAATCTGGTGAACAAGAGGGCCCACCGGGCCTGCCTGGCGTTGAGGCGCTTGGCTGTACGGCGATATTCCAAGTTTTTATTGTTGGTCCAGACCAGGAATGGCTGCTCTGCTCCTTCCAGCCAGTGCCTCCACTCTTCCAATGCCATCTTCACTGCCAGGAGTTCTCGGTTGCCAACATTGTAGTTCCTTTCAGCAGGATTGAGACGATGGGACAGGAAGGCACAGGGATGAAGCTTCTGGTCCTGGGAAGATCGCTGGGACAGGATGGCCCCCACTCCAACATCCGAAGCATCCACTTCCACCACAAATTGACGCAAGGGGTCCGGATGGATGAGGATGGGTGCTCTTGTGAACCGATGCTTCAGGTCCACAGAGACTTTGCTGACAGCTGGAGACCATTTGAACTGTACCTTGAGAGAGGTGAGTGCCAAGAGGGGGACCGCCAGGGTGCTGTAACCCCAAAAGAAATGGCAGTAGAAGTTTGTAAATCCAATAAATTGTTGAAACTGCACCCTGGACGTTGGTTGAGGTCAATCCACTACTGCTTTCACCTTTCCAGGATCCATCTGAACATTGTCCTCAGCAATGACATATCCCAGAAAGGTGATTGTAGAACGGTGAAACGCACACTTCTCGGCTTTCACAAACAGTTGGTTCTCCAGGAGGCGCTGAAGAACCTGTCTGACATGAAGAACATGGTCTTGTGCAGATCGGGAAAAAAGCAGGATGTCATCAAGGTATATGAACACAAACCCGTTTAGCATGTCCCGAAGCACATCATTATCCAAACCCTGGAAAACAGCGGGGGCCTTGGTGAGTCCAAATGGCATGACCTGGTACTCAAAATGTCCATTGGCTGTGTTGAAGGCTGTCTTCCACTCTTCACCCTCGCGTATCTGAACCAGGTGGTAGGCATTTAGAAGGTCCAACTTAGAAAATATGGTGGCCCCCTGGGGAGGTTCCAATGCAGAGGAGAGGTAGGGGGTAAATATTCTTGACAGTAATGCCGTTAAGTCCCCGGGAGTCAATGCACGGACGCAGGTTCTTGTCCTTCTTCTCCACAAAGAAAAACCCTGCACCGGTAGGAGATGCAGACGGATGGACGGCCCCTGTGACCAGAGAATCCTCTATGTACTCTTCCATAGCTTTGGTCTCTGGTCCGGACAGAGGATACAACAGACCCTGAGGTGGTGTAATGCCTGGGAGAAGGTCAATAGCACAGTCATAAGGATGGTGCGGGGAAAGGGAAGTAGCACGTGCCTAACTGAAGACCTCCAGGAGGTCATAGTACTCAGTGGGAACAGCAGAGACATCCACAGTCTTGCTAACGTTCTGAGGAAGACGACTTGGGGAAGGCTGTGCTGCTTGAAGGCAGTGGGAATGGCAAAATGGGCTCCAACCCAGGATGGAGCTTGTGGTCCAGTCAATCACAAGATTGTGTTTTTGTAGCCAGGAAAATACCAAAACGACTGGAACATGGGGAGATGCAATGAGGAGGAACTGTATGGTCTCACTGTGGTTACCAGAAACCTGTAATTGAACGGGCACAGTAATATGGGTGACTTCCCCTATAGAGCGGCCGTGGGCACATAGGCACAGAGAGAGGCTGAGTGGGAATACCAAGCTCAGAAGCTATTGTGGCATCCATATGACATTCATCAGCCCCAGAGTCAATGACCACTCAGAGACTTGGATTGGTAATATATAATAATAAATAATAATAATATAATAATATATAATAATATATATGCCATATATGATTGGTCTCCCCAAACCCCAAAAAAAGGGTGTGCAGGTGATGGGAATTAGGGAACTCCCAGTCTAATTCACCATAGTACTGGTACCCACTCGAGACAAGGGTTTCCTAACAGGACAGGTAGCTATAAAGGGTCCTGCCCCTCCACAGTGCAGAAAACAATTACTGTTCATCCTCCGTGAGTGTTCCCCAACTGACAACCTAGCTCTTTCCAACTGCACAGGCTCAGGAGTATCCAACTCACCCATCGTAGATTCACGGGAGGGCTCAGGTGGCTTCAAATCCTCTCGGAAAAGCTGCCTTCGGAAACTTCATAGATTCAAGGAGCCATAGCGGGTGCACTAGTCTGCCCGAGACCAGACCTCCTCTCACACATACGTTCCATTAGGCGTCCAAATCAAATCAAATTTATTTATATAGCCCTTCGTACATCAGCTGATATCTCAAAGTGCTGTACAGAAACCCAGCCTAAAACCCCAAACAGCAAACAATGCAGGTGTAAAAGCACGGTGGCTAGGAAAAACTCCCTAGAAAGGCCAAAACCTAGGAAGAAACCTAGAGAGGAACCGGGCTATGTGGGGTGGCCAGTCCTCTTCTGGCTGTGCCGGGTAGAGATTATAACAGAACATGACCAAGATGTTCAAATGTTCATAAATGACCAGCATGGTCAAATAATAATAAGGCAGAACAGTTGAAACTGGAGCAGCAGCACAGTCAGGTGGACTGGGGACAGCAAGGAGCCATCATGTCAGGTAGTCCTGGGGCACGGTCCTAGGGCTCAGGTCCTCCGAGAGAGAGAAAGAAAGAGAGAATTAGAGAGAGCATATGTGGGGTGGCCATCGATTTTTATGGTTAAGAGCGATAAGGGAGTCGAGGTCCAGAGGTAATTCCCGAGCAGCTAGCGCATCCTTGACATCCTCAGATAATTCGTGCAGAAAATTATCAGAAAGAGACTCCGGATACCAGGCACTCTCGGTGGCCAACGTGAGAAAAATCAACCGTGTAGTCTGCCACACTAAAGGAGTTTTGACGTAAGTCAAGCAGTTTACTGACCACCTTTCTCCCAGATACTGGAGACTCAAATACCTTTCTCACCTCTGCCATAAATTCCTCCAGATGACCACAAATTGTAGATTGTTGCTCCTAAACTGCCGTAGCCCAGGAGAGCGCCCTTCCCGACATAAGCGTAATGATATACGCTATCTTCGATTGGTCTGAAGGAAACGAAGATAGCTGTAGCTCAAAAATAAGTGAGCACTGAGAAAGAAAACCCTGGCAGGCACCAGGATTCCCCGAATATCGCCCTGGAGGAGGGAGCAGCTCACCACAGAGAGGGAAAGAATTACTAGGTGATTGGGGTTTTTCAGAGGTGGCAGGCAGCCTCTGAGATAACAGCATCCAGAACAGGCAAGGATCAAAACTGGGAGGACTAGAAAGGAGGACTAGAAAAATAGCAAAGGCAGGAAAACCACTGGTGGACTTGGAACATACAAGACAAACTGGCACAGAGAGACCGGAATCACAGTGATAAATACACTGACAGAGAGACAGGAAACACAGGGATAAATACACTAACACAGAGAGACCGGAAACACAGTGATAAATACACTGACACAGAAAGACAGGAAACACAGGGATAAATGCACTGACAGAGAGACAGGAAACACAGGGATAAATACACTGACACAGAGAGACTGGAAACACAGTGATAAATACACTGACACAGAGAGACAGGAAACACAGTGATAAATACACTGACAAGAGACAGGAAACACAGGGATAAATACACTGACACAGAGAGACCGGAAACACAGTGATAAATACACTGACAGAGAGAGACAGGAAACACAGGAATAAATACACTGACAGAGAGACAGGAAACACAGGGATAAATACACTGACACAGAGAGACCGGAAACACAGTGATAAATACACTGACACAGAGAGACAGGAAACACAGGGATAAATACACTGACAGAGAGACAGGAAACACAGGGATAAATACACTGACACAGAGAGACCGGAAACACAGTGATAAATACACTGACACAGAGAGACAGGAAACACGGGGATAAATACACTGACAGAGAGACCGGAAACAAAGGGATAAATACACTGACACAGAGAGACCGGAAACACAGGGATAAATACACTGACACAGAGAGACAGGAAACACAGGGATAAATACACTGACACAGAGAGACCGGAAACACAGTGATAAATACACTGACACAGAGAGACAGGAAACACAGGAATAAATACACTGACAGAGAGACAGGAAACACAGGGATAAATACACTGACACAGAGAGACCGGAATCACAGTGATAAATACACTGACAGAGAGACAGGAAACACAGGGATAAATACACTGGCACAGAGAGACAGGAAACACAGGGATAAATACACTGGAGAAAACAAGCGACACCTGGAGGGGGTGGAGACAATAACGAGGACAGGTGAAACTGTTCAGGGTGTGACAGTACATCGCTGATCTTGTCAATATCTGTTTTTTTTTTACTTACTGCGAATATAATCAGAATAGTCATCATCATAATAGTACATTAAAGTATCATACTTTATATGTTAATACATTACAAACATACATTTTCATTTTGTAGTTCTCAAAATCTGTCCTAGACCAACCAATTTAAAGTCTATAGGTTTACCAAACGGTTAAGGGATTATAAATTAACAGCGGTCGGATTCATTAATTGTGAACTGTATTTGAACAAATGAGAAGACTCAAGAATGAGAATATCAACAGTAATGCGAGCATTGCATTGTGAAAAGCAATTACTCTCCATGAACATGTGAAACATTCAACTAGATGAAACACTGATTAAATTTGGTGAAAAAGTGGCTGCACGATTTTGTGTGTTGTACTTAGTCTACTGAAAATGTGCTTAGAGGTTTGAACTGCCTTTTTGATAAATCGGTCCTGAGTTTTGTACTAAGTGTTGTAAAAATGTACCATATACTTGTGACAATTGCATACAAAAAAAACTGTACTATTCTAATCTTGCTTTCCTCTTGGTCCATCATAGTTCCTGTTTGCAATCTTGAAACACCCATCAAAATAACTGGAGAGCACTTGGCCGCAAAGGAAGGTTCCTGCATTACAATCAAATGCACTGTTACCAGCTTGATGAAACATGAACAAGATCAATGGTTCTGGATGAAAAATGCCAAGTGGAATGACATCATGAAGGACTTCACTGGCACAATTGTAATCAGTAACACGAAGGCCCAAACTCCTGCCCCTGAATTTGCAGACAGAGTAAAGTACATTGGTTCTGTGAATTTTGGACAGGTCACACAAAGCGACTGCAGCCTACTCATCAACAACCTGGAAAAGACTGACAGTGGGATCTACACATTCAGATATATAGGAAAGAATGACAAATGGATGACTGAAGCAGGTCTGAATCTTACAGTTGAAGGCAAGTTCACCTTACAGATACATCTGGATATCAATTTCCAATAATAATCACCGCTATTCGATTGACAGTGTTGTAATGTACAATATGGTGTTCTGTCTCTGTCTGATGTCTTGCCACTGTAGATGACCCGTGCCAGGTTAGAGTTCAGAAGTTGAACAATTCAACAGTTATAGAGTCTGCGCCTGTGACCTTTCGATGCTTCACGTCAGGGGCATGTGGATCACACCCAGAGTTCACAGGGCTTGGTCAGACCGTAATGCCTGTTCACACCTCCGAGGGTAACCGCGCAAGCAGTGCGGTCAGCTTTAATGCTAGCTGGCAGGATGATGGGAGGGTGCTCTCCTGTCAACCACAGGGGACCAAAGACCAGTGTGTGAGCAAGAGCATCAAGCTGACGGTTGAATGTGAGTTCATTACGGACTTTCTAGTTCAAACTGTGTTCATCGAATCGCGAAAGTTCAGCGTTACAGCGTGATTGACATTTAAAGGCAATGTTCCTGTGTTAGCAGAGACTGCATTTGCGGTAAACGCTGCATATGTCGTCTTAAATCGGGAATTACCTTTAAATTTATAAATGTATATCCCACAATCTGTACCGCTTCAGCGACACATATAGAGTAAAGTGCTTGATTAGCCTTATCATAACCATTGCATTATTTTTGTTTCAAACCTTTTTTTACTACGAAGAAATCACCCTGCTAATTTGATTTGATGTTTTGTGCTTCTTGTTTTCAGAGTTGAGCAATTTCTATGATCACTTGACTTTTTTGTCTTCTCTTTAAAAGATGCCCCTAAGGAGACAAAGGCAGTTGTACATTTGTCAACTGTAAAGGAAGGACAGCCGGTCACCCTCACTTGTTCCAGCAGAGGGCACCCAAATGCTACTTACTCCTGGTTTAAAGACAGTCAAAAGACCCAATTCAGAGGAACAGAATTATTGATCCAATCTACCACATCTACACACAGCGGGAATTACTACTGCGAAGCTGTAAACCAACATGGGACCCAAAACTCAAACGTTGTTACAATCAATGTTAAATGTGAGATATTCCTTATTTGTGTCATCCAGATATACATTTTGTATCATAGGGAAATGAAATCGAGGAAGAATTCCTTTAAATAATGTTTTAGGCCGTCTCTATCTCACATCCATGCTCATATACATTGTGGAATTGACTTTTTAATACATAGACAATGAAGGCAGCCGACACAGTTTTTATTCAATTGGAATACTCTTCTCTTTCAGATGCTCCTGTCGGAGTGCACATTGAAACAAATAAGGATCGATCTACAATCAAAGAAGGAGACAAAATCAAATTAACTTGCGTGGCGAAAAGCAACCCTGAAGCACATTCATGGTCTTGGTTCAAAGACAACAAAAACATAACCAATGCTTTAAAGGAGTATACCTTCAGTAGTGTACAGCCAGATGACGGAGGACGTTACTCCTGTGAGGCGAGGAATGATGTTGGCAGGGGAAGGTCATCATCAAGATATCAGATAACCGTTTCCCGTACGCCTTTTGCCGTTTTAGCATGTTCAAACACTGTACAGGGAACAACAATTATCAATTAAAATGGTATGCTGAATGTCAAATTCTTACATCCATCCAATATCAATATCAGGAACTACTCAGTTATATACACGGTGCTGAATAAATTAATATACAGTACCAGTCACAAGTTTGGACACACCTAGTTATTCAAAGTTTTTTTTTTTTTTTTTTACTATTTTCTACATTGTAGAATAATAGTGAAGACATCAAAACTATGAAATAACACATATGGAATCACGTAATAACCACAAAAGTGTTAAACAAATCAAAATATATTTTATATTTGAGATTCTTTAAAGTAGCCACCCTTTGCCTTGATGACAGCTTTGCTCACTCTTGGCATTCTCACAGCCTGTTTCATGAGGTAGTCACCTGGAATACATTTTAATTAACAGGTGTGCCTTGTTACACGCTAATGTGTGGAATTTCTTTCCTTCTTAATGCGTTTGAGCCAATCAGTTGTGTTGTGACAAGGTAGGGGTTGTGAAGAACATAGCCCTATTTGGTAAAAGACCAAGTCCATATTATGGCAAGAACAGCTCAAATAAGCAAAGAGAAACGACTGTCCATCATTACTTCAGGACATGAAGATCAGTCAATCCGGAACATTTCAAGAAATTTGAACGTTTCTTCAAGTGCAGTCGCAAATACCGCCAAGCACTATGATAAAACTGTCTCTCATGAGGACTGCCACAGGAAAGGATGTTACCTCTGCTGCAGAGGATAAGTTCATTAGAGTTAACTGCACATCAGTTTGCAGCCCAAATAAATGCTTCACAGAGTTCAAGTACCAGACACATCTCAGCATCAACTGTTCAGAGGAGACTGCATGAGACCGCATGAATCAGGCCTTCATCGTTGAATTGCAGCAAAGAAACCACTACTAAAGGACAAGAAACACGAGCAATGGACATTTGACTGGTGGAAATGTGTCCTTTGGTCTGTGGTTCCCACCATGAAGCATGGAGTAGAAGGTGTGATGGTTTGGGGGTGCTTTGCTGGTGACACTGTCAGTGATGTCATCCCATCTGGTTTGCGCTTCGTGGGACTATTGTTTGTTTTTCAACAAGACAATGACCCAACACACCTCCAGGCTGTGTAAGGGCTATTTGACCAAGAAGGAGAGTGAGCGTCTGCTAAATGACTTAAATGTAAATGTAAATGCATCAAATGACCTGGCCTCCACAATCACCCAACCTCAACCCAATTGAGATGGTTTGGGATGAGTTGGACCGCAGGAAAAGCAGCCAACAAGTGAACAGGATTTTTAAATTTTAACTAGGCAAGTAAGTTAAGAACAAGTTCTTATTTACAATGACGGCCTCCGGCCTTTACAATACCTTAACAACGCTCGTCCAATTGTGAGCCTCCATATAGGACTCCCAATCACCAATCACAGCCAGTTATGATACAGCCTGGAATCAAACCAGGGTCTGTAGTGACGCCTTTGGTAATGAGATGCAGAGCCCTAGACTGCAGCACCACTCGGGAGCCCATACATGGGAAGTCCTACAAGACCAGGTGAAGCTGGTTGAGAGAATGCAAGAGTGTGAAAGCTGTCATCAAGGCAAAGGGTGGCTACTTTGAAAAATCTAAAATATATTTTGATTTGTTTAATACTTTTTTTGGTTACTACATGATTCCATATGTGCTAATTCATAGTTTTGATGTCTTCATTATTAGAAAATAGTAAAAAATAAAGAAAACCCTTTGAATGAGTAGGTGTGTCCAAACTTTTGATTGATACTATGTATATATCTGTTATCTTTTGCAGATGTTCCAAGAAACACTCACATCACCCAAAGCGGAGGTTCCCACGACAACCAGGTGAAGGCAGGTTCTCAGCTATGTCTCACCTGTGCGACTGAGGCCCATCCTGCCCCCAGTGTCTACACCTGGTACCACCATAGTGGAGTATTACCACATAGACTAAGCTCCATCACAGGCCCCAAACATACCCTACTCTTGGTTAGGGTGGGCGTAACAGACGAGGGGTGTTACATTTGTAGGGCCACCAATGACATCGGCACGGGACAGAACAGCAGCATGTCATGCTTCCGTGTTCTATGTGAGTATTATTCATCACAGCTGTAAAAGCTGTTCTTATTGCATAAATGCATCCAGATCTCATATCATAGCCTCCTCTTACTCGGTATCTGAGCACTGCTGAGCCCATTTGCACCTCTCAAAAAGAACAGCTAATAGATTAATAGATGTCATAGAGTATATTTTGGTTAGCTTATTCATGATGACGTTTTACACATGGCAGCCTCTGTGCTCATGTTTGTGTTCATATTTGAAACGTGTATCTACAGTCCTCTCTGACAAACATTTGAATAGGTACAATTAAATATTTGAATAGGTGTTTTTTTTTCAAAGCTCTCCTCCTCTCTACAGATGGCCCAACCAAACCAGTGCTTTCCATGGTGCGCACGGCCCAGGAGGGTCACCTGGTTAGTATCAACTGCACCGTGCAGAGTTTCCCAGACTCTCAGCTCACTCTGACATGGACTCCCCGTCCCTCGGTCTCACCAATGTCTAGCTCCCTTCTTCAAATGCAGCCTCAACCAGTTCTTGGGTTCCTCCAACATTCTGCCAATGTTGTCCGGGGTTCTTTTAATGTTACATTCCTGCAAGGAGGGGTTTACACCTGTCGAGCCCAGAACTCTGAGGGGAGGAGCAGCACAGAGGAGGAGCTGGAGATTACATGTGAGTACAATGCATCATCGTCACCGTCATCACCGTCATCACCGTCATCACTGTCATCATCCTTCTATTATTATTATGATGAAATAGTCAAACATGTTTGATTTCCAAGATAAACATTTTCCATTATGCTTTCTCTGCTATGACACCTACAGACAGCCCCAAAAATGTGATGGCCTCTGCTCACCCTGACACGGTCCTGACTGAAAACAGCCAGCTGGTTCTTACCTGCACGGCTCGTTCCAATCCCCATGCCACCAAATACACCTGGATCCAGATCAGCGCCGGAGAGACCAGGGTAGTGGGGTGGGTCCAGAAGTTGACGGTGATGTCCACAACCCCATCCCATAGTGGACTGTACAGGTGCACTGTCCAGAACTCCTTAGGAACAGGGAAATCGCAACAGGTTGAAGTTAAAGTCAAGTGTGAGTACATCTCTGTCGCCGCTTTATGACAACTACCCGTAGGATATACACCCTATGTAGATCTGAGAGGAATTAATAGATATTAATAAGGTGATAATTCCACCTGGCCTATCAGATGGCAAGATTGAGGGAGATGAACCATACTGCTTACTGCAATCCTCTCAGATCTACATTTGGGATCAGTGTCATCCTTTCAAATGGGTTCAGGTCCTCTGTAACTTTCTGGAATAAAGACTTAAGTGGTCATGTGTGTAGAGCTTGAATTTATGTTCTTCTAATACTATAACTAAAGACAATTCAACACAAGGAAAATGCAAATGCATATTTCTATTCAAATGTATAAGAATCGTTTTCTTCCATTATCTTCCATCACAGATGCTCCAAAGCTCACAAAGGTCATTCACAACATGACCAACAGGTGGCAGAGTGATGGGGAGAGCCCTGTGGCACTGACCTGCCACAGTCACAGTTACCCCCCTGTCAACAGCTACAAGTGGTACAGGCTGGTCGAGGAAAGGGAGCATTTCATCATCAATCACCAGAACATCACTGTCCACCCGGATAAGCCCGGGACGTACTACTGTGTTGCCACCAATGACATGGGGGGGAAAGAATCTGGAAGAGTCGAGCTGTTTCTCAACCGTGAGTGCATAGTGACTGACAGCCAAATCAATAGAGTACAGAAGTGTGACTTATTCTGACTAACATTTCTACCTCAGTATTTCTATCTCACTTTTGATATTCATCTGAGGCCTACACTCTTAGAAAAAAAGGGTTCCAAAAGAGGTTTTCAGCTATCCCCATAAGATAACCCTTTTTGTCTCCAGATAGCACCCTTTTTGTCTCCAGATAGCACCCTTTTTGGCTCCAGATAGCACCCTTTTGGGCTCCAGATAGCACCCTTTTTGGCTCCAGATAGCACCCTTTTTGGCTCCAGATAGCACCCTTTTTGGCTCCAGATAGAACCCTTTTTGGCTCCAGATAGAACCCTTTTTGGCTCCAGATAGAACCCTTTTTGGCTCCAGATAGCACCCTCTGTAGAAAAGGTTTCTACCTAGAACCAAATAGGGTTCTTCAAAGGGTTCCCCTATGGGGACAGCTGAAGAACCCTTCAAGGTTCTAGATAGCACCCTTCTTTCTAAGAGTGTTGCATATTTCATTCTCCCCCTGATATGCTACCTAAATGTATGAATCAATGATGATACAGGCCTTAAAAACCATCCTTCAAGATGCAAAATGTGTTGTATGCATACAGTAAGACAGTATGTAACAACACGTAGGTGGCATTGGCATTTAAAGTCACAGTTCCACACCAAATGTCAAAGACTGTAGCCAGAGTCTGAATGGTCCAATATTGATCCATTTCTCTTTATCGTTACTCCTCCCTCTGTTCTCTCATCGCAGGAAGTGTCTTCCATGTCCTCTCTCTGGTCCTTCCTTTCTGCTGTGTTCCGCTTGTTCTTTTACTCATCTTTCTGGTCTACAGGTGAGTCCTCTGTCAACACTTACTCACTTCACTCCTCTTATTTATAAAACACATATATTTCTTAACCATACGTATTGACTACAGTTAGTAATGACTGGAAACTCACCACAACACCGTTTGTGTGAAATATACACTTTTTGTTTTGCGTTTTTCAGACACAAGAGAATCAAATCGATCCATCAGGGGACATCACATAAACTGCCTTGTTGTGTTCACTTTGGTTTTCTGGTACTGTAACATTCCACAAATACTGCATTATTCTCTTCTATTTATTCTGTAGTTCATTTTGTGAAAATCCCTTGTTAATTGTACATGTGTGTGTGTGTGTGTGTGTCACCGTCAGGGCTGGCGTAATGGCACAAGTGAGAACCTGGTGAGTGAAGGGGGTGCAGCGGCATCAGACCCCCCGGGGAGCAGCAGAGATCAGCTGTACCACCCGTACCACCCAGAGCCCCTGCCCCAACCGCAGCATCCCCATCCCAGCAGGACGTCGGGTCCAGACAGCACGTAAGAGCATCAGACATGTTCTCACACAGACAAGATCACACTGTAGACAAACGCACATAAGCAACCACGTTTGTATGCACACGTGCACACAGAGACGCACACGTCTGGATGGGCAGACATACGCAAGTCTCAATGAGACCATTTAGCAGGCCTCCCTCACATACAATGGGATTCCATTATACTGTGGATCACCACTACTTTCTGTCTCAGTTTGAACATTAAAGGACGATATAGACCTGTGTCTACTTGTCAGTCTTGGCAGAGTGATTCAATTGTTTGTTTTTTTCTTCTTTAAAGGTCCACCTCTGACATATACACTGCATACAGTGTTCTGAAGGTACCAGGTGGAAAGCAGGTGAGAGAAATCGAACAGTGTTGTTGAAGGGATGAAATATGGAGGAGAGAGGCCTTTATATGCTGTATATACTGTAACTCTACAGTTTACTCAATCAATGACTATTACAATTCACAACATGACGTCAAAAATGCCTGAGCGTAGTGGCAGGTAGCCTAGTGGTTAGAGCGTTGGGCCAGTAGCGAAAGGTTGCTAGATCAAAACCCCAAGCTGACAAGGTAAAAATCTGTTGTTCTGACTTTGAGCAAAGCAGTTAATCCACTGTTCCTAGGCTGTCATTGTAAATAAGGATTTGTTCTTAACTAACTTGCCTAGTTAAATATAAACATATAAGTAGCATATACATTGTACAGTAATGACGAGATGAACTAACTATTTCAATTCTTGACATTTTCTTTAATGCATTCCATCTAATTTATTCAGGGTCTTTCACCAAGCCATCCAATCAGAAACAAAGATGAACACACTGGACACACGCAGGAACCTGAAGTCAACTATGCGTCGCTGCAATTCAGGGGCCAGGAGATGTAAGATTGAACATTTTTCTGAGAATGTGGGGAGGGCAGATGAAACCAGGATAGATTCAAATTAAAACTCATCACATTGGCCTCCTGAGTAGGGCAGCGGTCTAAGGCACTGCATCGCAGTGTTGAGGCGTCACTATAGACCCGGGTTCGATCCCGGGCTGTGTGGCAGCAGGCTGTGACTGTGAGACCCATGAGATGGCGCACAATTGGCCCAGCATTGTCCGGGTTTGGGCAGGGTTTGGCCGGCCGGGATGTCCTTGTCCCATCGTGCTCTAGCGACTCCTTGTAAACTTCCGGGTTAAGCGAGCAGTGTGTCAAGAAGCAGTGCGGCTTGGAGGATGCATGGCTCTCAATCTTCACCTCTCCCGAGTCCGTATGGTAGTTGCAGCAATTGGACAAGACTGTAACTACCAATTGGATATCAATTATAACAATAAAAAACAAATCACTTCACATTTGCAGTGCGGTGTCCATTTTAGGGCACCCCCAGGGTCAAGCCTAACCCTTTGAGGCTGAGGCTGTCCTAAAATCAACACCGTACTACAGTACAGTAGAGAGCATTCTTCAGTCATTGCAAAAGGTGAATGCATATGATGTGGGAAAACATACAAATGACCTCAAATACATCATAATTGATATTACCATCATGTAGTAATGTATTGAAACCACTCATGTGAAAATGACTGTAGTAGTCGACCAAAACGTACGTAGGGAAATAACCTGATGAGACAACAGATATGAGTCAAACGCTTACAATGACACAACTTGTCTTCCAGGGGTAGCTTGGGTCCTAGAGACCAAGCGAGAGAGGATGACGTCTATGCTAAGGTTGGCAAGCCAAAGCTGAAGGAAAAGGTCAGTCAACCGTAATAACAAATGTGTAAACCAAAACAATGGGCAACATCACACATGGGCCCATATGCCATGAAGTTACACTGTAACGTCATTGATCACCCGAATGTCATTATTCAGCGTTACACTGTAACTGCAGCTAAGATTGGCCTGCATATTATAATGAGTGAATTTAAAGGAAGCTAGTCAAATTCTGCTTCAATTTAATTATTTGTATAGTAACTCTGTAACCACATGAACTGAATATAAAGTTAAACTAAACATTGCGAATGGAAACTTGGAAGTTACAAAACTCCATTGTTACTGATACAGGATATTGAGGTAAGAGTACACAGAGATCCTGTAAATGACGTAATTCTATTTGTGGTGCATCTTACATCATAGAAAATGTGTAGTAGGAGAAATACTGATGTAAAAAAAAAGCAAGAGGACATTTTAGAAAGATGTTTGTACAGACAGTCCAGCAGTAGCAGAAGGGGGTATCACAGCAGAAGGGGGTATCACAGCCACAAAGAAAATGGGAAGATGACTTAATGTGTTTTACTGGACCTTGATGTTAGCACTCGATAGTTTGGAAAAGGCAAATGAACTACTCGTACAGCGTTAGGATATTTGATAAGAATAATTTTGAAAAAAAATATGACTGCCCAAGACAGTGCCTTGCGAAGTATTCGGCCCCCTTGAACTTTGCGACCTTTTGCCACATTTCAGGCTTCAAACATAAAGATATAAAACTGTATTTTTTTGTGAAGAATCAACAACAAGTGGGACACAATCATGAAGTGGAACAACATTTTTTGGATATTTCAAACTTTTTTAACAAATCAAAAACTGAAAAATTGGGCGTGCAAAATTATTCAGCCCCTTTACTTTCAGTGCAGCAAACTCTCTCCAGAAGTTCAGTGAGGATTTCTGAATGATCCAATGTTGACCTAAATGACTAATGATGATAAATACAATCCACCTGTGTGTAATCAAGTCTCCGTATAAATGCACCTGCACTGTGATAGTCTCAGAGGTCCATTAAAAGCGCAGAGAGCATCATGAAGAACAAGGAACACACCAGGCAGGTCCGAGATACTGTTGTGAAGACGTTTAAAGCCGGATTTGGATACAAAAAGATTTCCCAAGCTTTAAACATCCCAAGGAGCACTGTGCAAGCGATAATATTGAAATGGAAGGAGTATCAGACCACTGCAAATCTAACAAGACCTGGCTGTCCCTCTAAACATTCAGCTCATACAAGGAGAAGACTGATCAGAGATGCAGCCAAGAGGCCCATGATCACTCTGGATGAACTGCAGAGATCTACAGCTGAGGTGGGAGACTCTGTCCATAGGACAACAATCAGTCGTATATTGCACAAATCTGGCCTTTTAAGGAAGAGGGGCAAGAAGAAAGCCATTTCTTAAAGATATCCATAAAAAGTGTTGTTTAAAGTTTGCCACAAGCCACCTGGGAGACACACCAAACATGTGGAAGAAGTTGCTCTGGTCAGATGAAACCAAAATTGAACTTTTTGGCAACAATGCAAAACGTTATGTTTGGCGTAAAAGCAACACAGCTCATCACCCTGAACACACCATCCCCACTGTCAAACATGGTGGTGGCAGCATCATGGTTTGGGGCTGCTTTTCTTCAGCAGGGACAGGGAAGATGGATGGAGCCAAATACAGGACCATTCTGGAAGAAAACCTGATGGAGTCTGCAAAAGACCTGAGACTGGGACGGAGATTTGTCTTCCAACAAGACAATGATCCAAAACATAAAGCAAAATCTACAATGGAATGATTCAAAAATAAACATATCCAGGTGTTAGAATGGCCAAGTCAAAGTCCAGACCTGAATCCAATCGAGAATCTGTGGAAAGAAATTAAAACTGCTGTTCACAAATGCTCTCCATCCAACCTCACTGAGCTCGAGCTGTTTTGCAAGGAGGAATGGGAAAAAAATTCAGTCTCTCGATGTGCAAAACTGATAGAGACATACCCCAAGCGACTTACAGCTGTAATCGCAGCAAAAGGTGGCGCTACAAAGTATTAACTTAAGGGGGCTGAATAATTTTGCACGCCCAATTTTTCCGTTTTTGATTTGTTAAAGTTTGAAATATCCAATAAATGTTTTTCCACTTCATGATTGTGTCCCACTTGTTGTTGATTCTTCACAAAAAAATAAAGTTTTATATCTTTATGTTTGAAGCCTGAAATGTGGCAAAAGGTCGCAAAGTTCAGGGGGCCGAATACTTTCGCAAGGCACTGTAAATATTCTCCAGATTTACAAAATAGCAACATTCGAGCTGCTTCATTTGTATGAATCTCTTTCTATATTCAGACTAATAAATGCAATGACTACGAGAACATTAAGGAAGTGTGTGCTTCGAAGCCCACCATTGAGCCAAACATGGACACGGAGATGGGGAGCAGTGAGGATGACGTGGAGATCAGCTACTCTGAGGTCATGTTCAGGGCAAAGCCAGGACACCAGACAGTCTGTAGTTCTGACCCTCACCAGCATAGGGCCGGCCACAGCAGCAGCTCAGATGAAGAAGACTACATAACCCAGTACTCTGATGTTAAAATATAAGAGGAAGTTTCATTCATAGTCCAAAAAAAGTTAAGGTTTGTTTGTAAATAGTTGTATCACACCTACAGTACCAGTCAAAAGTTTGGACACACCCACTCATTTAAGGGGTTTTCATTATTTTTACTACATTTACATTACATTTAAGTCATTTAGCAGACGCTCTTATCCAGAGCGACTTACAAATTGGTGCATTCACCTTATGACATCCAGTGGAACAGCCACTTTACAATAGTGCATCTAAATCTTTTAAGGGGGGGGGTGAGAAGGATTACTTTATCCTATCCTAGGTATTCCTTAAAGAGGTGGGGTTTCAGGTGTCTCCGGAAGGTGGTGATTGACTCCGCTGTCCTGGCGTCGTGAGGGAGTTTGTTCCACCATTGGGGGGCCAGAGCAGCGAACAGTTTTGACTGGGCTGAGCGGGAACTGTACTTCCTCAGTGGTAGGGAGGCGAGCAGGCCAGAGGTGGATGAACGCAGTGCCCTTGTTTGGGTGTAGGGCCTGATCAGAGCCTGGAGGTACTGAGATGCCGTTCCCCTCACAGCTCCGTAGGCAAGCACCATGGTCTTGTAGCGGATGCGAGCTTCAACTGGAAGCCAGTGGAGAGAGCGGAGGAGCGGGGTGACGTGAGAGAACTTGGGAAGGTTGAACACCAGACGGGCTGCGGCATTCTGGATGAGTTGTAGGGGTTTAATGGCACAGGCAGGGAGCCCAGCCAACAGCGAGTTGCAGTAATCCAGACGGGAGATGACAAGTGCCTGGATTAGGACCTGCGCCGATTCCTGTGTGAGGCAGGGTCGTACTCTGCGGATGTTGTAGAGCATGAACCTACAGGAACGGGCCACCGCCTTGATGTTGGTTGAGAATGACAGGGTGTTGTCCAGGATCACGCCAAGGTTCTCAGCTCTCTGGGAGGAGGACACAATGGAGTTGTCAACCGTGATGGCGAGATCATGGAACGGGCAGTCCTTCCCCGGGAGGAAGAGCAGCTCCGTCTTGCCGAGGTTCAGCTTGAGGTGGTGATCCGTCATCCACACTGATATGTCTGCCAGACATGCAGAGATGCGATTCGCCACCTGGTCATCAGAAGGGGGAAAGGAGAAGATTAATTGTGTGTCGTCTGCATAGCAATGATAGGAGAGACCATGTGAGGTTATGACAGAGCCAAGTGACTTGGTGTATAGCGAGAATAGGAGAGGGCCTAGAACAGAGCACTGGGGGACACCAGTGGTGAGTGCGCGTGGTGAGGAGACAGATTCTCGCCACGCCACCTGGTAGGAGCGACCTGTCAGGTAGGACGCAATCCAAGCGTGGGCCGCGCCGGAGATGCCCAACTTGGAGAGGGTGGAGAGGAGGATCTGATGGTTCACAGTATCGAAGGCAGCCGATAGATCTAGAAGGATGAGAGCAGAGGAGAGAGAGTTAGCTTTAGCAGTGCGGAGCGCCTCCGTGATACAGAGAAGAGCAGTCTCAGTTGAATGACTAGTCTTGAAACCTGACTGATTTGGATCAAGAAGGTCATTCCGAGAGAGATATAGCGGGAGAGCTGGCCAAGGACGGCACGTTCAAGAGTTTTGGAGAGAAAAGAAAGAAGGGATACTGGTCTGTAGTTGTTGACATCGGAGGGATCGAGTGTAGGTTTTTTCAGAAGGGGTGCAACTCTCGCTCTCTTGAAGACGGAAGGGACGTAGCCAGCGGTCAGGGATGAGTTGATGAGCGAGGTGAGGTAAGGGAGAAGGTCTCCGGAAATGGTCTGGAGATGAGAGGAGGGGATAGGGTCAAGCGAGCAGGTTGTTGGGCGGCCGGCCATCACAAGACGCGAGATTTCATCTGGAGAGAGAGGGGAGAAAGAGGTCAGAGCACATAGTAGGGCAGTGTGAGCAGAACCAGCGGTGTCGTTTGACTTAGCAAACGAGGATCGGATGTCGTCGACCTTCTTTTCAAAATGGTTGACGAAGTCATCTGCAGAGAGGGAGGAGGGGGGGATTCAGGAGGGAGGAGAAGGTGGCAAAGAGCTTCCTAGGGTTAGAGGCAGATGCTTGGAATTTAGAGTGGTAGAAAGTGGCTTTAGCAGCAGAGACAGAGGAGGAAAATGTAGAGAGGAGGGAGTGAAAGGATGCCAGGTCCGCAGGGAGGCGAGTTTTCCTCCATTTCCGCTCGGCTGCCCGGAGCCCTGTTCTGTGAGCTCGCAATGAGTCGTCGAGCCACGGAGCGGGAGGGGAGGACCGAGCCGGCCTGGAGGATAGGGGACATAGAGAGTCAAAGGATGCAGAAAGGGAGGAGAGGAGGGTTGAGGAGGCAGAATCAGGAGATAGGTTGGAGAAGGTTTGAGCAGGTTTGAGCAGAGGGAAGAGATGATAGGATGGAAGAGGAGAGAGTAGCGGGGGAGAGAGAGCGGAGGTTGGGACGGCGCGATACCATCCGAGTAGGGGCAGTGTGGGAAGTGTTGGATGAGAGCGAGAGGGAAAAGGATACAAGGTAGTGGTCGGAGACTTGGAGGGGAGTTGCAATGAGGTTAGTGGAAGAACAGCATCTAGTAAAGATGAGGTCGAGCGTATTGCCTGCCTTGTGAGTAGGGGGGGAAGGTGAGAGGGTGAGGTCAAAAGAGGAGAGGAGTGGAAATAAGGAGGCAGAGAGGAATGAGTCAAAGGTAGATGTGGGGAGGTTAAAGTCGCCCAGAACTGTGAGAGGTGAGCCGTCCTCAGGAAAGGAGCTCATCAAGGCATCAAGCTCATTGATGAACTCTCCAAGGGAACCTGGAGGGCGATAAATGATAAGGATGTTAAGCTTGAAAGGGCTGGTAACTGTGACAGCATGGAATTCAAAGGAGGCGATAGACAGATGGGTAAGGGGAGAAAGAGAGAATGACCACTTGGGAGAGATGAGGATCCCGGTGCCACCACCCCGCTGACCAGAAGCTCTCGGGTGTGCGAGAACATGTGGGCGGACGAAGAGAGAGCAGTCGGAGTAGCAGTGTTATCTGTGGTGATCCATGTTTCCGTCAGTGCCAAGAAGTCGGAAACATATTTTCTACATTGTAGAATAATAGTGAAAACATCAAAATTATGAAATAACACATATGGAATCATGTAGTAACCAAAAAAGTGTTAAACAAATAAAAATGAATGTTACTTTTGAGATTATTTAAAGTAGCCACCCTTTGCCTTGATGACAGCTTTGCACACTCTTGGCATTTTCTCAACCAGTTTCATGAGATAGTCACCTGGAATGCATTTAAATTAACAGGTGTGCCTTGTTAAAAGTTAATTTGTGGAATTTCTTTCCTTCTTAATGCGTTTGAGCCAATCAGTTGTGTTGTGACAAGGTAGGGGTGGTATACAGAAGATAGCACTATTTGGTAAAATACCAAGTCCATATTATGGCAAGAACAGCTCAAATAAGCAAAAAGAAATGGCAGTCCATCATTAATTTAAGACATGAAGGTAATTTCATCTGGAACATTTCAAGAACTTTGAAAGTTTCCTCAAGTGCAGTCGCTAAAAAACCATCATGCGCTATGATGAAGCTGGCTCTCATGAGGACACGCTACAGGAAAGGAAGACCCAGAGTTACCTCTGCTGCAGAGGATACGTTCATTAGAGTTAACTGCACCTCACAGCCCAAATAAATGCTTCACAGAGTTCAAGTAACAGACACATCTCATCATCAACTGTTCAGAGGAGACTGCATGAATCAGGCCTTCATGGTCGAATTGCTGCAAAGAAACCACTACTAAAGGACACCAATAAGAGGAAAAGACTTGCTTGGGCAAGAAACACAAGCAATGCACATTAGACCGGTGGAAATCTATCCTTTGGTCTGATGAGTCCAAATTTGTGATTTTTGGTTCCAACTGCTGTCTTTGTGAGACGCAGAGTAGGTGAACTGATTATCTCCGTATGTGTGGTTCCAATCCATGAAGCATGGGGGAGGAGGTGTTATGGTGTAGGGGTGCTTTGCTGGTGACACTGTCCCTGATTTATTTAGAATACAAGGCACGCTTAACCAGCATGACTACCACAGCATTCTGCAGCGATACACCATCCCATCTAGTTTGCGCTTAGTGGGACTATCATTTGTTTTTCAACATGACAATGACCCGAAACACACCTCCAGGCTGTGTAAGAACTATTTGACCGAGAAGGAGAGTGATAGAGTGCTGCATCAGATGACCTGGCCTCCACAATCACCTGACCTTAACCCAATTGAGATGGTTTGGGATGAGTTGGACCGCAGAGTGAAGAGAAAGCAGCCAACAAGTGCTCAGCATATGTGGGAACTCCTTCAAGACTGTTGGAAAAGCATTCCTCATGAAGCTGGTTGAGAGAATTCCAAGAGTGTACAAAGTTGTCATCAAGGCAAAGGATGGATACTTTGAAGAATATAAAACATATTTTCATTTGTTCAACACTTTTTTGGTTACTACATGATTCCATATGTGTTATTTCATCACTTTGATGTCTTCACTATTGTTCAACCATTTAGAAAATAGTAAAAATACAGAAAAACCTTGAATGAGTGTGTCCAAACTTTTGACTAGTGCTTTATATCTGGATTGTTAGCAATAAAATCACATTCAAGAACCAGGAGTTGCCTTAACTGTACTTTGAAATTACAAGTCAGTCAAGACCACAATGGCAGAAAACAGAGTTTATTGACGTCATTCAAAGTGGGTTTGAACATCGTGCGGTACATCAATGCAATGTGTGCTTACTAGGCTGTCAAAACAGAAATGCTTCACTGTTTAGAAATGTCCCATATTACAGGATGTGCTATTGTGTATATGCTATGTAACTGACACCATGTCTCCATATTTGTTTAACATTGCAGTGTGCATTATTACTGACTTCTGACTTTACATAGTTACTGAATCATGCTGAATTTACTGACTGCTTGTAACCTGTATTCACCTGTATTCAGCTTTAAACATTGTAAATACATTTTCAATAAAAAAGACAATAAAAACAACAATACAACATGTTGAAGTGATTCATAACCATCACACACATTTTGTAAGTTCATAAATACACATTGTCTGTGCAACAATAAGTTACAAATTCATAGATGAGGAACAAAACTTTGAAAAACAAACAAATATTACACTCTTAACTGTTGCAAGATGAACATTTAATTAATTGAAAATGTATGTAAGGAGCGACGCTAATCTATAAAAACACAGTTAAAAAGTCAGAATAAAAAAACATAAACAGTTCCTAGTGAAAGTGTACACCCCCCCCCCCCGCACAGTCTTAACATTTTGCTGCCTTAAAAGTAAATAAAAAATGTATGACATTTGATTGTTTTCCTACTGATGTACATAACTTACTCTACATTTTAAAAGTGAAAGAAAAAAATACAGAACATTTTCCAAATTAATAAATAAATAAAAAAATAACGGAGCTGTCTTAATTATGTATGTCTTCGCACCCCAGAGTAAATACTTGGTGGAAGCACCTTTGGCAGTCATTAGAGCTGTCAATCATTTTGAATTAGATTCTACCAGCTTTGACCACCTCATAGGGCGACATATACACATTGTTTTTGTCCAAATTGCTCAAGCCCAGTATATTTGTTTGGAAGTCATTGATGGACAGCAAAATTCAAACCTTGAAAATCAGCTTCTTGATTTGATTTTCATTGGATTTGACTACAGCGATACGGATTGAGTCCAGCCCCTTGTCTCAAATTTTCATGCAGATTTAAGTCAGGACTGAACCACACTGAACCATTCAGAAGCAGTCAACAGCTATTGGAAAGCCATTCTGGTGTGTCTTTGAGATTGAAATGTGTGCAATTGACTCGCTGAAAAATACAACTCTATCCCAGTGTTTGGTATTCAGAAGACTGAATCTGGGCTTTGTTAATCTGGGTTTTGCTCCTTTCATATTTATTATGATCCTGACAAACTCTCCAATCCCTGCCGAGGTCAAGCACACCAATGACACATTGTTTCCACCACAAACAGGAGGATCAACAACATTGCATTCACTCCACATTATTAGCCTCGATAGAAAAGTGAAAAGGAGGAAGCCTGTGTTAAAAAAATCCCCTTCAAATCAAACATTCTGTTGGCAACAAGGCTGTTAAGTAATACTGCAAGACAACACAGGAAATTCATTTTTCTGGCCTAAATTATAAACCACGGGCCAAATCCAGAACTAAACAACACAGAGTAAAACCCTCTGTATTTTCAAGTACTGTGGATTGTGCCGACTTAAATCTGCTTGACAATTAGAGACAATGTTTGAATATTGCTGTCCATCAATGACTCCCAAACCAAATTTACTGAGCTTGAGCTATTTGGACAAAAAACAATGGGTATGTGTTAGCCTAAGAGTTGTGCAAAGTTAGTAGAACCTTATTCAAAATGATTCACAGCTATAATGGCGGCCCAAGGTGCTTCCACCAGGTGTTACCTCTGGGGTGTGAAGACATACGCAATCAAGACATCTTTGTTTTTTTGTTTTATTCAATTGGAAAAATATATATAGAATTGTTCTTTCACTTTGAAAATGTGGAGTTGGTTGTGTAGATCAGCAGGACAAAATATAATGTATTTCCTTATTGGATTTCATTTTAAGCCGAAATAGCCGAATCCACTAATTTGAAGGGGTGTCCACAGACTTCTGTATATATTGTATATATAGAGATGAGAATCCAACTGATGAACAGACACTGTAGAATAACTGGTGTTAAAAAAAAGGTGGACATAGTGGTTCTAGTTTGGAAGGTGACGAGGATTTCTCTGCAGTGCATTATGGGTGATTTTTCACAACCTTATCTGCATTTAAGCTTTACTCCCTCTATACATCAGCTTACTACGCCTTTACACTCTCCTACTCGTCCTCCTATCTAACTCAGGTTGTCCACAATTTGCTTCAGATATGACCTGACCACGACATATGTTCCCATATGTGTCCTCCTCTTCACCATTAGCGGAATCTTTCGGCTCAGAAAGCAGTGTCACCTCGTCCACTGCAGTTTCTGCTGTGTTGTGCTGCTCAGACTGTCCCAGTGGGGACTCTGTATACTCCTGGACACTGAGGGCATAATTAGTCACACCCTGTAGCTCTGGCAGCGCAGAATCTTTTGCGACTTCTTCTTCCTCGTCACTCTCGTGCCCTGCCTGGGATTCTTCCAATACTTTAGCTCCATGGTCCTCAGTGTGCTCCCCCTGCTTCAGAGCAGGAATGGTCTCCTTCTTCTCAGCCCCTCCCTCGATACTGCCTGTGGATTGCAGGCGGATCACTGCGTACTCTGTCGTTTTGGAGGCGACTCCCCTGATCTCTCCCTCCCCCACCCCCCGCTCGGCCACCTTGGCCTGGAGTTTGGAGAAGTTCAAGTTGGCGTAGTGGAGGAGGTCTGTGTCGTCGATTTCCCAGTCCACTGTCCTGTTGGGCCCGAGGGCCTCATCCAGCATGGCTTTATTGGCATAGACATTGTCCTCCTCCTGAAAGAGGGTCTCCTTAAAGGGGTAAGCAATCACATTAGAGGGCCAAGTTTTTTTTAATGTAGACTCCTATTAGCTGTAACTTCCTGGTGTCCACACAAAACAATGCAAAACAATCATATGAGCAAGTCAACCGCTGGATAGGAAAGGGCTAGTTGTTAGCTAGTTGTTTAACATGAGATCCAGACAATATGGTTGCAAAAGACTTGATTACAGTAATGTGCCACCGCAGCCTAAACTGACTTGAGTTCCTCTTCATGCACACGGTTGAGTTTTGCATTTTCACAGCCAAGCTACCTCTAATCTTTCACTGCAACAAAAATACCAGTGCTGAAATGTGTGCGCCGTCTAGGACATGTGATAGGCTGTTCATGCACCCTCTTCTGTGAGATATGTATATCAACACCTTTCCACATTGTTAGACTGTAAGCACATACAATGTCGGAATGTCAGTGTAGTTACTTACCTCATCCGTCACTATGAACTCTGCTGTGTCCTTCTGTCTTTTGCTTGGTGACTGCCTGGCTCTCCTATGCCTGAGAGCAAAACAACAGAGGTTTAGATAATGGCGTCAAATACCAGTCCAGACCCTGTGTCAGTCACTTACTTGCAGAAGTGAAGTAGTGGGATGCATAGGAGCATCATCACTCCTGCCCCCACACCAGCCCCGATCAACAGAGAGGGAAGATGGAAACCTGTGCAATCACAACGTAGAGCAAACAAATTAGTTGTAAAACAAGCGCCACAATTCCTTCTTTGTACTGAAAGTCCTTCTCATTTGGCAATGTGAGAGCTTGGGACTACAAGGTTCTTGTTTCAAAAAGATGATTCTGAGACAATTGTGGTCCTGTGTAGCTCAGTTGGTAGAGCATGGCGCTTGTAACGCCAGGGTAGTGGGTTCGATCCCCGGGACCACCCATACGTAGAATGTATGCACACATGACTGTAAGTCGCTTTGGATAAAAGCGTCTGCTAAATGGCATATATATTATTATATATTATATATATACAATTGGCTCTAAAGTTCCAAACTGTCATTGGTTTGAATTGTGTCAGACATTTTTATCTTGTATTCTTTTGAACTTAACAACATGAATAGGGGTATTTTTTTGTACTATATACGTAGAGAACATTGAACAGAGCAAGGCTATGTCAATAATGACATTTTGACAAAAAATACAGATAGAACCTTATAGTTCCAAGCTCTTGAATGGTTAGTGGGACCGGGGGACTGTTAGGAACTAATTCTGGTGTAGAGCAGGACAAATGTCTCCTAACTCTACCTTCCAATGTTTTCATTGATGTTAAGTCAAACTTGAAGCTGTCAAAATTAACAAAGTTGGAGCTGAGGCAGACCAGACTCTGTATTTTCTCTTCCTGTGATTGGTGGATGGTGATGGAGCTCCTCAGGCCTGCTTGGCCCATTGGCTCCTCCATGATGATGGTGTTAGTTGAGTGATTGACAGACACTCCAGACAGTTGCCACACCAGTGTGGGAGCAGGGTTCCCATAGCTATCACAGAAACATCTGATCTGAGATGTAGCTGAAATCCTGATGCAGTGAGAGGTGTTCAGGATCTCTGAAGCAACTACAGCGAACAGAAAGGAAGAACGCGATTATTCTTAATAGTTCATTCAGATGAATGAATGATTGTGATTCACAATCAGTAGAATAAATACTATACAGTACATACACGTTACATTGATACTGATGGCTTCAGAGGTCTGCAGTCCATGGACATTCTGAGCCTCACAGTAGTACTTTTCATTTGAAAGCCTGGTCACACTGGAAATGTTGAGGTCCTCTTCAGACCCGACAATGTCCTTCTCCCTTCCCTCAACTCTGTACCAGGTGTAGTTCTTCACTGCTGGGTTGGCATTGCTGCTGCAAGTCAGAGTCACAGAGCTGCCCTCTGCTACTGAGCTAGAGGGACTGACTGACAATGAGGTGTTCTTGGGGGGATCTGGAAGAAAACAGTGCTGTGTTATCATATTTTTTTTATTGAGCATTATGCACTAGCACCACTGTTAAGAAGTCTGCCTATCCATACTTCCCATGCTACATATCTATAACTCTATACAAATAAGCCAGCTGTGAGCCAGATTCAGTTGCCATACCTAAGCCAGATCCTTTCCACAATAAGGGCCAAACCTGGGCCGGCATGTAGATTTGGCCCAGTTACCACTTTGAATTACACCATAAGCGGGCCGCATCCACCTTGATAAGCTAGGTTTAGCTTTTCCACGGTAATGATCTGGCTTAGTTACGACAATTAAACCTGGTACATTTCCGGACCATAATTCCAAATGTTTACTAGGCCACATAAACATGTCGGTGGATTACAAATGGGGGCTGGATTTGGGCCATAATAATTTTTCTTTCTAGGTTTGTCTTTGGAAACCCTTCAGTTGAGATAAAACACAATCTGCACCTGGAGTTGGGGGGGGGGGTGATATGTAGAAATCTTGACTAGGAATGGCCAATGGCAAGACATAGACACAGCCATGCATAAACACATTCACACTGCCATACAAACTCTACAACAGGCTTCAGTGATGGAGGGCATTGACACACACACAGTAAAGATTTTTCATGGTCGTCACGCAACAGGACAATGGCTCACTGTCATTGGACCAGACAGTCTGGGCACTGACCATGACCCAGACATTGGCCAGTCACAGCAGCTGGATGTGTGCCTCAACAGAGTGATATTCAACCAGTCATAAATAGAGTGTTTTAAAGCATCTTGGTAACACTCTACAATAAGGTTATGGATTAGCATCAACTACAGTTGAAGTCGGAAGTTTACATACACTTAGGTTGGAGTCATTAACTTCTTGACGCTACCCATCCCTTATTAAGCAGGATAATTGTCATCAGCGACCGCTGAATAGCATAGCGCCACAGTCAACTAATATTACCTAAAATATTTATATTTTAAAGTATGTTTAGTTGGTGCCGTTGATTTCAGTAATCCACTCCTTCGACTTAGTCCAAATAAGTCAAGCAATGTTTCTAATCAATCCTCAGGTAACCTAATATGTAAATTAACAATAATATTTCAGACGGAAAGAACGGTGTTCAATAGAAAAGGAAAATAATGAAGAGCCCTCATTCACGTGCACCAAAAAGCCTACCTTTCCTGATGAGAACACAAACTACAACTACTTGTTAGTTTTTCAAGAAACAAGCCTGAAACCCTGTCTAAAGACTGTTGACATCTAGTGGATGCCATAGGAACTGCAATCTGGGAGCTATTTTTTGTATATCCAATAGGCTAGCATTGAAAAGGCCTGTGACCTCAATTCTTTTTTATTCCGGATGGATTTTCCTTGAGTTTTTTCTTGCCATATCAGGTCTGTTATACTCACAGACATAATTTTAACAGTTCTAGAAACTTCAGAGTGTTTTCTTTCCAATACTACCAATTATATGCGTATCCTAGCTTCTGGAACTGTCACACCCTGGTCTAAGTATTTTGTGTTTTTCTTCATGTATTGGGTCAGGCCAGGGTGTGGCATGGACTTTTTGTATTGTGGTGTGTTTTGTCTTGGGGTTTTGGTGTGTATGTATTTGGGATTGTAGCTAGTGGGGTTATCTAGCAAAGTCTAAGGCTGCCTGGAGTGGTTCTCAATCAGAGGCAGGTGCTTATCGTTGTCTCTGATTGGGAACCATATTTAGGCAGCCATATTCTTTGAGTTTGTCGTGGGTGATTGTCCTGAGTGTCTTGATGTCCTTAGTGTCTTGATGTCCTTAGTGTCTTTGTTCCTGTCGCTGTATTTAGTTGACAAGTATAGGCTGTTTCGGTTTTCATTACGTTTATTGTTTTGTAGTGTTTTGTGTTTATTCGTATTTCCGTTTGTTTTCATTAAACATGGATCGCAATCTACACGCTGCAGTTTGGTCCGACTCTCCTTCACCACACCATGAAAACCGTTACAGAATCACCCACCACCAACGGACTAAGCAGCGTGTTAACAGGCAGGAGCCACAGGAGAGGCAATAGAGGCAGCAGCAGCAGGAGCAGCAGCAGCTGCAGTGGGAGAGGCTGCACCACCTGGAGAAATGGACATGGGAGGAGGAACTGGACGGTAAAGGACCCCTGGGCTCAGCCTGGAGAATATCGCCGCCCCAAGGAAGAACTGGAGGCGGCGAAAGCTGAGAGGCGCAGATATGAGGAGGCAGCACGGCGTAGTGGATGGAAGCCTGAGAATCAGCCCCAAAAATGTATTGGGGGGCTCAGGGAGAGTGTGGCAGAGTCAGGAGTCAGACCTGAGCCAACTCTCCCTGTTTGTCGTGAGGAGCCAAGGAGGAGACCAGAACCAGAGCCGGTGTTGGAGGTGAGCGAAACAGAGACTGTGAAGGAGTTAATGGGGGAAATTGGAGGAGAGAGAAATGAGGGAGTTGCTGTGTTGGTGCTTTTGCATGGAATTCGCCCGACAGAACGTGTCAGGGATTTGATGGCACCTGGGTCAGCGCTCCATACTCGTCCTGAGGTGCGTGTTAGTCGGCTGGTGAAGTTGGTGCCAGCCTTACGCACTAGGCCTCCTGTGCACATCCCTAGCCTTGCACGTCCTGTGCCAACACTGCTCTCAAGATCTCCAGTACGCCTTCACGGTCTAGCCCATCCTGTGCCACCTCCATACACCAGCCCTCCGGTAGCAGCTCCCCGCACCAGGCTTCCTGTGTGTGGCCTCGGCCCAGTACCACCAGTTCCAGCACCACGCACCAGGCCTTCAGTGCGCCTCGCCTGTTTAGCGCAGCCAGAGCTTTTCTCCTCTACAGCGCTGCCGGAGCCTCCCGCCTGTTCAGCGCAGCCAGAGCCTTCCTCCTCTACAGCGCTGCCGGAGCCTCCCGCCTGTTTAGCGCAGCCAGAGCCTTTCTCCTCTCCTGCGCTGCCGGAGTCTCCCGCCTGTTCAGCGCAGCCAGAGCCTTCCTCCTCTATAGTGCTGCCGGAGCCTCCCGCCTGTTTAGCGCAGCCAGAGCCTTTCTCCTCTCCTGCGCTGCCGGAGTCTCCCACCTGTTCAGCGCAGCCAGAGCTGCCAGCCTGCATGGAGCAGCCAGAGCTGTCAGTCTACATGATGCAGCCAGAGCTGTCAGCCTGCATGGAGAAGCCAGAGCTGTCAGTCTGCCCAGTGCCGCCAGTCTGCCCAGCGCCGCCAGTGCCGCCAGTCTGCCCAGCGCCGCCAGTGCCGCCAGTCTGCCCAGCTTCGCCAGTCTGCCCAGCACCACCAGTCTGCCCAGCGCCGCCAGTCTGCCCAGCGTCGCCAGTCTGTCAGGATCAGTTAGATCCACCAGTCAGCCAGGATCCACTAGTCTGCCAGGATCCGCCAGAAGTGCCAGTCAGCCAGGATCCGCCAGAAGTGCCAGTCAGCCAGGATCCGCCAGAAGTGCCAGTCGGCCAGGATCCGCCAGAAGTGCCAGTCGGCCAGGATCCGCCAGTCGGCCAGGATCCGCCAGTCAGCCAGGATCCGCCAGTCAGCCAGGATCTGCCAGATCTGCTAGTCAGCCAGGATCCACCAGTCTGCCAGGATCTGCCGGAACCACCAGCCAGCCAGGATCTGGTAGATTCATCAACCTGCCTGAGCTTCCTCTCACTCCTGAGCTTTCTCTCACTCCCGAGCTTTCTCTCACTCCCGAGCTTTCTCTCACTCCCGAGCTTTCTCTCACTCCCGAGCTTTCTCTCACTCCCGAGCTTTCTCTCACTCCCGAGCTTTCTCACACTCCCGAGCTTTCCCACAGTCCCGAGCTGCCTCAGTCCCGAGCTGTCCTTCAGTCCCGATCTGCTCCTCAGTCCAGTAGGGTTCTGGGTGAGGACTACTAGGCCATGGTCTTGGCACTGACGGAAACATGGATCACCACAGACAACACTGCTACTCCTACTGCTCTCTCTTCGTCCGCCCACGTGTTCTCGCACACCCCGAGAGCTTCTGGTCAGCGGGGTGGTGGCACCGGGATCCTCATCTCTCCCAAGTGGTCATTCTCTCTTTCTCCCCTTACCCATCTGTCTATCGCCTCCTTTGAATTCCATGCTGTCACAGTTACCAGCCCTTTCAAGCTTAACATCCTTATCATTTATCGCCCTCCAGGTTCCCTCGGAGAGTTCATCAATGAGCTTGATGCCTTGATGAGCTCCTTTCCTGAGGACGGCTCACCTCTCACAGTTCTGGGCGACTTTAACCTCCCCACGTCTACCTTTGACTCTTTCCTCTCTGCTTCCTTCTTTCCACTCCTCTCCTCTTTTGACCTCACCCTCTCACCTTCCCCCCCTACTCACAAGGCAGGCAATACGCTCGACCTCATCTTTACTAGATGCTGTTCTTCCACTAACCTCATTGCAACTCCCCTCCAAGTCTCCGACCACTACCTTGTATCCTTTTCCCTCTCGCTCTCATCCAACACCTCCCACACTGCCCCTACTCGGATGGTATCGCGCCGTCCCAACCTTCGCTCTCTCTCCCCCGCTACTCTCTCCTCTTCCATCCTATCATCTCTTCCCACCGCTCAAACCTTCTCCAACCTATCTCCCGATTCTGCCTCCTCAACCCTCCTCTCCTCCCTCTCTGCATCCTTTGACTCTCTATGTCCCCTATCCTCCAGGCCGGCTCGGTCCTCCCCTCCCGCTCCGTGGCTCGATGACTCATTGCGAGCTCACAGAACAGGGCTCCGGGCAGCCGAGCGGAAATGGAGGAAAACTCGCCTCCCTGCGGACCTGGCATCCTTTCACTCTCTACATTTTCCTCCTCTGTCTCTGCTGCTAAAGCCACTTTCTACCACGCTAAATTCCAAGCATCTGCCTCTAACCCTAGGAAGCTCTTTGCCACCTTCTCCTCCCTCCTGAATCCTCCTCCCCCTCCCCCCCCTCCTCCCTCTCTGCAGATGACTTCGTCAACCATTTTGAAAAGAAGGTTGACGACATCCGATCCTCGTTTGCTAAGTCAAACGACACCGCTGGTTGTGCTCACACTGCCCTACCCTGTGCTCTGACCTCTTTCTCCCCTCTCTCTCCAGATGAAATCTCGCGTCTGGTGACGGCCGGCCGCCCAACAACCTGCCCGCTTGACCCTATCCCCTCCTCTCTTCTCCAGACCATTTCCGGAGACCTTCTCCCTTACCTCACCTCGCTCATCAACTCATCCCTGACCGCTGGCTACGTCCCTTCCGTCTTCAAGAGAGCGAGAGTTGCACCCCTTCTGAAAAAACCTACACTCGATCCCTCCGATGTCAACAATTACAGACCAGTGTCCCTTCTTTCTTTTCTCTCCAAAACTCTTGAACGTGCCGTCCTTGGCCAGCTCTCCCGCTATCTCTCTCTGAATGACCTTCTTGATCCAAATCAGTCAGGTTTCAAGACTAGTCATTCAACTGAGACTGCTCTCCTCTGTATCACGGAGGCGCTCCGCACTGCTAAAGCTAACTATCTCTCCTCTGCTCTCATCCTTCTAGATCTATCGGCTGCCTTCCATACTGTGAACCATCAGATCCTCCTCTCCACCCTCTCCGAGTTGGGCATCTCCGGCGCGGCCCACACTTGGATTGCGTCCTACCTGACAGGTCGCTCCTACCAGGTGGCGTGGCGAGAATCTGTCTCCTCACCACGCGCTCTCACCACTGGTGTCCCCCAGGGCTCTGTTCTAGGCCCTCTCCTATTCTCGCTATACACCAAGTCACTTGGCTCTGTCATAACCTCACATGGTCTCTCCTATCATTGCTATGCAGACGACACACAACTAATCTTCTCCTTTCCCCCTTCTGATGACCAGGTGGCGAATCGCATCTCTGCATGTCTGGCAGATATATCAGTGTGGATGACGGATCACCACCTCAAGCTGAACCTCGGCAAGACGGAGCTGCTCTTCCTCCCGGGGAAGGACTGCCCGTTCCATGATCTCGCCATCACGGTTGACAACTCCATTGTGTCCTCCTCCCAGAGCGCTAAGAACCTTGGCGTGATCCTGGACAACACCCTGTCATTCTCAACCAACATCAAGGCGGTGGCCCGTTCCTGTAGGTTCATGCTCTACAACATCCGCAGAGTACGACCCTGCCTCACACAGGAAGCGGCGCAGGTCCTAATCCAGGCACTTGTCATCTCCCGTCTGGATTACTGCAACTCGCTGTTGGCTGGGCTCCCTGCCTGTGCCATTAAACCCCTACAACTCATCCAGAACGCCGCAGCCCATCTGGTGTTCAACCTTCCCAAGTTCTCTCACGTCACTCTGCTCCTCCCCTCTCTCCACTGGCTTCCAGTTGAAGCTCGCATCCGCTACAAGACCATGGTGCTTGCCTACGGAGCTGTGAAGGGAACGGCACCTCAGTACCTCCAGGCTCTGATCAGGCCCTACACCCAAACAAGGGCACTGCGTTCATCCACCTCTGGCCTGCTCGCCTCCCTACCACTGAGGAAGTACAGTTCCCGCTCAGCCCAGTCAAAACTGTTCGCTGCTCTGGCCCCCCAATGGTGGAACAAACTCCCTCACGACGCCAGGACAGCGGAGTCAATCACCACCTTCCGGAGACACCTGAAACCCCACCTCTTTAAGGAATACCTAGGATAGGATAAGTAATCCCTCTCACCCCCCCTTTAAGATTTAGATGCACTATTGTAAAGTGACTGTTCCACTGGATGTCATAAGGTGAATGCACCAATTTGTAAGTCGCTCTGGATAAGAGCGTCTGCTAAATGACTTAAATGTAATGTAAATGTAAATGGTCGGCGGCAAGGGTGGTCTATCCAGGGACACGAGGAGAGGGGACTAAGACATTGACTGAGTGGGTTCCACGTCCCGCGCCGGAGCCGCCACCATGGACAGACGCCCACCCGGACCCTCCCTATTATTTTGAGGTGCGTTCGGGAGTCCGCACCTTAGGGGGGGGGGGGTTCTGTCACGCCCTGGTCTAAGTATTTTGTGTTTTTCTTCATGTATTGGGTCAGGCCAGGGTGTGGCATGGAGTTTTTGTATTGTGGTGTGTTTTGTCTTGGGGTTTTGGTGTGTATGTATTTGGGATTGTAGCTAGTGGGGTTATCTAGCAAAGTCTATGGCTGTCTGGAGTGGTTCTCAATCAGAGGCAGGTGCTTATCGTTGTCTCTGATTGGGAACCATATTTAGGCAGCCATATTCTTTGAGTTTGTCGTGGGTGATTGTCCTGAGTGTCTTGATGTCCTTAAGTGTCTTGATGTCCTTAGTGTCTTTGTTCCTGTCGCTGTATTTAGTTGACAAGAATAGGCTGTTTCGGTTTTCATTACGTTTATTGTTTTGTAGTGTTTTGTGTTTATTCGTATTTCCGTTTGTTTTCATTAAACATGGATCGCAATCTACACGCTGCAGTTTGGTCCGACTCTCCTTCACCACACCATGAAAACCGTTACAGGAACTGAGTAACAGGCAGTTTACTTTGGGCACTTTGAGGTTTGTAGAAAAGTTTTTAAAAATGTATGAGACTATAACACAATAGATATGGTAGGAGGGAAATCCAAAGAAAAACCAACTGGAATGTCTTTCTGTTTTGAGAGCCCATGCTCTTACAATGGAAGGAAAAAGGGCAAATCCAAATCCAGCTCCCAATTTCTATGGCTTCCACTAGATGTCATCCGTCTTTGTTCAAGGCTTCAGGCTTGTTTCTTCCAAAACGAGGGAGAATTATGAGTTTTAGTACTGGGACTCAGAGTTGGAAATCAGTCTGTGAGCTTGCGATGAAGAGGATGCGGACCTGCTAATATCAATTTCCTATTGAACATACTTCTTTCCGTATAAAATATTGTAGTTTACTTACATTTTAGGGTAGCTGGGGATTACATAGAAACATATTCTAACTTGTTTTAACAAAGTTTAGCTGTAGCTTTTTGGATTCCTTTCTCTGCATGTTGAACAAGTGGATTACTCAATCGATGGCGCCAACTAAATTGAATTTTTGGGATATAAGGAAGGATTTTATCTAACAAAATGACACTACATGTTGTAGCTTGGAACCTTTGGATTGCAAATCAGAGGAAGATTTTCAAAAAGTAAGTGAATATTTAATCGCTATTTCTGAATTTATGACAGGGCATGCTTTCGCTGTAAAGCCAATTGTAAATCGGACAGTGCAGTTAGATTAACAAGAATTTAAGCTTTTAACCGATATAAGACACTTCTATGTACCTAAATGTTTCATATCCATCATTTTTATGATTATTTAATTGAATTGCGCGCCCTACAATTTCACCGGAAGTTGTCAACAGGTGTCCCAATAGCCCTGACCTCAGAACTGAAAAAGCGTATGTGTCACACCTTGGTCATTGTATTTTGTGTTCTTGTTATATGTTTGGGTAGGCCAGGGTGTGACATGGGTTTATATGTTGTATTCGTATTGGGGTTTGTATTATTTGGGATCGCGGCTGATTAGGGGTGTTGTTAGGCTTGGCCACCTGAGGCGATTCTCAATCAGAGTCAGGTGCTTGTCGTTGTCTCTGATTGGGAACCGTATTTAGGCAGCCTGACTTTCGCTTTGTATTTCGTGGGTGTTTGTTCCTGTCTCTGTGTTGTAGTCACCAGATAGGCTGTAATTAGTTTCACGTTCCGTTCTGTTGTTTTTGTATTTAGTATTCAGTTATTTCATGTACCGCGATTTATTTTCATTAAAGTCATGAGTAACCTACACGCTGCATTTCGGTCCGACTCTCTTCTTTCAACAGACGAACGTCATTACAGAAACACCCACCTCTCACGGACCGAGCAGCGTGTAACTGGCAATGACGTAGATAACTGGCAGGAGCTAAAGGAGGACGTTATGGAAGGTAAAGGCATGGAGTATACGACGTGGGAAGAAATCGACAGGTGGGCGGCCGACCCAGAGAGAGTGCAGGCGCCCGCCTGGGATTCGCTTCAGCAGTGCGAAGAGGGCTACAGGCTAATGGAGTCAAAAAGGAAAACACAGCGACGCAGAGCGAAAACCGAAAGTAACCCCCAATTATTTATTGGGGGAGGGCGCAGAGAGAGAGTGGCTGAGTCAGGGTTCAGATATGAGCCAACTCTCCCTGTTAATCGTGAAGAGCAGTTGCTGTGGGAGAGGCTGCACCACTTGGAGAATTGGACATGGGAGGAGGAATTAGACGGTAAAGGACCTTGGGCTCAGCCTGGAGAATATCGCCGTCCCAAGGAAGAAATAGATGCGGATAAAGCGGAGAGGCGCTGGTATGATGAGGCAGCACGGCGACGCGGTTGGAAGCCGGAAAAGCAGCCCAAAAAATTATTGGGGGGTGGCTAGAAGGGAGAATAGTTATGCCAGGTAGGGGACCTGCGCATACTCCCTGTGCTCACCGTTGGGCTAGAGAGACCGGGCAGGCACCGTGTTATGCTATGGAGCGCACAGTGTTTCCAGTGCGGGTGCAGAGCCAGGTGCGACACATACCAGCCCTTCCTATTGGCCGGGCTAGAGTGGGCATCGAGCCAGGTAAGCTTGGGCAGGCTCGGTGCTCAAGAGCTCCTGTGCGCCTGCACGGTCCGGTCTATCCAGAGCCACCTCTACACACCAGTCCTCCGGTAGCAGCTCCCCGCACCAGGCTTCCTGTGCGTGTCCTCGATCCAGTACCACCAGTTCCAGCACCACGCACCAGGCCTCCAGTGTGCCTCACCTGTTCAGCGCAGCCAGCGCTTTTCTCCTCTCCTGCGCTGTCGGAGTCTCCCATCTGCCCAGCGCCGCCAGTGCTCCCAGTCTGCCCAGCGCCGCCAGTGCTCCCAGTCTGCTCAGCGCCGCCAGTGCTCCCAGTCTGCCCAGCGCCGCCAGTGCTCCCAGTCTGCCCAGCGCCGCCAGACAACCAGTCTCTTCCAGATCTGCCAAACAACCAGTCTCTTCCAGATCTGCCAGACAACCAGTCTCTTCCAGATCTGCTTGTCAACCTGAATCTTCCAGTTCCGCCAGCAAGCCAGGATTTACCGGAGCCTACTACCTGCCTGAGCTTCATCTCAGTACTGGGCTTCCCCTCAGTCCCGGGCTGCTTCTGTCCCGAGCTACCCCTCTGTCCTGAGCTGCTCCTCTGTCCCGAGCTGCCCCTCTGTCCCGAGCTGCCCCTCTGTCCCGAGCTGCCCCTCTGTCCCGAGCTGCCCCTCTGTCCCGAGCTGCCCCTCTGTCCCGAGCTGCCCCTCAGTTATGTGGGGATCTGGGTGAGGACTATTAGGCCATGGTCGGCGGAGAAGGTGGATTATCCCAGGACGCGAAGGGGAGGAACAAGGACATTAATGGAGTGGGGTCCACGTCCCGAGCCAGAACCGCCACCATGGACAGACGCCCACCTGGACCCTCCCTATGCTCTTGAGGTGCGTCCGGGAGCCCGCACCTTAGGGGGGGGGGTTCTGTCACGCCTTGGTCATTGTATTTTGTGTTCTTGTTATATGTTTGGGTAGGCCAGGGTGTGACATGGGTTTATATGTTGTATTCGTATTGGGGTTTGTATTATTTGGGATCGCGGCTGATTAGGGGTGTTGTTAGGCTTGGCCGCCTGAGGCGATTCTCAATCAGAGTCAGGTGCTTGTCGTTGTCTTTGATTGGGAACCGTATTTAGGCAGCCTGACTTTCGCTTTGTATTTCGTGGGTGTTTGTTCCTGTCTCTGTGTTGTAGTCACCAGATAGGCTGTAATTAGTTTCACGTTCCGTTCTGTTGTTTTTGTATTTAGTATTCAGTTATTTCATGTACCGCAATTTATTTTCATTAAAGTCATGAGTAACCTACACGCTGCATTTCGGTCCGACTCTCTTCTTTCAACAGACGAACGCCGTTACAGTATGTGAGCGAGGAGGCCTACAAACCTGACTCAGTTACACCAGCTTTGTCAGGAGGAATGGGCCAAAATTCACCCAACTTATTGTGGGAAGCTTGTGGAAGGCTACGCAAGTTAAACCATTTAAAGGCAATGCTACAAAATACTAATTGAGTGTGTGTAAAATTCTGACCCACTGGTAATGTGAAGAAAGAAAGAAAAGCTGAAATAAATTATTCTCTCTACTCTATTATTCTGACATTTCACATTCTTAAAATAAAGTGGTGATCCTAACTGACCTAAGACAGGGCATTTTTTACTAGGATCAAATGTCAGGAATTGTGAAAAACTGAGTTTAAATGTATTTGGCTAAGGTGTATGTAAACTTCCGACTTCAACTGTATATGAACTGAAAGGCTCTACATGTAGCATTTCAAAATTATGACTAAAATATGTTGTGTTTCTTTACCATTAGTAAATGATTAACAAATGCATTGACACCATTGAATGATACATTAGTTGATGCCAATTAATGTAGCCATATGGTAAAGTGTTAGCAGCATCTTGATGTTTCTGTTCCTACACTAGGCAATATACTGTATTATACCCAGGGATAGAAATTAAGCTAGCCCGCTAACCCGTGGCTAGTACTTTTCAGACCGGGCTAATAGAAAATGTGCCCGACTAGCCCAGCAGCTAGTGACATTTTGTCTTTTCAAATATTGCATATTTATTTTGGACCCAGGCCAGTAAAAATTGCAGTCTTCTATCCTGGCTGGCCAGTGCCCAATATCTTTAAGTTCCATCCCTGACCATACCACTGCAAAAGTATAATGTATATAACTTACATTGAATATCCAGCTGAACAACTGTGGCTTTTTCTTTACCGAGTGCATGCAGTGCTTCACAGCAGTACTCCCCGCTATCACTTGCTTTACTGTCTAAGGTGAAGCTCTCTCCAGATCCTAAAAGGACAGCCTCAGTCCCATTGATTTTGTACCAGGTGTAGTTCTTCACTGCAGGGTTGGCATTGCTGTTGCAGGTCAGGGTCACAGAGCTGCCCTCTACCAATGAACCAGAGGGACTGACTGACAGTGAGGTGTTCTTGGGAGGGTCTGGGGGAAAGAAACAATAGATTCAAATTAGTGTGTGTTATGATACTGTGTATAGTTGAAACTATTGTTCATATTTGTTTTCATTGTGTACATACACATTCCATCTAGTTGAATGACAGATGACTTCTCGGTTCCATGGTCATTGATGGCTTCACAGTAGAAATAACTGTCATCTGCTGGTACCTGGACAGTTAGCATTCTGCTAGCCCTCACTGTTGAAACCTGCTCTCCAATAACTCTGTACCAGTTGTAGCGCCCCACTGCTGGGTTAGCATTGCTGCTGCAAGTCAGAGTCACAGAGCTGCCCTCTACCACTGAATCAGAGGGACTGACTGACACTGAGGTGTTCTTGGGAGAGTCTGAGGGAGAGTGCACAGAAAGTTGTCAAATTCTCTAGAAATGATTAACATACCATACATGAATCAAACTTACCATGCATGAATCAACTTACAAAGAACAGCGACTGTCAGATCAGTTTTGGATGATTTATCACTCTTGCCAGCTTGTCGTTTGTACAGCGCAGTGCAGGAGATCTTCTCTCCATGGTGGACATGTGAAGCGGTAAAGTTCAGGATAGAAGTTATGACTCGATTCGGAGTCACCTGCAAATCCTCCACACTGTCACTCAGTGTGGGGGTCCATGTCAGAGTTGGAGGGAGTGAGGGACAGGGGGCTGCAGCAGAGCAGATCAGACTCACTGAGGTCCCCTCCATCACATGTACTGTTGCTGGACTTAGAGTGGGTTGGGATGGATTTTCTGAGGGAGTAAAAAAAAAAAACTATATTACATGAGCAGTGCATTAAATACAGCAGGGTTCAAACCTGCAACTTAAAATGAACACAACACAACACACACAACACAAAACTAGCATATTCTAATGATACTCTACCTTTTACATACATTGTGACAAATTCTGGAAAATTATATTTCAGATAATTGTCACATTCAATTCTAAATGAAAAGTAGTCGTTGAAAGAAGGTAAATCATTCAGGATTGTGGTACATTCCTTCTGCTGCATGTTCCCAGTTAGATTCCCTTGAATGGTGTTTAAGCCTGTCCCTGTGAGACTAGAATCAAACACCTGTACTCCTGGCCACCCTTTCCTCCATATTCCTTTACATGAAGTTGTGAGGAACAACTCAAATCCTAATCGCAGTGTAAATGAGCAGGGAATGTCCACACAAGATCCACTCAGAGCCTTTATACTCTGAGGCATCAGCGCTGCAAAGTCGAGGCAGAGAACACCTGAAATACACACAGCAAAATATTAGACTGGGTGTTAGGTTATTTTCAACTTCACTAGGGTGTTGTTTTTTCCTACAAACCTCAAAAAAAATATGCTGGCTAGTTATTTAGCGATGTCCAGAATAATCTGGCTAGCATTTTGGGGGGGATGTAGCAATACTAGTAGACATGGATTGTATGAACTATCCTTTTAAAGGCCCTGTGCAAACGTTTTTATCTCAATATCAAACTATTTCTGGGTAACAATAAAGCAACTTCCTGTAATAGTTTTTTTTTTAAACAAGTTTTTAAAGTTATTTTTTATTTTTTTTATTTCTCAAGCAAGAATTGTGTTAGGACTGTCTGGGAGTGGGAAAGGGCACATAATGGTGCATTAACCACAATGTGGCTCAATCCACCTGAGCAGAGAAGGGATATGTAACCTTAAAACTAAGTTATTGGCAGAGAGGTTTGAAACACTCTTTGAATTTGTCTATTCACTTTACCCCCCTGGTGATGTCACTAGGCAAGACAAAACTCCACCCATGCACAACCTGCTGATTAGAAGGTCCTGTATTTCAACCAGCCACTATCGGGAAATAACACCAATCACATTATTACAGTGTTAGTTTCATCAGCTGTTGTATAAATATGATACTAAACACAGGACAAACTGAATGTTGACTGCGCTGGGCTTTTAATAAGGATCAGAACACTAATCATGTTTCCATCCAGTTTTTATGCGAGTAAAGTCATATCGTATAACAACAAAGCATCATGATGGCAGTAGCTAGGTTTACATCCAATTGACGACAGATTTTCATTCGAATATTATAAAATCCGATAAAGACAATATATGCATTTTCCCACCATTGGTGTTTCCACCAAATGGAGTACTTGGGGATAAAATTCAGTGCATGATGACATAGTGCACACAAAATGTACATTTTCGCTTAAATTTCCATGTACCAAATCTAAATCTAAAGTTCATAGTGTTTCCATCGCATTGCAGCTCATATTTTCTTCATGCAGACTTTTAAATATTCACATCAAAATCTGTCACCAATTGGATGGGAACCTAGCTACAACCTAGCTACAACCTATCTACCTAGCTACAACCTACCTATAGCTATAACCTATCAAATGTAAATGGTAAAGTGCAATGGGAGATGCTAGAAAGCAGTGCATCAGACCCAGCCTTTCCCACAGCAACCCACCTTGCAGCAGACCACCAATGAGGATGAGTCTTTCAGCTCCTGTGATGTGCATGATTCTCTGTATCAGAAAGGGCCAGATGACCTGCTTTTTAACACTGTCTGGACAGACAGACATACAAGTTCAGTACAGAGGCAGCAGACACACTTCATTACATTGTCTTATTTAAAAAAACATGAAACCAACAGTGAAAATAACTTTTAAATAAAGTCAAACACATCAAAATGTTGACATTTTTGTTTTGATTTGTCATTAATAGAATGATTCCAAACAGATTCTGATTGTAGGGAACTGAAACAACATTGACCCTATTCTCCACAAGACAGTCTGAGTTTTCTTGCTTTTTAATTGGACATGTTGGCTACACTACAAACATTTGTATCATGATGAGATTTGAATCATAGTAATATGAACATATTTCTCACATAAATATAGAATTAAAAAATACGTTATTTCATTATACCTTGAAGCCAATGAAGCTGTGTTGATTCTGAGTAAGTATAAAAACCTAAATGAAGCATAATGAAGTCAAACAGGTTCATATTTTGGTGGTAGATTCATTTCCATTGAAAACACTGACCAATACAAATGAATGAAGCGTCCAGAGCTGTGAGCTGATACGGTTGATATTTGTGTTAATCTAGATGTAGCCTACACCTGACCCACTAAAGAAAGTGTAGTCTTGTTGAACTTGACAATATCTACAATTCGATTTTAATTAGATGCTATCAATATCTGAAATGTGTTCCCAAATCCAACTCATCCGAAAATAGGGACACATGTACATAAACTTTAAAATGCTTCTCCACATTACAAAATTGGGACAGTCACATGAATTACCATAACAGAAATAGTACAAACAGAAATAGTGTCTTCAACCTCTTACCAGTATTCACGTGATGGTCATCTGTTCAAATCCAATGCACAATTCAGGCTATATAAATGCCACCTGATGGGGTGTCTGTTGTCTAGCTGCCTGTCACTGCAGACATTCAGAAGAAGTGGCACTGCTGTTTGCAAGACACAGAATTTTCCTTCGTTGAATAAAAGTCAACCCGCAAGTGATAGCCTCCATCTGTAGTATCAAATGATCATCAGATTTTCTTTTCAATCACAGTTACTAGTGAAATATATCAAGCTTCACAAGGAAGGCAACATCCTCTGATTCCAGATGAAATACAAGCAGACATATAACCCAGTGACTTGTAAATTACACAGAAAGCTACAGCCCCTTGCAATATTTCTCTTTATTTCTCTTTTTTAAACATGTTTTTATTTTAAAGGAATACAGCCAACAGTAATTCATCCAGAGATTTAAATCCACAAATGTAAGGATATAGTTCCAAGTCTATTTTTACAGCGAGTTCCAGTTTAATGGGGCAATAACTGCTCAAGACATCTGTGGCTGAAGGAAATGACACGTTTGTTGCATAACTTGTTACTTTCCATAGTTACTACTCAATGGGTCGCCATTCAAAGAAGAAGTAAAAGCAAACTTTAATGTGGATATCCTAAACGTACAATTCAAAGGGCTTAGAAAGAGAGAAATTACATGAAGAAATTAATAAAAGTCTCTTTGATGATGAATTTGTGTTAATGTTACTCTGCACAATATATTAACCCTTCACTGTTGAGGAGATAATATACATCATATATATATATATATATATATATATATATATATAATATACATAATATATCATGTAATATACATATACATACATATAAATATATATATATCGTAACTATCAAAAGTTTGGACACACCTACCCATTCAAGAGTTTTTCTTTATTTTTACTATTTTCTACAATGTAGAATAATAGTGAAGACATCAAAACTATGAAATAACACATGGAATCATATAGTAACCAAACAAAGTGTTAAACAAATTAAAATACATGGAAATGCAATTTCCAAGAACATGATTGTTGTTGAATAATAGCCATTTAGCTGGCAGGTATCTTCACTGACATTATCAATCTCTCCCTGACCAGTCTGTAATACCTACAAGAACGCCAAGGTAACCTGTCTAAATGATTATCGCCCTATAGCACTCACATTTGTAGTCATGAAATGCTTTCAAAGGCTTGTCATGGCTCACATCAACACCATTATCCCAGAACCATGGACACACTCCAATTAGCATACTGCATTAACAGATTTGTGCACGGGGTCATTGTCATACTGAAGCAGGAAAGGGCCTTCCCCAAACTGTTGCCACAAAGTTGAACAGAATCGTCTAGATTGGCATTGTATGCTGTAGCTTTACGATTTCCCTTCAATGCAACTAAGGGGCCTAGCCCGAACCATGAAAAACAGCCCCAAACCATTATTCCTCCACCAAACTTTACATGTGGCACTATGCAATGGGTCATGTAGCATTCTCCTGGCTTATGCTAAACCCAGATTCGTCCGTCGGACTGTCAGATGATGAAGCTTGATTCATCACTCCAGAGAATGCGTTTCCACGCCGAGCTTTACACCACTTCAGCCAACACTTGGCTTTGCGCATTGTGATATTAGACTTGTGTGCTGCTGCTCAGCCATAGAAACCCGACAAACAGTTATTGTGCTCACGTTGCTTCCAGAGGTAGTTTGGAACTTGGTAGTGAGTGTTGCAACCAAGGACAAACGTTTTTTACACACTACGTGCTTCAGCACTCTGCCGTCCCGTTCTGTGAGCTTGTGTGGCCTACCACCTTGTGGCTGAGCCGTTGTTGCTCCGAGATGTTTCCACTTCACAAAATAACAGCACTTATAGTTGACCAGGGCGAGTTAGAACAGAATTCATGCGGGGAGGGTAAAGCAAAGGGGAGTGTCATGTGAAAATATTTTTTAGGTTCTAATGACATCCCGTCTCCCCGGGATGTCACTAATACTAGCCTAAAGAGTGCATCCCTTACTGTCATGTGTGCATACATTTTACATACGGTTTGTCCCAGGAACCAAACCCACTATCCTGGTGCCATGCTGTACCAACTGAGCTGCATAGGACCACAAGTGAAGAACTATCTAGTACAATTAACTAATTAACCATCATCATCCTAATCATCATCAAGAAATGAATGAATATGATATGATTACAAAATGAATATACAGGTGCAATAAAATCAAATATAGATGAACTGAAAGAGACAAAGGGTGGAAATGGATGGTAAAACCAACATTTTGGGAGATGACAAAGTGAAATGCTTGATTTAAGCTTGTTATTTACATGCATCTGATAGATTAAAACAATTCTGATGAGGTCGACGACCACGTTCCCTGTATTCACGTCTCTCAGGTAGAGCCTGAAACCGCGAATCCAGAGTTACGCTCATGGTGTTACTGCCTCTGTCCCCTCTGCAGCGTTCACATATCACTACCACTGGTCTCTCTGTGTGCTTCTCTGCTGCCATACTCTGTCCTCTGACATACATCACAAACACATGCATGTTCACACACACACACACACACACACACACACACACACACACACACACACACACACACACACACACACACACACACACACACACACACACACACACACACACACACACACACACACACACACACACACACACACACACACACACACACACACACACACATATATGTTATGTGTGGTCAAATAAATGTTACTTGTATACACAATTCCAAAGGTGCTAGAATTGCAGGGATTTTTTTTGCATGCAAATCACTAATACTAGCCTAAAGAGTGCTCTCACCTGTATGACCTCATAAGTAGAGGTCACGTTTGAGATCTGTAGTGTGGCGTATGTGTCACCTACTGCCTGTTAGCAGACATGGGGACATGTCACACAGTAAGTGCCTCACATAATACAGTATTTATTAGCAAAAGCACAATAAAAATAAATCACAAGACGATTACCATGTTATTTCCAGGTAATTACAATAAGTTACCTATTACTGTCTTCATAACTTGTAACACAACAAGAAATTACCAAGTATTATTATGTATTTTCTAGGTAATTCCAAAGTATTTTCTGTACTGTGAGATAAAGTGCTACCGACCGACCTTCAATCCTCTGGATAATCTGATCGTGAATAGAGATGGAGACAAAGATTAGATCGGAAATATTGAAAGTGATATATTACCATATCGATATATTAATCTCTCATTGACAGACTACCAATAACCAAATGACGCTAGATTTAAATTCTGGGTTAACCAAGATTATATATATATATGCCATTTAGCAGACGCTTTTATCCAAAGCGACTTACAGTCATGTGTGCATACATTCTACGTATGGGTGGTCCCGGGGATCGAACCCACTACCCTGGCGTTACAAGCTCCATGCTCTACCAACTGAGCTACAGAAAGACTATTTCTGAAGAATGTCCTTGAAATAATGAAATACAAAATTCTACTTGCTTAGCAATTACAGTATATCCATTTTACCTGATATATTTATAGACTCCGAAGATGACTGTTAGAATCCACAGGACAAAGACCACGCCACAGATTATGGATGGAACTGATGTTTGTGCTACAAGACATGTTTGAGTTACTTTGTTAGTTACCAAATCCACTCTCTCTATACTTTTTGTATGTTTACCAATAGTCTTTATAACAAATCTATACAGGTAATAGCATAATCGTTAAATTGTAGAATTGCTTAAAATTTCATTAATTTCATTTTCATTAATTGGTTAATTATACACAACAATCTGTTAAATCTATGATGGAAATGAAGCACAATTTCATTGTTACAGCAGTAGAGGCCTACCTGTAGTTGTGGAGGGGCAATGGTGAAAATACACAAAGATGTTGGACCTATCTTTGCCATAGCTATTTTGTGCTTCACAGCAGAACAGTCCACTCTCGCTGATATCCTGCAGAACCAGAGATGGAGATCTAGACTCCATTGGGACCATCTTGCTCTCATTGACTCTGTACCAGGTGTAGGTCTTCACTGGTGGGTTGGCATTGCTGCTGCAGGTCAGGGTCAAAGAGCTGCCCCCTACTACTGAACCAGAGGGACTGACTGACACTGAGGTGTTCTTGGGAGGGGCTGGGGGAAAGAAACAATAGATATTGTATGTCAAGAGTCAATTTAGTGTGTGTTATGATACTGTCTATAGTTGAAACTATTGTTCATATTTGGTTTCATTGTGTACATTTACATTTACATTTAAGTCATTTAGCAGACGCTCATATTTTGTTGAATGACAGATGAGTTCTTGGTTCCATGGTCATTGATGATTAACAAGAATTTAAGCTTTTAACCGATATAATACACTTCTATGTACCTAAATGTTTCATATCCATCATTTTTATGATTATTTAATTGAATTGCGCGCCCTACAATTTCACCGGAAGTTGTCAACAGGTGTCCCAATAGCCCTGACCTCAGAACTGAAAAAGCGTATGTGTCACACCTTGGTCATTGTATTTTGTGTTCTTGTTATATGTTTGGGTAGGCCAGGGTGTGACATGGGTTTATATGTTGTATTCGTATTGGGGTTTGTATTATTTGGGATCGCGGCTGATTAGGGGTGTTGTTAGGCTTGGCCACCTGAGGCGATTCTCAATCAGAGTCAGGTGCTTGTCGTTGTCTCTGATTGGGAACCGTATTTAGGCAGCCTGACTTTCGCTTTGTATTTCGTGGGTGTTTGTTCCTGTCTCTGTGTTGTAGTCACCAGATAGGCTGTAATTAGTTTCACGTTCCGTTCTGTTGTTTTTGTATTTAGTATTCAGTTATTTCATGTACCGCGATTTATTTTCATTAAAGTCATGAGTAACCTACACGCTGCATTTCGGTCCGACTCTCTTCTTTCAACAGACGAACGTCATTACAGAAACACCCACCTCTCACGGACCGAGCAGCGTGTAACTGGCAATGACGTAGATAACTGGCAGGAGCTAAAGGAGGACGTTATGGAAGGTAAAGGCATGGAGTATACGACGTGGGAAGAAATCGACAGGTGGGCGGCCGACCCAGAGAGAGTGCAGGCGCCCGCCTGGGATTCGCTTCAGCAGTGCGAAGAGGGCTACAGGCTAATGGAGTCAAAAAGGAAAACACAGCGACGCAGAGCGAAAACCGAAAGTAACCCCCAATTATTTATTGGGGGAGGGCGCAGAGAGAGAGTGGCTGAGTCAGGGTTCAGATATGAGCCAACTCTCCCTGTTAATCGTGAAGAGCAGTTGCTGTGGGAGAGGCTGCACCACTTGGAGAATTGGACATGGGAGGAGGAATTAGACGGTAAAGGACCTTGGGCTCAGCCTGGAGAATATCGCCGTCCCAAGGAAGAAATAGATGCGGGTAAAGCGGAGAGGCGCTGGTATGATGAGGCAGCACGGCGACGCGGTTGGAAGCCGGAAAAGCAGCCCAAAAAAATTATTGGGGGTGGCTAGAAGGGAGAATAGTTATGCCAGGTAGGGGACCTGCGCATACTCCCTGTGCTCACCGTTGGGCTAGAGAGACCGGGCAGGCACCGTGTTATGCTATGGAGCGCACAGTGTTTCCAGTGCGGGTGCAGAGCCAGGTGCGACACATACCAGCCCTTCCTATTGGCCGGGCTAGAGTGGGCATCGAGCCAGGTAAGCTTGGGCAGGCTCGGTGCTCAAGAGCTCCTGTGCGCCTGCACGGTCCGGTCTATCCAGAGCCACCTCTACACACCAGTCCTCCGGTAGCAGCTCCCCGCACCAGGCTTCCTGTGCGTGTCCTCGATCCAGTACCACCAGTTCCAGCACCACGCACCAGGCCTCCAGTGTGCCTCACCTGTTCAGCGCAGCCAGCGCTTTTCTCCTCTCCTGCGCTGTCGGAGTCTCCCGTCTGCCCAGCGCCGCCAGTGCTCCCAGTCTGCCCAGCGCCGCCAGTGCTCCCAGTCTGCTCAGCGCCGCCAGTGCTCCCAGTCTGCCCAGCGCCGCCAGTGCTCCCAGTCTGCCCAGCGCCGCCAGACAACCAGTCTCTTCCAGATCTGCCAAACAACCAGTCTCTTCCAGATCTGCCAGACAACCAGTCTCTTCCAGATCTGCTTGTCAACCTGAATCTTCCAGTTCCGCCAGCAAGCCAGGATTTACCGGAGCCTACTACCTGCCTGAGCTTCATCTCAGTACTGGGCTTCCCCTCAGTCCCGGGCTGCTTCTGTCCCGAGCTACCCCTCTGTCCTGAGCTGCTCCTCTGTCCCGAGCTGCCCCTCTGTCCCGAGCTGCCCCTCTGTCCCGAGCTGCCCCTCTGTCCCGAGCTGCCCCTCTGTCCCGAGCTGCCCCTCTGTCCCGAGCTGCCCCTCAGTTATGTGGGGATCTGGGTGAGGACTATTAGGCCATGGTCGGCGGAGAAGGTGGATTATCCCAGGACGCGAAGGGGAGGAACAAGGACATTAATGGAGTGGGGTCCACGTCCCGAGCCAGAACCGCCACCATGGACAGACGCCCACCTGGACCCTCCCTATGCTCTTGAGGTGCGTCCGGGAGCCCGCACCTTAGGGGGGGGGGTTCTGTCACGCCTTGGTCATTGTATTTTGTGTTCTTGTTATATGTTTGGGTAGGCCAGGGTGTGACATGGGTTTATATGTTGTATTCGTATTGGGGTTTGTATTATTTGGGATCGCGGCTGATTAGGGGTGTTGTTAGGCTTGGCCGCCTGAGGCGATTCTCAATCAGAGTCAGGTGCTTGTCGTTGTCTTTGATTGGGAACCGTATTTAGGCAGCCTGACTTTCGCTTTGTATTTCGTGGGTGTTTGTTCCTGTCTCTGTGTTGTAGTCACCAGATAGGCTGTAATTAGTTTCACGTTCCGTTCTGTTGTTTTTGTATTTAGTATTCAGTTATTTCATGTACCGCAATTTATTTTCATTAAAGTCATGAGTAACCTACACGCTGCATTTCGGTCCGACTCTCTTCTTTCAACAGACGAACGCCGTTACAGTATGTGAGCGAGGAGGCCTACAAACCTGACTCAGTTACACCAGCTTTGTCAGGAGGAATGGGCCAAAATTCACCCAACTTATTGTGGGAAGCTTGTGGAAGGCTACGCAAGTTAAACCATTTAAAGGCAATGCTACAAAATACTAATTGAGTGTGTGTAAAATTCTGACCCACTGGTAATGTGAAGAAAGAAAGAAAAGCTGAAATAAATTATTCTCTCTACTCTATTATTCTGACATTTCACATTCTTAAAATAAAGTGGTGATCCTAACTGACCTAAGACAGGGCATTTTTTACTAGGATCAAATGTCAGGAATTGTGAAAAACTGAGTTTAAATGTATTTGGCTAAGGTGTATGTAAACTTCCGACTTCAACTGTATATGAACTGAAAGGCTCTACATGTAGCATTTCAAAATTATGACTAAAATATGTTGTGTTTCTTTACCATTAGTAAATGATTAACAAATGCATTGACACCATTGAATGATACATTAGTTGATGCCAATTAATGTAGCCATATGGTAAAGTGTTTGTCATGCAGGTGAATGAGGACCCAAAAGCGACTTGGCGAAAACAGAGTCTTTAATCCAGTAAAGTAAAATACAATCAAAAAAACACAACTTTCACTCGAAATGACGAGAACTGACTGGAGACTCAATCTTGAACAGCAGGTTGCCTCGGGAAGGCACTTGAACCAAACAGACTCAGACACCTGCTCACCACGCAGCATCTGAGGGAAACACGACACGACAGGGCGATACACAAACACAGCACGGTGAATTCTAGACAAGGATCCGACAGGGCAGGAACGGAAAACAAGGAGAGAAATAGGGACTCTAATCAGGGAAAAGGATCGGGAACAGGTGTGGGAAGACTAAATGATTGATTAGGGGAATAGGAACAGCTGGGAGCAGGAACGGAACGATAGAGAGAAGAGAGAGCGAGAGAGTGAGAGAGGGAGGGGGAGAGAGAGGGATAGAAAGAGGGAAAGAACCTAATAAGACCAGCAGAGGGAAACGAATAGAAGGGGAAGCACAGGGACAAGACATGATAATCAATGACAAAACATGACAGTACCCCCCACTCACCGAGCGCCTCCTGGCGCACTCGAGGAGGAATCCTGGCGGCAACGGAGGAAATCATCAATGAGTGAACGGTCCAGCACGTCCCGAGACGGAACCCAACTCCTCTCCTCAGGACCGTAACCCTCCCAATCCACTAAGTATTGGTGACCCCGTCCCCGAGAACGCATGTCCATGATCTTATGTACCTTGTAAATAGGTGCGCTCTCGACAAGGACGGGAGGGGGGGAGGGAAGACGAACGGGGGTGCGAAGAAAGGGCTTGACACAGGAGACATGGAAGACAGGATGGACGCGACGAAGATGTCGCGGAAGAAGCAGTCGCACAGCGACAGGATTGACGACCTGGGAGACACGGAACGGACCAATGAACCGCGGAGTCAACTTACGAGAAGCTGTCGTAAGAGGAAGGTTGCGAGTGGAAAGCCACACTCTCTGGCCGCAACAATACCTTGGACTGCGTAGTATGCGACCAATCGTCTGATTGGCCCTCTCTGCTTGACCGTTAGACTGGGGATGAAACCCGGAAGAGAGACTGACGGACGCACCAATCAAACGACAGAACTCCCTCCAAAACTGTGACGTGAATTGCGGGCCTCTGTCTGAAACGGCGTCTAACGGGAGGCCATGAATTCTGAACACATTCTCGATAATGATTTGTGCCGTCTCCTTAGCGGAAGGAAGTTTAGCGAGGGGAATGAAATGTGCCGCCTTAGAGAACCTATCGACAACCGTAAGAATCACAGTCTTCCCCGCAGACAAAGGCAGACCGGTAATGAAGTCTAGGGCGATGTGAGACCATGGTCGAGAAGGAATGGGGAGCGGTCTGAGACGACCGGCAGGAGGAGAGTTACCCGACTTAGTCTGCGCGCAGTCCGAACAAGCAGCCACGAAACGGCGCGTGTCACGCTCCTGAGTCGGCCACCAAAAGCGCTGGCGAATAGACGCAAGAGTGCCTCGAACACCGGGATGACCAGCTAACTTGGCAGAGTGAGCCCACTGAAGAACAGCCAGACGAGTGGAAACAGGAACGAAAAGGAGGTTACTAGGACAAGCGCGCGGCGACGCAGTGTGCGTGAGTGCTTGCTTAACCTGTCTTTCAATTCCCCAGACTGTCAACCCGACAACACGCCCATAAGGAAGAATCCCCTCGGGATCAGTAGAAGCCACAGAAGAACTAAACAGACGGGATAAGGCATCAGGCTTGGTGTTCTTGCTACCCGGACGGTAAGAAATCACAAACTCGAAACGAGCGAAAAACAACGCCCAACGAGCTTGACGGGCATTAAGTCGTTTGGCAGAACGGATGTACTCAAGGTTCTTATGGTCTGTCCAAACGACAAAAGGAACGGTCGCCCCCTCCAACCACTGTCGCCATTCGCCTAGGGCTAAGCGGATGGCGAGCAGTTCACGGTTACCCACATCATAGTTGCGCTCAGATGGCGACAGGCGATGAGAAAAATAAGCGCAAGGATGAACCTTATCGTCAGACTGGAAGCGCTGGGATAGAATGGCTCCCACGCCTACCTCTGAAGCGTCAACCTCGACAATGAATTGTCTAGTGACGTCAGGAGTAACGAGGATAGGAGCGGACGTAAAACGTTCTTTTAGAAGATCAAAAGCTCCCTGGGCGGAACCGGACCACTTAAAACACGTCTTGACAGAGGTAAGAGCTGTGAGAGGGCAGCAACTTGACCGAAATTATGAATGAAACGCCGATAGAAATTAGCGAAACCTAAAAAGCGCTGCAACTCGACACGTGACCTTGGAACGGGCCAATCACTGACAGCTTGGACCTTAGCGGAATCCATCTGAATGCCTTCAGCGGAAATAACGGAACCGAGAAAAGTAACGGAGGAGACATGAAAAGAGCACTTCTCAGCCTTTACGTAGAGACAATTCTCTAAAAGGCGCTGTAGAACACGTTGAACGTGCTGAACATGAATCTCGAGTGACGGTGAAAAAATCAGGATATCGTCAAGATAGACAAAAACAAAGATGTTCAGCATGTCTCTCAGAACATCATTAACTAATGCCTGAAAAACAGCTGGCGCATTGGCGAGACCAAACGGCAGAACCCGGTACTCAAAATGCCCTAACGGAGTGTTAAACGCCGTTTTCCACTCGTCCCCCTCTCTGATGCGCACGAGATGGTAAGCGTTACGAAGGTCCAACTTAGTAAAGCACCTGGCTCCCTGCAGAATCTCGAAGGCTGATGACATAAGGGGAAGCGGATAACGATTCTTAACCGTTATGTCATTCAGCCCTCGATAATCCACGCAGGGGCGCAGAGTACCGTCCTTCTTCTTAACAAAAAAGAACCCCGCCCCGGCCGGAGAGGAAGAAGGCACTATGGTACCGGCGTCAAGAGACACAGATAAATAATCCTCGAGAGCCTTACGTTCGGGAGCCGACAGAGAGTATAGTCTACCCCGAGGAGGAGTGGTCCCCGGAAGGAGATCAATACTACAATCATACGACCGGTGAGGAGGAAGGGAGTTGGCTCGGGACCGACTGAAGACCGTGCGCAGATCATGATATTCCTCCGGCACTCCTGTCAAATCGCCAGGTTCCTCCTGAGAAGTAGGGACAGAAGAAACGGGAGGGATGGCAGACATTAAACACTTCACATGACAAGAAACGTTCCAGGATAGGATAGAATTACTAGACCAATTAATAGAAGGATTATGACATACTAGCCAGGGATGACCCAAAACAACAGGTGTAAAAGGTGAACGAAAAATCAAAAAATAAATAGTCTCACTGTGGTTACCAGATACTGTGAGGGTTAAAGGTAGTGTCTCAAATCTGATACTGGGAAGATGACTACCATCTAAGGCGAACATGGGCGTAGGCTTCTCTAACTCTCTGAAAGGAATGTCATGTTTCCGAACCCATGCTTCGTCCATGAAACAACCCTCAGCCCCAGAGTCTATCAAGGCACTGCATGTAGCACCCGAACCGGTCCAGCGTAGATGGACCGACAAAGTAGTACAGGATTTTGATGGAGAGACTTGAGTAGTTGCGCTCACCTGTAGCCCTCCGCTTACTGATGAGCTCTGGCTTTTACTGGACATGAATTAACAAAATGTCCAGCAACTCCGCAATAGAGGCACAGGCGGTTGGTGATCCTCCGTTCCCTCTCCTTAGTCGAGATGCGAATCCCTCCCAGCTGCATGGGCTCAGTCTCTGAGCCAGAGGAGGGAGATGGTTGCGATGCGGAGCAGGGAAACACCGTTGATGCGAGCTCTCTTCCACGAGCCCGGTGACGAAGATCTACCCGTCGTTCTATGCGGATGGCGAGAGCAATCAAAGACTCCACATCTGAAGGAACCTCCCGGGAGAGAATCTCATCCTTAACCACTGCGTGGAGTCCCTCCAGAAAACGAGCGAGCAGCGCCGGCTCGTTCCACTCACTAGAGGCAGCAAGAGTGCGAAACTCAATAGAGTAATCCGTTATGGATCGATCACCTTGGCATAGGGAAGCCAGGGCCCTAGAAGCCTCCCTACCAAAAACTGAACGGTCAAAAACCTGAATCATCTCCTCTTTAAAGTTCTGGTATTTGTTAGAGCAATCAGCCCTTGCCTCCCAGATAGCTGTGCCCCACTCTCGAGCCCGGCCAGTAAGGAGTGAAATGACGTAAGCAACCCGAGCTCTCTCTCTAGAGTATGTGTTGGGTTGGAGAGAGAACACAATCTCACACTGGGTGAGAAAGGAGCGGCACTCAGTGGGCTGCCCGGAGTAGCAAGGTGGGTTATTAACCCTAGGTTCTGGAGGCTCGGCAGGCCAGGAAGTAACAGGTGGCACGAGACGAAGACTCTGGAACTGTCCAGAGAGGTCGGAAACCTGAGCGGCCAGGTTCTCCACGGCATGGCGAGCAGCAGACAATTCCTGCTCGTGTCTGCCGAGCATGGCTCCTTGGATCTCGACGGCAGTGTTACGAGCGTCTGTAGTCGCTGGGTCCATTCCTTGGTCGGATCCTTCTGTCATGCAGGTGAATGAGGACCCAAAAGCGACTTGGCGAAAACAGAGTCTTTAATCCAGTAAAGTAAAATACAATCAAAAAAACACAACTTTCACTCGAAATGACGAGAACTGACTGGAGACTCAATCTTGAACAGCAGGTTGCCTCGGGAAGGCACTTGAACCAAACAGACTCAGACACCTGCTCACCACGCAGCATCTGAGGGAAACACGACACGACAGGGCGATACACAAACACAGCACGGTGAATTCTAGACAAGGATCCGACAGGGCAGGAACGGAAAACAAGGAGAGAAATAGGGACTCTAATCAGGGAAAAGGATCGGGAACAGGTGTGGGAAGACTAAATGATTGATTAGGGGAATAGGAACAGCTGGGAGCAGGAACGGAACGATAGAGAGAAGAGAGAGCGAGAGAGTGAGAGAGGGAGGGGGAGAGAGAGGGATAGAAAGAGGGAAAGAACCTAATAAGACCAGCAGAGGGAAACGAATAGAAGGGGAAGCACAGGGACAAGACATGATAATCAATGACAAAACATGACAGTGTTAGCAGCATCTTGATGTTTCTGTTCCTACACTAGGCAATATACTGTATTATACCCAGGGATAGAAATTAAGCTAGCCCGCTAACCCGTGGCTAGTACTTTTCAGACCGGGCTAATAGAAAATGTGCCCGACTAGCCCAGCAGCTAGTGACATTTTGTCTTTTCAAATATTGCATATTTATTTTGGACCCAGGCCAGTAAAAATTGCAGTCTTCTATCCTGGCTGGCCAGTGCCCAATATCTTTAAGTTCCATCCCTGACCATACCACTGCAAAAGTATAATGTATATAACTTACATTGAATATCCAGCTGAACAACTGTGGCTTTTTCTTTACCGAGTGCATGCAGTGCTTCACAGCAGTACTCCCCGCTATCACTTGCTTTACTGTCTAAGGTGAAGCTCTCTCCAGATCCTAAAAGGACAGCCTCAGTCCCATTGATTTTGTACCAGGTGTAGTTCTTCACTGCAGGGTTGGCATTGCTGTTGCAGGTCAGGGTCACAGAGCTGCCCTCTACCAATGAACCAGAGGGACTGACTGACAGTGAGGTGTTCTTGGGAGGGTCTGGGGGAAAGAAACAATAGATTCAAATTAGTGTGTGTTATGATACTGTGTATAGTTGAAACTATTGTTCATATTTGTTTTCATTGTGTACATACACATTCCATCTAGTTGAATGACAGATGACTTCTCGGTTCCATGGTCATTGATGGCTTCACAGTAGAAATAACTGTCATCTGCTGGTACCTGGACAGTTAGCATTCTGCTAGCCCTCACTGTTGAAACCTGCTCTCCAATAACTCTGTACCAGTTGTAGCGCCCCACTGCTGGGTTAGCATTGCTGCTGCAAGTCAGAGTCACAGAGCTGCCCTCTACCACTGAATCAGAGGGACTGACTGACACTGAGGTGTTCTTGGGAGAGTCTGAGGGAGAGTGCACAGAAAGTTGTCAAATTCTCTAGAAATGATTAACATACCATACATGAATCAAACTTACCATGCATGAATCAACTTACAAAGAACAGCGACTGTCAGATCAGTTTTGGATGATTTATCACTCTTGCCAGCTTGTCGTTTGTACAGCGCAGTGCAGGAGATCTTCTCTCCATGGTGGACATGTGAAGCGGTAAAGTTCAGGATAGAAGTTATGACTCGATTCGGAGTCACCTGCAAATCCTCCACACTGTCACTCAGTGTGGGGGTCCATGTCAGAGTTGGAGGGAGTGAGGGACAGGGGGCTGCAGCAGAGCAGATCAGACTCACTGAGGTCCCCTCCATCACATGTACTGTTGCTGGACTTAGAGTGGGTTGGGATGGATTTTCTGAGGGAGTAAAAAAAAAACTATATTACATGAGCAGTGCATTAAATACAACAGGGTTCAAACCTGCAACTTAAAATGAACACAACACAACACACACAACACAAAACTAGCATATTCTAATGATACTCTACCTTTTACATACATTGTGACAAGTTCTGGAAAATTATATTTCAGATAATTGTCACATTCAATTCTAAATGAAAAGTAGTCATTGAAAGAAGGTAAATCATTCAGGATTGTGGTACATTCCTTCTGCTGCATGTTCCCAGTTAGATTCACTTGAATGGTGTTTAAGCCTGTCCCTGTGAGACTAGAATCAAACACATGTACTCCTGGCCACCCTTTCCTCCATATTCCTTTACATGAAGTTGTGAGGAACAACTCAAATCCTAATCGCAGTGTAAATGAGCAGGGAATGTCCACACAAGATCCACTCAGAGCCTTTATACTCTGAGGCATCAGCGCTGCAAAGTCGAGGCACAGAACACCTGAAATACACACAGCAAAATATTAGACTGGGTGTTAGGTTATTTTCAACTTCACTAGGGTGTTGTTTTTTCCTACAAACCGCAAAAAAAATATGCTGGCTAGTTATTTAGCGATGTCCAGAATAATCTGGCTAGCATTTTGGGGGGATGTAGCAATACTAGTAGACATGGATTGTATGAACTATCCTTTTAAAGGCCCTGTGCAAACGTTTTTATCTCAATAGCAAACTATTTCTGGGTAACAATAAAGCAACTTCCTGTAATAGTTTTTAAAAAAAACAAGTTTTTAAAGTTATTTTTTATTTTTTTTATTTCTCAAGCAAGAATTGTGTTAGGACTGTCTGGGAGTGGGAAAGGGCACATAATGGTGCATTAACCACAATGTGGCTCAATCCACCTGAGCAGAGAAGGGATATGTAACCTTAAAACTAAGTTATTGGCAGAGAGGTTTGAAACACTCTTTGAATTTGTCTATTCACTTTACCCCCTGGTGATGTCACTAGGCAAGACAAAACTCCACCCATGCACAACCTGCTGATTAGAAGGTCCTGTATTTCAACCAGCCACTATCGGGAAATAACACCAATCACATTATTACAGTGTTAGTTTCATCAGCTGTTGTATAAATATGATACTAAACACAGGACAAACTGAATGTTGACTGCGCTGGGCTTTTAATAAGGATCAGAACACTAATCATGTTTCCATCCAGTTTTTATGCGAGTAAAGTCATATCGTATAACAACAAAGCATCATGATGGCAGTAGCTAGGTTTACATCCAATTGACGACAGATTTTCATTCGAATATTATAAAATCCGATAAAGACAATATATGCATTTTCCCACCATTGGTGTTTCCACCAAATGGAGTACTTGGGGATAAAATTCAGTGCATGATGACATAGTGCACACAAAATGTACATTTTCGCTTAAATTTCCATGTACCAAATCTAAATCTAAAGTTCATAGTGTTTCCATCGCATTGCAGCTCATATTTTCTTCATGCAGACTTTTAAATATTCACATCAAAATCTGTCACCAATTGGATGGGAACCTAGCTACAACCTAGCTACAACCTATCTACCTAGCTACAACCTACCTATAGCTATAACCTATCAAATGTAAATGGTAAAGTGCAATGGGAGATGCTAGAAAGCAGTGCATCAGACCCAGCCTTTCCCACAGCAACCCACCTTGCAGCAGACCACCAATGAGGATGAGTCTTTCAGCTCCTGTGATGTGCATGATTCTCTGTATCAGAAAGGGCCAGATGACCTGCTTTTTAACACTGTCTGGACAGACAGACATACAAGTTCAGTACAGAGGCAGCAGACACACTTCATTACATTGTCTTATTTAAAAAACATGAAACCAACAGTGAAAATAACTTTTAAATAAAGTCAAACACATCAAAATGTTGACATTTTTGTTTTGATTTGTCATTAATAGAATGATTCCAAACAGATTCTGATTGTAGGGAACTGAAACAACATTGACCCTATTCTCCACAAGACAGTCTGAGTTTCCTTGCTTTTTAATTGGACATGTTGGCTACACTACAAACATTTGTATCATGATGAGATTTGAATCATAGTAATATGAACATATTTCTCACATAAATATAGAATTAAAAAATACGTTATTTCATTATACCTTGAAGCCAATGAAGCTGTGTTGATTCTGAGTAAGTATAAAAACCTAAATGAAGCATAATGAAGTCAAACAGGTTCATATTTTGGTGGTAGATTCATTTCCATTGAAAACACTGACCAATACAAATGAATGAAGCGTCCAGAGCTGTGAGCTGATACGGTTGATATTTGTGTTAATCTAGATGTAGCCTACACCTGACCCACTAAAGAAAGTGTAGTCTTGTTGAACTTGACAATATCTACAATTCGATTTTAATTAGATGCTATCAATATCTGAAATGTGTTCCCAAATCCAACTCATCCGAAAATAGGGACACATGTACATAAAATTTAAAATGCTTCTCCACATTACAAAATTGGGACAGTCACATGAATTACCATAACAGAAATAGTACAAACAGAAATAGTGTCTTCGACCTCTTACCAGTATTCACGCGATGGTCATCTGTTCAAATCCAATGCACAATTCAGGCTATATAAATGCCACCTGATGGGGTGTCTGTTGTCTAGCTGCCTGTCACTGCAGACATTCAGAAGAAGTGGCACTGCTGTTTGCAAGACACAGAATTTTCCTTCGTTGAATAAGAGTCAACCCGCAAGTGATAGCCTCCATCTGTAGTATCAAATGATCATCAGATTTTCTTTTCAATCACAGTTACTAGTGAAATATATCAAGCTTCACAAGGAAGGCAACATCCTCTGATTCCAGATGAAATACAAGCAGACATATAACCCAGTGACTTGTAAATTACACAGAAAGCTACAGCCCCTTGCAATATTTCTCTTTATTTCTCTTTTTTAAACATGTTTTTATTTTAAAGGAATACAGCCAACAGTAATTCATCCAGAGATTTAAATCCACAAATGTAAGGATATAGTTCCAAGTCTATTTTTACAGCGAGTTCCAGTTTAATGGGGCAATAACTGCTCAAGACATCTGTGGCTGAAGGAAATGACACGTTTGTTGCATAACTTGTTACTTTCCATAGTTACTACTCAATGGGTCGCCATTCAAAGAAGAAGTAAAAGCAAACTTTAATGTGGATATCCTAAACGTACAATTCAAAGGGCTTAGAAAGAGAGAAATTACATGAAGAAATTAATAAAAGTCTCTTTGATGATGAATTTGTGTTAATGTTACTCTGCACAATATATTAACCCTTCACTGTTGAGGAGATAATATACATCATATATATATATATATATATATATATATATATATATATATATATATATATATATATATATATATATATATATATATATATATATATATATATATATATATATATATAATATCATGTAATATACATATACATACATATAAATATATATATATCGTAACTATCAAAAGTTTGGACACACCTACCCATTCAAGAGTTTTTCTTTATTTTTACTATTTTCTACAATGTACATCAAAACTATGAAATAACACATGGAATCATATAGTAACCAAACAAAGTGTTAAACAAATTAAAATACATGGAAATGCAATTTCCAAGAACATGATTGTCGTTGAATAATAGCCATTTAGCTGGCAGGTATCTTCACTGACATTATCAATCTCTCCCTGACCAGTCTGTAATACCTACAAGAACGCCAAGGTAACCTGTCTAAATGATTATCACCCTATAGCACTCACATTTGTAGTCATGAAATGCTTTCAAAGGCTTGTCATGGCTCACATCAACACCATTATCCCAGAACCATGGACACACTCCAATTAGCATACTGCATTAACAGATTTGTGCACGGGGGCATTGTCATACTGAAGCAGGAAAGGGCCTTCCCCAAACTGTTGCCACAAAGTTGAACAGAATCGTCTAGATTGGCATTGTATGCTGTAGCTTTACGATTTCCCTTCAATGCAACTAAGGGGCCTAGCCCGAACCATGAAAAACAGCCCCAAACCTTTATTCCTCCACCAAACTTTACATGTGGCACTATGCAATGGGTCATGTAGCATTCTCCTGGCTTATGCTAAACCCAGATTCGTCCGTCGGACTGTCAGATGATGAAGCTTGATTCATCACTCCAGAGAATGCGTTTCCACGCCGAGCTTTACACCACTTCAGCCAACACTTGGCTTTGCGCATTGTGATATTAGACTTGTGTGCTGCTGCTCAGCCATAGAAACCCGACAAACAGTTATTGTGCTCACGTTGCTTCCAGAGGTAGTTTGGAACTTGGTAGTGAGTGTTGCAACCAAGGACAAACGGTTTTTACACACTACGTGCTTCAGCACTCTGCCGTCCCGTTCTGTGAGCTTGTGTGGCCTACCACCTTGTGGCTGAGCCGTTGTTGCTCCGAGATGTTTCCACTTCACAAAATAACAGCACTTATAGTTGACCAGGGCGAGTTAGAACAGAATTCATGCGGGGAGGGTAAAGCAAAGGGGAGTGTCATGTGAAAATATTTTTTAGGTTCTAATGACATCCCGTCTCCCCGAATCATTTTTTTACGGTCCCTTACTGTCATGTGTGCATACATTTGACATACGGTTTGTCCCAGGAACCAAACCCACTATCCTGGTGCCATGCTGTACCAACTGAGCTGCATAGGACCACAAGTGAAGAACTATCTAGTACAATTAACTAATTAACCATCATCATCCTAATCATCATCAAGAAATGAATATGATATGATTACAAAATGAATATACAGGTGCAATAAAATCAAATATAGATGAACTGAAAGAGACAAAGAGTGGAAATGGATGGTAAAACCAACATTTTGGGAGATGACAAAGTGAAATGCTTGATTTAAGCTTGTTATTTACATGCATCTGATAGATTAAAACAATTCTGATGAGGTCGACGACCACGTTCCCTGTATTCACGTCTCTCAGGTAGAGCCTGAAACCACGAATCCAGAGTTACGCTCATGGTGTTACTGCCTCTGTCCCCTCTGCAGCGTTCACATATCACTACCACTGGTCTCTCTGTGTGCTTCTCTGCTGCCACACTCTGTCCTCTGACATACATCACAAACACATGCATGTTCACACACACACACACACACACACACACACACACACACACACACACACACACACACACACACACACACACACACACACACACACACACACACACACACACACACACACACACACACACACACACACACACACACACACAAATATGCGCACACACACACACATACACATATATGTTATGTGTGGTCAAATAAATGTTACTTGTATACACAATTCCAAAGGTGCTAGAATTGCAGGGATTTTTTTTGCATGCAAATCACTAATACTAGCCTAAAGAGTGCTCTCACCTGTATGACCTCATAAGTAGAGGTCACGTTTGAGATCTGTAGTGTGGCGTATGTGTCACCTACTGCCTGTTAGCAGACATGGGGACATGTCACACAGTAAGTGCCTCACATAATACAGTATTTATTAGCAAAAGCACAATAAAAATAAATCACAAGACGATTACCATGTTATTTCCAGGTAATTACAATAAGTTACCTATTACTGTCTTCATAACTTGTAACACAACAAGAAATTACCAAGTATTATTATGTATTTTCTAGGTAATTACAAAGTATTTTCTGTACTGTGAGATAAAGTGCTACCGACCGTGGGGTCCACGTCCCGAGCCAGAACCGCTACCATGGACAGACGCCCACCCGGACCCTCCCTATGCTCTTGAGGTGCGTCCGGGAGCCCGCACCTTAGGGGGGGGGGGTTCTGTCACGCCTTGGTTATTGTATTTTGTGTTCTTGTTATATGTTTGGGTAGGCCAGGGTGTGACATGGGTTTATATGTTGTATTCGTATTGGGGTTTGTATTATTTGGGATCGCGGCTGATTAGGGGTGTTGTTAGGCTTGGCCGCCTGAGGCGATTCTCAATCAGAGTCAGGTGCTTGTCGTTGTCTTTGATTGGGAACCGTATTTAGGCAGCCTGACTTTCGCTTTGTATTTCGTGGGTGTTTGTTCCTGTCTCTGTGTTGTAGTCACCAGATAGGCTGTAATTAGTTTCACGTTCCGTTCTGTTGTTTTTGTATTTAGTATTCAGTTATTTCATGTACCGCAATTTATTTTCATTAAAGTCATGAGTAACCTACACGCTGCATTTCGGTCCGACTCTCTTCTTTCAACAGACGAACGCCGTTACAGTATGTGAGCGAGGAGGCCTACAAACCTGACTCAGTTACACCAGCTTTGTCAGGAGGAATGGGCCAAAATTCACCCAACTTATTGTGGGAAGCTTGTGGAAGGCTACGCAAGTTAAACCATTTAAAGGCAATGCTACAAAATACTAATTGAGTGTGTGTAAAATTCTGACCCACTGGTAATGTGAAGAAAGAAAGAAAAGCTGAAATAAATTATTCTCTCTACTCTATTATTCTGACATTTCACATTCTTAAAATAAAGTGGTGATCCTAACTGACCTAAGACAGGGCATTTTTTACTAGGATCAAATGTCAGGAATTGTGAAAAACTGAGTTTAAATGTATTTGGCTAAGGTGTATGTAAACTTCCGACTTCAACTGTATATGAACTGAAAGGCTCTACATGTAGCATTTCAAAATTATGACTAAAATATGTTGTGTTTCTTTACCATTAGTAAATGATTAACAAATGCATTGACACCATTGAATGATACATTAGTTGATGCCAATTAATGTAGCCATATGGTAAAGTGTTAGCAGCATCTTGATGTTTCTGTTCCTACACTAGGCAATATACTGTATTATACCCAGGGATAGAAATTAAGCTAGCCCGCTAACCCGTGGCTAGTACTTTTCAGACCGGGCTAATAGAAAATGTGCCCGACTAGCCCAGCAGCTAGTGACATTTTGTCTTTTCAAATATTGCATATTTATTTTGGACCCAGGCCAGTAAAAATTGCAGTCTTCTATCCTGGCTGGCCAGTGCCCAATATCTTTAAGTTCCATCCCTGACCATACCACTGCAAAAGTATAATGTATATAACTTACATTGAATATCCAGCTGAACAACTGTGGCTTTTTCTTTACCGAGTGCATGCAGTGCTTCACAGCAGTACTCCCCGCTATCACTTGCTTTACTGTCTAAGGTGAAGCTCTCTCCAGATCCTAAAAGGACAGCCTCAGTCCCATTGATTTTGTACCAGGTGTAGTTCTTCACTGCAGGGTTGGCATTGCTGTTGCAGGTCAGGGTCACAGAGCTGCCCTCTACCAATGAACCAGAGGGACTGACTGACAGTGAGGTGTTCTTGGGAGGGTCTGGGGGAAAGAAACAATAGATTCAAATTAGTGTGTGTTATGATACTGTGTATAGTTGAAACTATTGTTCATATTTGTTTTCATTGTGTACATACACATTCCATCTAGTTGAATGACAGATGACTTCTCGGTTCCATGGTCATTGATGGCTTCACAGTAGAAATAACTGTCATCTGCTGGTACCTGGACAGTTAGCATTCTGCTAGCCCTCACTGTTGAAACCTGCTCTCCAATAACTCTGTACCAGTTGTAGCGCCCCACTGCTGGGTTAGCATTGCTGCTGCAAGTCAGAGTCACAGAGCTGCCCTCTACCACTGAATCAGAGGGACTGACTGACACTGAGGTGTTCTTGGGAGAGTCTGAGGGAGAGTGCACAGAAAGTTGTCAAATTCTCTAGAAATGATTAACATACCATACATGAATCAAACTTACCATGCATGAATCAACTTACAAAGAACAGCGACTGTCAGATCAGTTTTGGATGATTTATCACTCTTGCCAGCTTGTCGTTTGTACAGCGCAGTGCAGGAGATCTTCTCTCCATGGTGGACATGTGAAGCGGTAAAGTTCAGGATAGAAGTTATGACTCGATTCGGAGTCACCTGCAAATCCTCCACACTGTCACTCAGTGTGGGGGTCCATGTCAGAGTTGGAGGGAGTGAGGGACAGGGGCTGCAGCAGAGCAGATCAGACTCACTGAGGTCCCCTCCATCACATGTACTGTTGCTGGACTTAGAGTGGGTTGGGATGGATTTTCTGAGGGAGTAAAAAAAAAAACTATATTACATGAGCAGTGCATTAAATACAGCAGGGTTCAAACCTGCAACTTAAAATGAACACAACACAACACACACAACACAAAACTAGCATATTCTAATGATACTCTACCTTTTACATACATTGTGACAAGTTCTGGAAAATTATATTTCAGATAATTGTCACATTCAATTCTAAATGAAAAGTAGTCATTGAAAGAAGGTAAATCATTCAGGATTGTGGTACATTCCTTCTGCTGCATGTTCCCAGTTAGATTCCCTTGAATGGTGTTTAAGCCTGTCCCTGTGAGACTAGAATCAAACACCTGTACTCCTGGCCACCCTTTCCTCCATATTCCTTTACATGAAGTTGTGAGGAACAACTCAAATCCTAATCGCAGTGTAAATGAGCAGGGAATGTCCACACAAGATCCACTCAGAGCCTTTATACTCTGAGGCATCAGCGCTGCAAAGTCGAGGCACAGAACACCTGAAATACACACAGCAAAATATTAGACTGGGTGTTAGGTTATTTTCAACTTCACTAGGGTGTTGTTTTTTCCTACAAACCGCAAAAAAAATATGCTGGCTAGTTATTTAGCGATGTCCAGAATAATCTGGCTAGCATTTTGGGGGGGATGTAGCAATACTAGTAGACATGGATTGTATGAACTATCCTTTTAAAGGCCCTGTGCAAACGTTTTTATCTCAATATCAAACTATTTCTGGGTAACAATAAAGCAACTTCCTGTAATAGTTTTTAAAAAAAACAAGTTTTTAAAGTTATTTTTTATTTTTTTTATTTCTCAAGCAAGAATTGTGTTAGGACTGTCTGGGAGTGGGAAAGGGCACATAATGGTGCATTAACCACAATGTGGCTCAATCCACCTGAGCAGAGAAGGGATATGTAACCTTAAAACTAAGTTATTGGCAGAGAGGTTTGAAACACTCTTTGAATTTGTCTATTCACTTTACCCCCTGGTGATGTCACTAGGCAAGACAAAACTCCACCCATGCACAACCTGCTGATTAGAAGGTCCTGTATTTCAACCAGCCACTATCGGGAAATAACACCAATCACATTATTACAGTGTTAGTTTCATCAGCTGTTGTATAAATATGATACTAAACACAGGACAAACTGAATGTTGACTGCGCTGGGCTTTTAATAAGGATCAGAACACTAATCATGTTTCCATCCAGTTTTTATGCGAGTAAAGTCATATCGTATAACAACAAAGCATCATGATGGCAGTAGCTAGGTTTACATCCAATTGACGACAGATTTTCATTCGAATATTATAAAATCCGATAAAGACAATATATGCATTTTCCCACCATTGGTGTTTCCACCAAATGGAGTACTTGGGGATAAAATTCAGTGCATGATGACATAGTGCACACAAAATGTACATTTTCGCTTAAATTTCCATGTACCAAATCTAAATCTAAAGTTCATAGTGTTTCCATCGCATTGCAGCTCATATTTTCTTCATGCAGACTTTTAAATATTCACATCAAAATCTGTCACCAATTGGATGGGAACCTAGCTACAACCTAGCTACAACCTATCTACCTAGCTACAACCTACCTATAGCTATAACCTATCAAATGTAAATGGTAAAGTGCAATGGGAGATGCTAGAAAGCAGTGCATCAGACCCAGCCTTTCCCACAGCAACCCACCTTGCAGCAGACCACCAATGAGGATGAGTCTTTCAGCTCCTGTGATGTGCATGATTCTCTGTATCAGAAAGGGCCAGATGACCTGCTTTTTAACACTGTCTGGACAGACAGACATACAAGTTCAGTACAGAGGCAGCAGACACACTTCATTACATTGTCTTATTTAAAAAAACATGAAACCAACAGTGAAAATAACTTTTAAATAAAGTCAAACACATCAAAATGTTGACATTTTTGTTTTGATTTGTCATTAATAGAATGATTCCAAACAGATTCTGATTGTAGGGAACTGAAACAACATTGACCCTATTCTCCACAAGACAGTCTGAGTTTTCTTGCTTTTTAATTGGACATGTTGGCTACACTACAAACATTTGTATCATGATGAGATTTGAATCATAGTAATATGAACATATTTCTCACATAAATATAGAATTAAAAAATACGTTATTTCATTATACCTTGAAGCCAATGAAGCTGTGTTGATTCTGAGTAAGTATAAAAACCTAAATGAAGCATAATGAAGTCAAACAGGTTCATATTTTGGTGGTAGATTCATTTCCATTGAAAACACTGACCAATACAAATGAATGAAGCGTCCAGAGCTGTGAGCTGATACGGTTGATATTTGTGTTAATCTAGATGTAGCCTACACCTGACCCACTAAAGAAAGTGTAGTCTTGTTGAACTTGACAATATCTACAATTCGATTTTAATTAGATGCTATCAATATCTGAAATGTGTTCCCAAATCCAACTCATCCGAAAATAGGGACACATGTACATAAAATTTAAAATGCTTCTCCACATTACAAAATTGGGACAGTCACATGAATTACCATAACAGAAATAGTACAAACAGAAATAGTGTCTTCGACCTCTTACCAGTATTCACGCGATGGTCATCTGTTCAAATCCAATGCACAATTCAGGCTATATAAATGCCACCTGATGGGGTGTCTGTTGTCTAGCTGCCTGTCACTGCAGACATTCAGAAGAAGTGGCACTGCTGTTTGCAAGACACAGAATTTTCCTTCGTTGAATAAAAGTCAACCCGCAAGTGATAGCCTCCATCTGTAGTATCAAATGATCATCAGATTTTCTTTTCAATCACAGTTACTAGTGAAATATATCAAGCTTCACAAGGAAGGCAACATCCTCTGATTCCAGATGAAATACAAGCAGACATATAACCCAGTGACTTGTAAATTACACAGAAAGCTACAGCCCCTTGCAATATTTCTCTTTATTTCTCTTTTTTAAACATGTTTTTATTTTAAAGGAATACAGCCAACAGTAATTCATCCAGAGATTTAAATCCACAAATGTAAGGATATAGTTCCAAGTCTATTTTTACAGCGAGTTCCAGTTTAATGGGGCAATAACTGCTCAAGACATCTGTGGCTGAAGGAAATGACACGTTTGTTGCATAACTTGTTACTTTCCATAGTTACTACTCAATGGGTCACCATTCAAAGAAGAAGTAAAAGCAAACTTTAATGTGGATATCCTAAACGTACAATTCAAAGGGCTTAGAAAGAGAGAAATTACATGAAGAAATTAATAAAAGTCTCTTTGATGATGAATTTGTGTTAATGTTACTCTGCACAATATATTAACCCTTCACTGTTGAGGAGATAATATACATCATATATATATATATATATATATATAATATACATAATATATCATGTAATATACATATACATACATATAAATATATATATATCGTAACTATCAAAAGTTTGGACACACCTACCCATTCAAGAGTTTTTCTTTATTTTTACTATTTTCTACAATGTAGAATAATAGTGAAGACATCAAAACTATGAAATAACACATGGAATCATATAGTAACCAAACAAAGTGTTAAACAAATTCAAATACATGGAAATGCAATTTCCAAGAACATGATTGTTGTTGAATAATAGCCATTTAGCTGGCAGGTATCTTCACTGACATTATCAATCTCTCCCTGACCAGTCTGTAATACCTACAAGAACGCCAAGGTAACCTGTCTAAATGATTATCGCCCTATAGCACTCACATTTGTAGTCATGAAATGCTTTCAAAGGCTTGTCATGGCTCACATCAACACCATTATCCCAGAACCATGGACACACTCCAATTAGCATACTGCATTAACAGATTTGTGCACGGGGTCATTGTCATACTGAAGCAGGAAAGGGCCTTCCCAAACTGTTGCCACAAAGTTGAACAGAATCGTCTAGATTGGCATTGTATGCTGTAGCTTTACGATTTCCCTTCAATGCAACTAAGGGGCCTAGCCCGAACCATGAAAAACAGCCCCAAACCATTATTCCTCCACCAAACTTTACATGTGGCACTATGCAATGGGTCATGTAGCATTCTCCTGGCTTATGCTAAACCCAGATTCGTCCGTCGGACTGTCAGATGATGAAGCTTGATTCATCACTCCAGAGAATGCGTTTCCACGCCGAGCTTTACACCACTTCAGCCAACACTTGGCTTTGCGCATTGTGATATTAGACTTGTGTGCTGCTGCTCAGCCATAGAAACCCGACAAACAGTTATTGTGCTCACGTTGCTTCCAGAGGTAGTTTGGAACTTGGTAGTGAGTGTTGCAACCAAGGACAAACGTTTTTTACACACTACGTGCTTCAGCACTCTGCCGTCCCGTTCTGTGAGCTTGTGTGGCCTACCACCTTGTGGCTGAGCCGTTGTTGCTCCGAGATGTTTCCACTTCACAAAATAACAGCACTTATAGTTGACCAGGGCGAGTTAGAACAGAATTCATGCGGGAGGGTAAAGCAAAGGGGAGTGTCATGTGAAAATATTTTTTAGGTTCTAATGACATCCCGTCTCCCGGGATGTCACTAATACTAGCCTAAAGAGTGCATCCCTTACTGTCATGTGTGCATACATTTGACATACGGTTTGTCCCAGGAACCAAACCCACTATCCTGGTGCCATGCTGTACCAACTGAGCTGCATAGGACCACAAGTGAAGAACTATCTAGTACAATTAACTAATTAACCATCATCATCCTAATCATCATCAAGAAATGAATGAATATGATATGATTACAAAATGAATATACAGGTGCAATAAAATCAAATATAGATGAACTGAAAGAGACAAAGGGTGGAAATGGATGGTAAAACCAACATTTTGGGAGATGACAAAGTGAAATGCTTGATTTAAGCTTGTTATTTACATGCATCTGATAGATTAAAACAATTCTGATGAGGTCGACGACCACGTTCCCTGTATTCACGTCTCTCAGGTAGAGCCTGAAACCGCAAATCCAGAGTTACGCTCATGGTGTTACTGCCTCTGTCCCCTCTGCAGCGTTCACATATCACTACCACTGGTCTCTCTGTGTGCTTCTCTGCTGCCATACTCTGTCCTCTGACATACATCACAAACACATGCATGTTCACACACACACACACACACACACACACACACACACACACACACACACACACACACACACACACACACACACACACACACACACACACACACACACACACACACACACACACACACACACACACACACACACACACACACACACATATATGTTATGTGTGGTCAAATAAATGTTACTTGTATACACAATTCCAAAGGTGCTAGAATTGCAGGGATTTTTTTGCATGCAAATCACTAATACTAGCCTAAAGAGTGCTCTCACCTGTATGACCTCATAAGTAGAGGTCACGTTTGAGATCTGTAGTGTGGCGTATGTGTCACCTACTGCCTGTTAGCAGACATGGGGACATGTCACACAGTAAGTGCCTCACATAATACAGTATTTATTAGCAAAAGCACAATAAAAATAAATCACAAGACGATTACCATGTTATTTCCAGGTAATTACAATAAGTTACCTATTACTGTCTTCATAACTTGTAACACAACAAGAAATTACCAAGTATTATTATGTATTTTCTAGGTAATTCCAAAGTATTTTCTGTACTGTGAGATAAAGTGCTACCGACCGACCTTCAATCCTCTGGATAATCTGATCGTGAATAGAGATGGAGACAAAGATTAGATCGGAAATATTGAAAGTGATATATTACCATATCGATATATTAATCTCTCATTGACAGACTACCAATAACCAAATGACGCTAGATTTAAATTCTGGGTTAACCAAGATTATATGAAAGACTATTTCTGAAGAATGTCCTTGAAATAATGAAATACAAAATTCTACTTGCTTAGCAATTACAGTATATCCATTTTACCTGATATATTTATAGACTCCGAAGATGACTGTTAGAATCCACAGGACAAAGACCACGCCACAGATTATGGATGGAACTGATGTTTGTGCTACAAGACATGTTTGAGTTACTTTGTTAGTTACCAAATCCACTCTCTCTATACTTTTTGTATGTTTACCAATAGTCTTTATAACAAATTTATACAGGTAATAGCATAATCGTTAAATTGTAGAATTGCTTAAAATTTCATTAATTTCATTTTCATTAATTGGTTAATTATACACAACAATCTGTTAAATCTATGATGGAAATGAAGCACAATTTCATTGTTACAGCAGTAGAGGCCTACCTGTAGTTGTGGAGGGGCAATGGTGAAAATACACAAAGATGTTGGACCTATCTTTGCCATAGCTATTTTGTGCTTCACAGCAGAACAGTCCACTCTCGCTGATATCCTGCAGAACCAGAGATGGAGATCTAGACTCCATTGGGACCATCTTGCTCTCATTGACTCTGTACCAGGTGTAGGTCTTCACTGGTGGGTTGGCATTGCTGCTGCAGGTCAGGGTCAAAGAGCTGCCCCTACTACTGAACCAGAGGGACTGACTGACACTGAGGTGTTCTTGGGAGGGGCTGGGGGAAAGAAACAATAGATATTGTATGTCAAGAGTCAATTTAGTGTGTGTTATGATACTGTCTATAGTTGAAACTATTGTTCATATTTGGTTTCATTGTGTACATTTACATTTACATTTAAGTCATTTAGCAGACGCTCATATTTTGTTGAATGACAGATGAGTTCTTGGTTCCATGGTCATTGATGATTAACAAGAATTTAAGCTTTTAACCGATATAATACACTTCTATGTACCTAAATGTTTCATATCCATCATTTTTATGATTATTTAATTGAATTGCGCGCCCTACAATTTCACCGGAAGTTGTCAACAGGTGTCCCAATAGCCCTGACCTCAGAACTGAAAAAGCGTATGTGTCACACCTTGGTCATTGTATTTTGTGTTCTTGTTATATGTTTGGGTAGGCCAGGGTGTGACATGGGTTTATATGTTGTATTCGTATTGGGGTTTGTATTATTTGGGATCGCGGCTGATTAGGGGTGTTGTTAGGCTTGGCCACCTGAGGCGATTCTCAATCAGAGTCAGGTGCTTGTCGTTGTCTCTGATTGGGAACCGTATTTAGGCAGCCTGACTTTCGCTTTGTATTTCGTGGGTGTTTGTTCCTGTCTCTGTGTTGTAGTCACCAGATAGGCTGTAATTAGTTTCACGTTCCGTTCTGTTGTTTTTGTATTTAGTATTCAGTTATTTCATGTACCGCGATTTATTTTCATTAAAGTCATGAGTAACCTACACGCTGCATTTCGGTCCGACTCTCTTCTTTCAACAGACGAACGTCATTACAGAAACACCCACCTCTCACGGACCGAGCAGCGTGTAACTGGCAATGACGTAGATAACTGGCAGGAGCTAAAGGAGGACGTTATGGAAGGTAAAGGCATGGAGTATACGACGTGGGAAGAAATCGACAGGTGGGCGGCCGACCCAGAGAGAGTGCAGGCGCCCGCCTGGGATTCGCTTCAGCAGTGCGAAGAGGGCTACAGGCTAATGGAGTCAAAAAGGAAAACACAGCGACGCAGAGCGAAAACCGAAAGTAACCCCCAATTATTTATTGGGGGAGGGCGCAGAGAGAGAGTGGCTGAGTCAGGGTTCAGATATGAGCCAACTCTCCCTGTTAATCGTGAAGAGCAGTTGCTGTGGGAGAGGCTGCACCACTTGGAGAATTGGACATGGGAGGAGGAATTAGACGGTAAAGGACCTTGGGCTCAGCCTGGAGAATATCGCCGTCCCAAGGAAGAAATAGATGCGGATAAAGCGGAGAGGCGCTGGTATGATGAGGCAGCACGGCGACGCGGTTGGAAGCCGGAAAAGCAGCCCCAAAAAATTATTGGGGGGTGGCTAGAAGGGAGAATAGTTATGCCAGGTGGGAGACCAGCGCATACGCCCTGTGCTCACCGTTGGGCTAGAGAGACCGGGCAGGCACCGTGTTATGCTATGGAGCGCACAGTGTTTCCAGTGCGGGTGCAGAGCCAGGTGCGACACATACCAGCCCTTCCTATTGGCCGGGCTAGAGTGGGCATCGAGCCAGGTAAGCTTGGGCAGGCTCTGTGCTCAAGAGCTCCTGTGCGCCTGCACGGTCCGGTCTATCCAGAGCCACCTCTACACACCAGTCCTCCGGTAGCAGCTCCCCGCACCAGGCTTCCTGTGCGTGTCCTCGATCCAGTACCACCAGTTCCAGCACCACGCACCAGGCCTCCAGTGTGCCTCACCTGTTCAGCGCAGCCAGCGCTTTTCTCCTCTCCTGCGCTGTCGGAGTCTCCCGTCTGCCCAGCGCCGCCAGTGCTCCCAGTCTGCCCAGCGCCGCCAGTGCTCCCAGTCTGCTCAGCGCCGCCAGTGCTCCCAGTCTGCCCAGCGCCGCCAGTGCTCCCAGTCTGCCCAGCGCCGCCAGACAACCAGTCTCTTCCAGATCTGCCAAACAACCAGTCTCTTCCAGATCTGCCAGACAACCAGTCTCTTCCAGATCTGCTTGTCAACCTGAATCTTCCAGTTCCGCCAGCAAGCCAGGATTTACCGGAGCCTACTACCTGCCTGAGCTTCATCTCAGTACTGGGCTTCCCCTCAGTCCCGGGCTGCTTCTGTCCCGAGCTACCCCTCTGTCCTGAGCAGCTCCTCTGTCCCGAGCTGCCCCTCTGTCCCGAGCTGCCCCTCTGTCCCGAGCTGCCCCTCTGTCCCGAGCTGCCCCTCTGTCCCGAGCTGCCCCTCTGTCCCGAGCTGCCCCTCTGTCCCGAGCTGCCCCTCAGTTATGTGGGGATCTGGGTGAGGACTATTAGGCCATGGTCGGCGGAGAAGGTGGATTATCCCAGGACGCGAAGGGGAGGAACAAGGACATTAATGGAGTGGGGTCCACGTCCCGAGCCAGAACCGCCACCATGGACAGAAGCCCACCTGGACCCTCCCTATGCTCTTGAGGTGCGTCCGGGAGCCCGCACCTTAGGGGGGGGGGGGTTCTGTCACGCCTTGGTCATTGTATTTTGTGTTCTTGTTATATGTTTGGGTAGGCCAGGGTGTGACATGGGTTTATATGTTGTATTCGTATTGGGGTTTGTATTATTTGGGATCGCGGCTGATTAGGGGTGTTGTTAGGCTTGGCCGCCTGAGGCGATTCTCAATCAGAGTCAGGTGCTTGTCGTTGTCTTTGATTGGGAACCGTATTTAGGCAGCCTGACTTTCGCTTTGTATTTCGTGGGTGTTTGTTCCTGTCTCTGTGTTGTAGTCACCAGATAGGCTGTAATTAGTTTCACGTTCCGTTCTGTTGTTTTTGTATTTAGTATTCAGTTATTTCATGTACCGCAATTTATTTTCATTAAAGTCATGAGTAACCTACACGCTGCATTTCGGTCCGACTCTCTTCTTTCAACAGACGAACGCCGTTACAGTATGTGAGCGAGGAGGCCTACAAACCTGACTCAGTTACACCAGCTTTGTCAGGAGGAATGGGCCAAAATTCACCCAACTTATTGTGGGAAGCTTGTGGAAGGCTACGCAAGTTAAACCATTTAAAGGCAATGCTACAAAATACTAATTGAGTGTGTGTAAAATTCTGACCCACTGGGAATGTGAAGAAAGAAAGAAAAGCTGAAATAAATTATTCTCTCTACTCTATTATTCTGACATTTCACATTCTTAAAATAAAGTGGTGATCCTAACTGACCTAAGACAGGGCATTTTTTACTAGGATCAAATGTCAGGAATTGTGAAAAACTGAGTTTAAATGTATTTGGCTAAGGTGTATGTAAACTTCCGACTTCAACTGTATATGAACTGAAAGGCTCTACATGTAGCATTTCAAAATTATGACTAAAATATGTTGTGTTTCTTTACCATTAGTAAATGATTAACAAATGCATTGACACCATTGAATGATACATTAGTTGATGCCAATTAATGTAGCCATATGGTAAAGTGTTAGCAGCATCTTGATGTTTCTGTTCCTACACTAGGCAATATACTGTATTATACCCAGGGATAGAAATTAAGCTAGCCCGCTAACCCGTGGCTAGTACTTTTCAGACCGGGCTAATAGAAAATGTGCCCGACTAGCCCAGCAGCTAGTGACATTTTGTCTTTTCAAATATTGCATATTTATTTTGGACCCAGGCCAGTAAAAATTGCAGTCTTCTATCCTGGCTGGCCAGTGCCCAATATCTTTAAGTTCCATCCCTGACCATACCACTGCAAAAGTATAATGTATATAACTTACATTGAATATCCAGCTGAACAACTGTGGCTTTTTCTTTACCGAGTGCATGCAGTGCTTCACAGCAGTACTCCCCGCTATCACTTGCTTTACTGTCTAAGGTGAAGCTCTCTCCAGATCCTAAAAGGACAGCCTCAGTCCCATTGATTTTGTACCAGGTGTAGTTCTTCACTGCAGGGTTGGCATTGCTGTTGCAGGTCAGGGTCACAGAGCTGCCCTCTACCAATGAACCAGAGGGACTGACTGACAGTGAGGTGTTCTTGGGAGGGTCTGGGGGAAAGAAACAATAGATTCAAATTAGTGTGTGTTATGATACTGTGTATAGTTGAAACTATTGTTCATATTTGTTTTCATTGTGTACATACACATTCCATCTAGTTGAATGACAGATGACTTCTCGGTTCCATGGTCATTGATGGCTTCACAGTAGAAATAACTGTCATCTGCTGGTACCTGGACAGTTAGCATTCTGCTAGCCCTCACTGTTGAAACCTGCTCTCCAATAACTCTGTACCAGTTGTAGCGCCCCACTGCTGGGTTAGCATTGCTGCTGCAAGTCAGAGTCACAGAGCTGCCCTCTACCACTGAATCAGAGGGACTGACTGACACTGAGGTGTTCTTGGGAGAGTCTGAGGGAGAGTGCACAGAAAGTTGTCAAATTCTCTAGAAATGATTAACATACCATACATGAATCAAACTTACCATGCATGAATCAACTTACAAAGAACAGCGACTGTCAGATCAGTTTTGGATGATTTATCACTCTTGCCAGCTTGTCGTTTGTACAGCGCAGTGCAGGAGATCTTCTCTCCATGGTGGACATGTGAAGCGGTAAAGTTCAGGATAGAAGTTATGACTCGATTCGGAGTCACCTGCAAATCCTCCACACTGTCACTCAGTGTGGGGGTCCATGTCAGAGTTGGAGGGAGTGAGGGACAGGGGGCTGCAGCAGAGCAGATCAGACTCACTGAGGTCCCCTCCATCACATGTACTGTTGCTGGACTTAGAGTGGGTTGGGATGGATTTTCTGAGGGAGTAAAAAAAAAAAACTATATTACATGAGCAGTGCATTAAATACAGCAGGGTTCAAACCTGCAACTTAAAATGAACACAACACAACACACACAACACAAAACTAGCATATTCTAATGATACTCTACCTTTTACATACATTGTGACAAATTCTGGAAAATTATATTTCAGATAATTGTCACATTCAATTCTAAATGAAAAGTAGTCATTGAAAGAAGGTAAATCATTCAGGATTGTGGTACATTCCTTCTGCTGCATGTTCCCAGTTAGATTCCCTTGAATGGTGTTTAAGCCTGTCCCTGTGAGACTAGAATCAAACACCTGTACTCCTGGCCACCCTTTCCTCCATATTCCTTTACATGAAGTTGTGAGGAACAACTCAAATCCTAATCGCAGTGTAAATGAGCAGGGAATGTCCACACAAGATCCACTCAGAGCCTTTATACTCTGAGGCATCAGCGCTGCAAAGTCGAGGCACAGAACACCTGAAATACACACAGCAAAATATTAGACTGGGTGTTAGGTTATTTTCAACTTCACTAGGGTGTTGTTTTTTCCTACAAACATAAAAAAAATATGCTGGCTAGTTATTTAGCGATGTCCAGAATAATCTGGCTAGCATTTTGGGGGGATGTAGCAATACTAGTAGACATGGATTGTATGAACTATCCTTTTAAAGGCCCTGTGCAAACGTTTTTATCTCAATAGCAAACTATTTCTGGGTAACAATAAAGCAACTTCCTGTAATAGTTTTTTAAAAAAACAAGTTTTTAAAGTTATTTTTTATTTTTTTTATTTCTCAAGCAAGAATTGTGTTAGGACTGTCTGGGAGTGGGAAAGGGCACATAATGGTGCATTAACCACAATGTGGCTCAATCCACCTGAGCAGAGAAGGGATATGTAACCTTAAAACTAAGTTATTGGCAGAGAGGTTTGAAACACTCTTTGAATTTGTCTATTCACTTTACCCCCCTGGTGATGTCACTAGGCAAGACAAAACTCCACCCATGCACAACCTGCTGATTAGAAGGTCCTGTATTTCAACCAGCCACTATCGGGAAATAACACCAATCACATTATTACAGTGTTAGTTTCATCAGCTGTTGTATAAATATGATACTAAACACAGGACAAACTGAATGTTGACTGCGCTGGGCTTTTAATAAGGATCAGAACACTAATCATGTTTCCATCCAGTTTTTATGCGAGTAAAGTCATATCGTATAACAACAAAGCATCATGATGGCAGTAGCTAGGTTTACATCCAATTGACGACAGATTTTCATTCGAATATTATAAAATCCGATAAAGACAATATATGCATTTTCCCACCATTGGTGTTTCCACCAAATGGAGTACTTGGGGATAAAATTCAGTGCATGATGACATAGTGCACACAAAATGTACATTTTCGCTTAAATTTCCATGTACCAAATCTAAATCTAAAGTTCATAGTGTTTCCATCGCATTGCAGCTCATATTTTCTTCATGCAGACTTTTAAATATTCACATCAAAATCTGTCACCAATTGGATGGGAACCTAGCTACAACCTAGCTACAACCTATCTACCTAGCTACAACCTACCTATAGCTATAACCTATCAAATGTAAATGGTAAAGTGCAATGGGAGATGCTAGAAAGCAGTGCATCAGACCCAGCCTTTCCCACAGCAACCCACCTTGCAGCAGACCACCAATGAGGATGAGTCTTTCAGCTCCTGTGATGTGCATGATTCTCTGTATCAGAAAGGGCCAGATGACCTGCTTTTTAACACTGTCTGGACAGACAGACATACAAGTTCAGTACAGAGGCAGCAGACACACTTCATTACATTGTCTTATTTAAAAAAACATGAAACCAACAGTGAAAATAACTTTTAAATAAAGTCAAACACATCAAATGTTGACATTTTTGTTTTGATTTGTCATTAATAGAATGATTCCAAACAGATTCTGATTGTAGGGAACTGAAACAACATTGACCCTATTCTCCACAAGACAGTCTGAGTTTTCTTGCTTTTTAATTGGACATGTTGGCTACACTACAAACATTTGTATCATGATGAGATTTGAATCATAGTAATATGAACATATTTCTCACATAAATATAGAATTAAAAAATACGTTATTTCATTATACCTTGAAGCCAATGAAGCTGTGTTGATTCTGAGTAAGTATAAAAACCTAAATGAAGCATAATGAAGTCAAACAGGTTCATATTTTGGTGGTAGATTCATTTCCATTGAAAACACTGACCAATACAAATGAATGAAGCGTCCAGAGCTGTGAGCTGATACGGTTGATATTTGTGTTAATCTAGATGTAGCCTACACCTGACCCACTAAAGAAAGTGTAGTCTTGTTGAACTTGACAATATCTACAATTAGATTTTAATTAGATGCTATCAATATCTGAAATGTGTTCCCAAATCCAACTCATCCGAAAATAGGGACACATGTACATAAAATTTAAAATGCTTCTCCACATTACAAAATTGGGACAGTCACATGAATTACCATAACAGAAATAGTACAAACAGAAATAGTGTCTTCGACCTCTTACCAGTATTCACGCGATGGTCATCTGTTCAAATCCAATGCACAATTCAGGCTATATAAATGCCACCTGATGGGGTGTCTGTTGTCTAGCTGCCTGTCACTGCAGACATTCAGAAGAAGTGGCACTGCTGTTTGCAAGACACAGAATTTTCCTTCGTTGAATAAGAGTCAACCCGCAAGTGATAGCCTCCATCTGTAGTATCAAATGATCATCAGATTTTCTTTTCAATCACAGTTACTAGTGAAATATATCAAGCTTCACAAGGAAGGCAACATCCTCTGATTCCAGATGAAATACAAGCAGACATATAACCCAGTGACTTGTAAATTACACAGAAAGCTACAGCCCCTTGCAATATTTCTCTTTATTTCTCTTTTTTAAACATGTTTTTATTTTAAAGGAATACAGCCAACAGTAATTCATCCAGAGATTTAAATCCACAAATGTAAGGATATAGTTCCAAGTCTATTTTTACAGCGAGTTCCAGTTTAATGGGGCAATAACTGCTCAAGACATCTGTGGCTGAAGGAAATGACACGTTTGTTGCATAACTTGTTACTTTCCATAGTTACTACTCAATGGGTCGCCATTCAAAGAAGAAGTAAAAGCAAACTTTAATGTGGATATCCTAAACGTACAATTCAAAGGGCTTAGAAAGAGAGAAATTACATGAAGAAATTAATAAAAGTCTCTTTGATGATGAATTTGTGTTAATGTTACTCTGCACAATATATTAACCCTTCACTGTTGAGATAATATGCATCATATATATATATATAATATACATAATATATAATGTAATATACATATACATACATATAAATATATATATATAGTAACTATCAAAAGTTTGGACACACCTACCCATTCAAGAGTTTTTCTTTATTGCACACATGACTGTAAGTCGCTTTGGATAAAAGCGTCTGCTAAATGGCATATATTATTATTATTATTATTTATTTTTACTATTTTCTACAATGTAGAATAATAGTGAAGACATCAAAACTATGAAATAACACATGGAATCATATAGTAACCAAACAAAGTGTTAAACAAATTCAAATACATGGAAATGCAATTTCCAAGAACATGATTGTCGTTGAATAATAGCCATTTAGCTGGCAGGTATCTTCACTGACATTATCAATCTCTCCCTGACCAGTCTGTAATACCTACAAGAACGCCAAGGTAACCTGTCTAAATGATTATCGCCCTATAGCACTCACATTTGTAGTCATGAAATGCTTTCAAAGGCTTGTCATGGCTCACATCAACACCATTATCCCAGAACCATGGACACACTCCAATTAGCATACTGCATTAACAGATTTGTGCACGGGGTCATTGTCATACTGAAGCAGGAAAGGGCCTTCCCCAAACTGTTGCCACAAAGTTGAACAGAATCGTCTAGATTGGCATTGTATGCTGTAGCTTTACGATTTCCCTTCAATGCAACTAAGGGGCCTAGCCCGAACCATGAAAAACAGCCCCAAACCATTATTCCTCCACCAAACTTTACATGTGGCACTATGCAATGGGTCATGTAGCATTCTCCTGGCTTATGCTAAACCCAGATTCGTCCGTCGGACTGTCAGATGATGAAGCTTGATTCATCACTCCAGAGAATGCGTTTCCACGCCGAGCTTTACACCACTTCAGCCAACACTTGGCTTTGCGCATTGTGATATTAGACTTGTGTGCTGCTGCTCAGCCATAGAAACCCTGTGCTCACGTTGCTTCCAGAGGTAGTTTGGAACTTGGTAGTGAGTGTTGCAACCAAGGACAAACGTTTTTACACACTACGTGCTTCAGCACTCTGCCGTCCCGTTCTGTGAGCTTGTGTGGCCTACCACCTTGTGGCTGAGCCGTTGTTGCTCCGAGATGTTTCCACTTCACAAAATAACAGCACTTATAGTTGACCAGGGCGAGTTAGAACAGAATTCATGCGGGGAGGGTAAAGCAAAGGGGAGTGTCATGTGAAAATATTTTTTAGGTTCTAATGACATCCCGTCTCCCCCATGTGTGGGATGTCACTAATGCTGTACCAACTAGCCTAAAGAAGTGCATCCCTAATTACTGTCATGTGTGCATACATTTTACATACGGTTTGTCCCAGGAACCAAACCCACTATCCTGGTGCCATGCTGTACCAACTGAGCTGCATAGGACCACAAGTGAAGAACTATCTAGTACAATTAACTAATTAACCATCATCATCCTAATCATCATCAAGAAATGAATGCCCCAGGACTACCTGAATATGATATGATTACAAAATGAATATTTGAACAGGTGCAATAAAATCAAATATAGATGAACTTTGAGATATCAGCTGAGACAAAGGGCTATATAAATAAATTTGATTTGAAATTGATGGTAAAACCAACATTTTGGGAGATGACAAAGTGAAATGCTTGATTTAAGCTTGTTATTTACATGCATCTGATAGATTAAAACAATTCTGATGAGGTCGACGACCACGTTCCCTGTATTCACGTCTCTCAGGTAGAGCCTGAAACCGCGAATCCAGAGTTACGCTCATGGTGTTACTGCCTCTGTCCCCTCTGCAGCGTTCACATATCACTACCACTGGTCTCTCTGTGTGCTTCTCTGCTGCCACACTCTGTCCTCTGACATACATCACAAACACATGCATGTTCACACACACACACACACACACACACACACACACACACACACACACACACACACACACACACACACACACACACACACACACACACACACACACACACACACACACACACACACACACACACACGTTATATGGTAAAATAAATATTCCTTGTATACACATTTCCAAAAGTGTGAAAACTATTGTGATTTTATGTATGCCAATGATCACAAATACTAGCCTAAAGAGTGCTCTCACCTGTATGACCTCATAACTAGAGGTCACTTTGGAGATGGCGTATGTATAATCTGCTGACCTGGCCCTTTGTTGCAATAAGTGCCTCACATAATACAATATTTAGAGCACAATGAAATCAAGAACAAAGATTGTTTAACAATATTAAAATGGTTATTTCTAGGTCATTACAATAAATTACCTATTACTGTCATTAAAACATGGACAAACAATTACCAGAAACAAACAATTATTACCATGTAATTTCTAGGTAATTCCAAAGTATTTCTGTACTGTAAACTACAGTGCTACCGACATACCTTCAGTCCTCTGGATAATCTGCTAGTATATGAAACACACACATATATATATATATACTTATTTACACATTTAAAAAGATTTCCATGAAATACAAGGTCTTAGGTAAGTACGTAATTTAATTTGACTTGGTATGTTTGTAGACTCTGACCACTCCACATATTATGGATGGAACTGATGAAAATTACAGGGAGATGTTTAAGTTACTTTGTTAGCTACCAAATCCACAGACACTGTAACTGATTTATATAGAGAATAGCATAATCGTTAAATGATGATGGGGCTTAATATGCCATTCATATCACACCTCATGCTAGTTGCTTTAGTATTCCTAAATTTAGTGACACGAAATGAAGCACTCTTTTCTCCACCTTATTGATCATTTCTCCAACTTATTAATAAACCAGCTGCATCAACATGTGAACACCGTAAGGAGGCTCAACCACCGGTAATAAAAACACAGAACTGTTGAAAATAGTAATCATGTACCTTTAACACCAATATTGATGCTTTAAGAAAATACAGGCGGAAGACTGTAGTCTTATTCAAGGTTGAGGTAATACTGGGATAGGTAGGAACGGGGATAAGGGAAGTTTGGGATAGTGGTGCAGTCCTTCTCAAGCAAGTCCCCAGCACAATCTTTAACACTGTCTCTAACACTGTATTCCCGAAACCTCTAGTCCATGTTCCTTTACATGGACGAGTGAGGAATGATTAACATGTAGACTCCAGTGTAAATCTGCATGGAATGAGCACACAAGACCCACTCAGAGCCTCTATAATTGGAGGCATCAACACTGCCAACCTTTTGGTTTTGGCACAGAGCATCTGAAATAAACAGTTTAGACCGAAGAATGGACAGCAAAAAACACAGAAACATTATCTTTTTTTTTTACATGAATGATTTAAAAGAGCTAAAGTGAAATCATGAGAAGGAATGATTATGGCTTGTGTCTAGAACTCAGGGAAACAGTAAGCCAAGTAGAAAAGAAAAACTAGATATTTAGTTACCACAAACTACGAGACAGTGGATTATGCAGTCAGACGGAACAGAGAAAATAGGCATTTAACGTCATCGACGTTTAGCCGGTAGTGAATGACCTGCAGAGAGCTGGGACCAAAGTAACAAAGCCTACCATCAGTAACACACTACGCCGCCAGGGACTCAAATCCTGCAGTGCCAGACGTGTCCCCCTGCTTAAGCCAGTACATGTCCAGGCCCGTCTGAAGTTTGCTAGAGAGCATTTGGATGATCCAGAAGAAGATTGGGAGAATGTCATATGGTCAGATGAAACCAAAATATAACTTTTTGGTAAAAACTCAACTCGTCGTGTTTGGAGGACAAAGAATGCTGAGTTGCATCTAAAGAACATCATACCTACTGTGAAGCATGGGGGTGGAAACATCATGCTCTGGGGCTGTTTTTCTGCAAAGGGACCAGGACGACTGATCCGTGTAAAGGAAAGAATGAATGGGGCCATGTATCGTGAGATTTTGAGTGAAAACCTCCTTCCATCAGCAAGGGCATTGAAGATGAAACGTGGCTGGGTCTTTCAGCATGACAATGATCCGAAACACACCGCCCGGGCAACGAAGGAGTTGCTTCGTAAGAAGATTTCAAGGTCCTGGAGTGGCCTAGCCAGTCTCCAGATCTCAACCCCATAGAAAATCTTTGGAGGGAGTTGAAAGTCCGTGTTGTCCAGCAACAGCCCCAAAACATCACTGCTCTTGAGGAGATTTGCATGGAGGAATGGGCCAAAATACCAGCAACAGTGTGTGAAAACCTTGTGAATACTTACAGAAAACGTTTGACTTCTGTCATTGCCAACAAAGGGTACATAACAAAGTTTTTAGATAAACTTTTGTTATTGACCAAATACTTATTTTCCACCATAATTTGCAAATAAATTCATTCAAAATCCTACAATGTGATTTTAAACAAATATATATTCTCATTTTGTCTGTCATAGTTGAAGTGTACCTATGATGAAAATTACAGGCCTCTCATCTTTTTAAGTGGGAGAACTTGCACAATTGGTGGCTGACTAAATACTTTTTTGCCCCACTGTATATACAATTGTGGGTGCCAGTTTGTATAGCTCTATAGCTGTCTGGCAGGAAAGTAAAGTTAAAATAATAAAAATAAAAATGATAATTAAAAAGTTGTTTTCAAGTAGACAATGAAGTACGCAAATCAGTAAGGGAAGGTTTTCACCAAAAGTGTATGAAAAACCTTTAATGATCATAATGATAATGACAATATTAATAATACATATTTATAAGCATAGTATTTCTGTGTTGATATTGTAAAAAACAAACAAAAAAAACAATCCATTTTAAGAACTGAACGATCAGTCAGTGTTTTGATTGACTCTGAACAGCCCTTTTGACAGATGATAAATATACCAATGTTCAAAACAGATATACATGTACAGGTAACTGCCAAAAGAATGGAAACACTTGAGTTAATGAGGGAAACAAAGTATGTTGAAAGCAGGTGCTTCCACACAGGTGTGGTCCCTGAGTTAATGAAACAATTGATATCCCATCATGCTTAGGGTCATTTTGTCAATTATTTTGTCTCCCATGGCTATGCCACCATAAGATGACAATGCCCCCATCCACAGGGCATGAGGGGTCACTGAATGATTTGATGAGCATTAATACGATGTAAAGCCATATGCCGTGGCCAACTCAGTCACCAGATCTCAAGCCAATTGAACACTTATGAGAGATTCTGGAGCGGCGCCTGAGACAGCGTTTTCCACCATCAAACAAAACACAAAATTATCAAATTTCTTATGGAAAGAATGGTGTCGCATCCCCCCAATAGAATTCCAGACCATTGCAGAATCCATAGCAAGGTGCATTGAAGCTGTTCTTGCTCGTGGTGGCACAACGACCTATTAAGACACACTATATGCTGGTGTTTCCATTATTTTGGCAGTTACCTGCATATTTCAATGGAAGCTGCAGTACTTCAATACTTTAATCTGGCCACAAGAGGGAGCTAATACACAGCTGCTAGAGAGACACCAACCATTAAATGGTTGCTCCAGCTTGCACTTCCACATCTTTATATTCCCATGGCCTTGTCCCTCCTCCAAATGTCTCTTGTTCCACACAGAACCTGTAACAGTCTGCCACTCAGTCCCATGTCATCAAAGCTCCTAAGAAACTATCCAGAATCAAATGTCAGTTCCTTCAGGAAGAGCTTTCCTGAACGTTATGTTCTGCTCAACACTCCTCACCTCCACCACTCATATGACGTAAAGTTCAGGCAGCAAAATGGCAGTCTTGCTGGGTCCTACACGCATTGGAGGGTGGAGGTTGAAGATTGCAGTTTTCCCCACATAATGTAAACTGCTGAAACTGTAGCCAGGTTAGCCAGGTCAGCCAGGTGAATGGAGGTTCAGTCCAAGGCGGAGGTCAGACAGACACAGGAAAGGGGACAGGTGTAACGTCAAGGTCAGTAGCGGCTGTGCTCGTCTGTTGCTGTGACAATGACGTCCATCCAGATCCTCATGGCCTCGGCGCTGGGCGCCACCAGGAAGAAGAGGCGCTCGTACGTCTTCACACAGAACGTAAGGCTGGGCCGCGGAGACTGAGAGAGAGAGAGAGGAGCGAGAGCGAGAGAGAGAGAGAGAGAGAGAGAGAGAGAGAGAGAGAGAGAGAGAGAGAGAGAGATGAATGGTGGGAGAACGATAATTTTGGGGATTTTGTTTCAAGCATTGAATGCATGAATGGATCATCTCTTTAACAGTTGTGGTGATATCATGGGCACATTGTTCCCTCTCTATGGTGACAATATACTGTATATGAGGACTCACTGAAGTGGCTGTGCGCAGGTGGTCATAGTAGACTTCCTCTATAGCCTGGAAGTAGATCACCCCCTTCAGCTTCCTCTCATCACAGTCTAAAGGTAAACAATAGTCAATTTGAGGGAGAACGAGAGAAAGAAAGAGAGGGAGAGAGACAGACAGACACAAATCACATAGGCATTTAGTAGGGCTGTGGTCATTACATATTGTCAGCTGGTTATTGTCATGCAAAAGACTGCCAGTCTCACAGTAATTGACCCGGCAATTAACATAAACACATTTAGCATCTCCAGGCCTCCACGCATACAAGCCGCTGATGTGAGGCCTTTGCAACATCTACATTGAAAAAGGATTATAATAAATCAATTGAATATACACCATCACAATAAATCCATTTCAGAAGAACAGAATATGAGTTGGCCTACTGTAGGTTATCTGGCTAAGCTCAATGTCATAGGCCAGGGATACTCAACTCTTATCCAACGAGGTCCGGAGCCTGCTGGTTTTCTGTTCTACCTGATAATTAATTGCACACACCTGGTGTCCCAGGTCTAAATCAGTCCCAATTAGAGGGGAACAATGAAAAAAATGCAGTGGCACTGACTTGAGTTTGAGGGCCATGGGATTTAGGCTTGTTTATTGAGCTGACAAGTTATACTTCTAAGTCTTATGCCATTATTTTATATTATAAGATTTTATAGCAAGAAGAATATAATTGAACTTATCTGAATAAAATAGAAATAATATTTTTCCCATTCCGGAGCGAGTGGGCATATGAAGTGGCTATGTTGAGCGTAAAAGTGATCATTTCGTAACAGGTCCAATATAATGCTAGATTCAGAGTTTTGCAACTTTAGTTGGGAAGCACAGCCACAGGCTGCCCAATGACACAAGCCTACCAGACGAGCTAAATAACTTCTATGCTCGCTTCGAGGCAAGTAACACTGAATCATGCATGAGAGAATCAGCTGTTCCCGGACGACTGTGTGATCACGCTCTACGTATCTGATGTGAGTAAGACAAAACAGGTCAATATTCACAAGGCCGCAGGGCCAGACGGATTACCAGAATGTGTACTCCAAGCATGCACTGGCCAACTGGCAAGTGTCTTCACTGACATTTTCAACCTTTCCCTGTCTGAGTCTGTAACACCAACATTTTTCAAGCAGATCACCATACTGCCTGTGCCCAAGAACACTAAGGTAACCTGCCTAAATGACTACTGACCCATAACACTCACGTCTGTAGCCATGAAGTGCGTTGAAAGGCTGGTCATGGCTCACATCAACATCCTTATCCCAGAAACCCTAGACCCACCCAAATTTGCATACCGCCCCAACAGATCCACAGATGATGCAATATCTATTGCACTCCACACTGCCCTTTCACACCTGGACAAAAGGAACACCTATGTGAGAATGCTATTAATTGACTACAGCTCAGCGTTTCATCACCATAGTGCCCTCAAAGCTTATCACTAAGCTAAGGACCCTGGGACTAAACACCTCCCTCTGCAACTGGATCCTGGACTTCCTGACGGGCCACCCTAAGGTGGTAAGGGTAGGTAACAACACATATGCCACGCTGATCCTCAACATGGGGGCCCCTCAGGGGTGCGTGCTCAGCCCCCTGACTGCATGGCCAGGCATGACTCCAAAACCATCATTACGTTTGCCGATGACACAACAGTGGTAGGCCTGATCACCGACAACGACGATAGGGAGGAGATCAGAGACCTGGCCGTGTGGTGCCAGGGCAACAACCTCTCCCTCAACGTGATCAAGCCAAAGGAGATGATTGTGGACTACATGAAAAGGAGGACAGAGCACACCCTCATTCTCATCAACGGGGCTGTAGTGGAGTGGGTTGAGAGCCTCAAGTTCCTTGGTGTCCACATCACTAACATTGTCAAAGCATGACAAGACAGTCGTGAAGATGGCACGGCAATATATTTTCCCCCTCGGGAGACTGAAACAAATTGGCATGGGTCCCCAGATCCTCAAAAAGTTATACAGCTGCACCATCGAGAGGATCCTGACCAGTTGCATCACTGCCTGGTATGTTAACTGCTCGGCATCTGGCCGTAAAGCGCTACAGAGGGTAGTGCATACTGCCCAGTACATCACTGGGGCCAAGCTTCCTGCCATCTAGGACCTATATACTAGGCGGTGTCAGAGGAAAGACCAAACATTTTTCAAAGACACCAGTCAATCAAGTCATAGACTGGTTTCTCTGCTTCCGCACAGCAAGCGGTAACGGAGCACCAAGTCTAGGACCAAAAGGCTCCTTAACAGCTTCTACCCCCAAGCCATAAGACTGCTGAAAAATTAACCAAATGGCCACCAGATTATTGACAGATTATTGACATTGACACCCCCCCTCCATTAGTTTTGTACACTGATGCTACTCGCTGTTTATTATCTATGCATAGTCACTTCACCCCTACCTACATGTACAAATGACCTCAACTAACCTGTAATCCCGCACATTGACTTGGTACCGTTACACCCTGTATATAGCCTCCTTATTGTTATTTTATAGTGTTACTTTTTATTATTTTTTACTTTAGTTAATTTGGTAAATATTTTCTTAACTCTTTCTTGAACTGCACTGTTGGCTACGGGCATGTAAGTAAGCATTTCACGGTAAGGTCTACACAATTTGTATTCGTCCATGTGAAAAAGAAAGTTTGATTTGATATTTACATTTAAGTCATTTAGCAGACGCTCTTATCCAGAGCGACTTACAAATTGGTGCATTCACCTTATGACATCCAGTGGAACAGTCACTTTACAATAGTGCATCTAAATCTTAAAGGGGGGTGAGAGGGATTACTTATCCTATCCTAGGTATTCCTTAAAGAGGTGGGGTTTCAGGTGTCTCCGGAAGGTGGTGATTGACTCCGCTGTCCTGGCGTCGTGAGGGAGTTTGTTCCACCATTGGGGGGCCAGAGCAGCGAACAGTTTTGACTGGGCTGAGCGGGAACTGTACTTCCTCAGTGGTAGGGAGGCGAGCAGGCCAGAGGTGGATGAACGCAGTGCCCTTGTTTGGGTGTAGGGCCTGATCAGAGCCTGGAGGTACTGAGGTGCCGTTCCCCTCACAGCTCCGTAGGCAAGCACCATGGTCTTGTAGCGGATGCGAGCTTCAACTGGAAGCCAGTGGAGAGAGCGGAGGAGCGGGGAGACGTGAGAGAACTTGGGAAGGTTGAACACCAGACGGGCTGCGGCGTTCTGGATGAGTTGTAGGGGTTTAATGGCACAGGCAGGGAGCCCAGCCAACAGCGAGTTGCAGTAATCCAGACGGGAGATGACAAGTGCCTGGATTAGGACCTGCGCCGCTTCCTTGATGCATAAACTATAATATGCCTCTGGATGTTTTGAACTAATCCTCATCTTAGAAAGCTGTCCATTTCCTTGTTAGGTTTTGAAAGAACAACTACAATGATTATGTTTTACATTGTTTCAAACTGCGGTTGAACTTCCTTCTTCAAATTGATCATCACAGTGAGGTTAGTTTTAAAAGCATGATGCTGTTTTGATGATAAGTGTTTGATGTGATTTTCGATGGCATTTGCCATGATGTCAGAGTGGTTAGAGGGACAATAGAGCACTGAGTATCAGGCTGTTAGGACCTGATGGTCATTAGCAAGTTGGGTACTACCAAAGCATGTTCAGAGTGCATAACAGGAGATTACCGTGACTCAACGGTCAGGTGGAATTCTACTGCGGTCATGACTCATGACTGCCGGTGTGGCGGTAATAGGGTCACCGCAACAGCCCTAGCATTTAGGCTTATACACACCAACAACCAACACACACACAGTCTCTCTCTCTCAGCCCCCTCACCTGTGTAGTAGGCTAGCCGCCTGTGGTCCATATCGAAGAGGAACCACCTCCTCCTCCAGGTCTTGACCCGCCCGCCTCGCTTGGTCAAGAAGCCGGCACAGCGGCGCGGGGACATACGCAGGCCCATGCACCCTGCCACCCCATGACCCAGCGACTCCACATGGGCCCGCAGGTCAAAGTTCGCAGAGAGGAAGAGAGGTAGCGAGCGCTGAGAAGAATAATGAGTATAATGTATATCATGTCACAACAGACATGTCAAATGAAACAGGTCAACATCACAAGGTTAGTGAGAAGGAGACAGAAAGAAAGACAGATTGAGAGAGCAATAAGCAGGGGAAAAGGAGAGGTTGGAGAAAGGATGTATAACGCTATGGAGCACACAGACAGACAGACAATACAGACAGCCAGAGCAACCAGACAGACAGTACAGCCAGACAGAAAGACAGAGCAGCCAGACAGACGTACCTCAGGGGAGCTGGGGACAGGACTGTTGGTTTTGGGCTTCTCCTCTAGGTCAGGGACTAGCCTGCTCTGGGACTTTACTGGTTCTGCTGCTCCTCGGCCCTCCAGCTCTCTCTGCCTCCTCTCCTCCACCACCACCACCTGCCTCCTTTCCTCCTGGATCAACACACAGGCTCCATCTCAATGATCCGTTCTGTGCATCGTATCTCCTCGTGTCCTTATCAATCATATTGGAGGAGAAGGTGACTCCCTTCAAAGACCATCAATTTGTTTTTCTTTTTTAGAAAGAGGCATACTTTTATTGACAACAGGGGGATAAGATGAAGTACAATATCAAGGCTGAGGCATACTATGTATTTATTTGGACAGTAAAGCTAAAACTTCATTTGTCTCTATACTCGCATTTTTGGATTTGAGATTATATTTTTATATGAGGCGACAGTACAGAACGTCACCTTTTATTTGAGGGTATTTTCATTTACCAATTAGAAATGAAAGCACTTTATGTATCTAGTCCCCCCATTTGAAGGTGTCATAAGTATTTGGACAAATTCCCTTAAAAGGTTGGCATGTTTTGGGGGTATGATCCTTGTGCACCTAACTTTCTCATTCATCATTATATCACAATTCATTCATGATTATCCGTAATCATGGCAGCATCCACATTAATGTAGAAGTGTTCAGAAACATATTCTATTCTTATTTACAATAAAAGTGAGTCCAAAATGACACCATTCTAATGAGCACAACGGTAATCTGAAACATAACCAAAACAAACTGCAAATGCATCCAACATGTTTGTAGAGTCACAATCTTGATGTAGTCATTGTGTGCTAGGAATATTGGACCAAATACCAAACTTTTGACTACATTTAATACACTATAAGTGAATTTGTCACAACACTTATGACACCTTAAAAATGGGGACACTAGACAAATAAAGTGAGGTCAATTCTAAACGGTAAAACAGATATGTATGAAAATACTCTAAAATAAAAGGTGAAATTCTGTACTGACGCCTCATATAAAACAAGTTTTTAGCTTCTAATAAATACATGGGAGAGTATGTTCGTTTTCTATGAAGTGCTCTTCCATTTCACAGTGTTTTTTCTTCTGGTGGTCATGTTAATTATGTACGGTAATCAGTAAGTGGTCACACAACAGGGTTGTGTTCATTATTAAGCAACAAACAGAAGACAACTGACTGAAACAAGGAGGGACTACCTGAATTAACTGTCCAATAATAAACTACTTGTTTTATTTTATTTTATACCCCCATTTTCGTGGTATCCAATTGTTAGTAGTTACTATCTTGTCTCATCACTACAACTCCCGTACAGGATCGGGAGAGACTAAGGTCGAAAGCCATACGTCCTCCGAAACACAACCCAACCAAGCTGCACTGCTTCTTAACACAGCGCTCATCAAACAGCCCGCCACAGGAGTCGCTAGTGTGCGATGAGACAAGGACATCCCTACCGGCCAAAACCTCCCTAACTTGGACGACGCTAGGCCAATTGTGCGTCGCCCCATGGACCTCTCGGTCATGGCCCGGCTGCGACAGAGCCTGGGCTCGAAACCCAGAGTCTCTGGTGGCACAGCGCCACCCGGGAGGCCAACAAACTGTGTTTAAACGTTGTGTTACGGTGTGCCCTAATGAATATGACCTGGCACGTCTAAAGCTGTGTCTGAAGTGATTAGGGATGTTAATGGTGGTGACTCACCCTCTCTTTGAGAAGCCTCTCTCTCTCCGCTTTGGCCTCCCTCAGTCTCCTCTCAATCTCCACCAGGTTTAAAAGTCCCAGATTTGGGCTGGAGCGAGAAGGAAAAATACATATGTCAGCAGAGTTACTGTCATTATTGTCGTCGGAGACGCAGACGTACGAGCGTACAGACACATGCACACACAGACTGAGAGCAGCATTCATATTTCACTCACACACACCTAGAAAACTCACCTGACCAGTCTATCCCACTCCACCTCACATCAACTACATCTCCACGCTGACCCAGTCACCCAATCAATCTTCCACAGACAACTCATCTCTTCCCATCTGACAGCCAATCAGATACCTCCTCTTATTCACAATCACACTTAACATGTTCCTTTAAACGTTGTGATTTTAGACATTTCTTTTCCCCCTCCACTGACCTGGCAGCACGGGAGCTACTAGCACTGTTACAGGGGGTGAGGAGATCACTGCCATTGCTGGGCCCAGGTCTGTGCCCGTTGATGTGCCCGTTGCTGTGCCCGTTGCTGTGCCCGTTGCTGTGCCGGTGGGAGGGGAGAGGGGAAGTGAAGCGCTCTGGGCTCGGACTGTCAGGTACCATTCTCACCAGCCCTGTGAAAGAGATGGAGACAGAGAGAGAGAAAGAGGAAGGGACACAATAACAGTACACAGAGCACATATTATATTATATAAGAGACAGGGTAAGGAGAGCATGAGAAAAGGGGAGAGAATGGAGAGAGCAGGGGAGAGAAAATAGAGGGAGAGAGAGGATGACAGCGCACACACACAAACACACACACAGTGGGTTAGAGAGGGAGATTGTGGAAATGGGGTATAGGCAGCAGTGGAGCAAACAGAACAGAATTTCTAAAGAAAGAACAGTCCATAGACTAGTAGCCCCACTGGCTCATCCAGTTCATACAGCTATATCCTGCTCACGGCTTGGTAATAACACACAGCTACATCTGCTACTGACACGTCTTAGCAGAGACTGAAAAGGCAGAGTGAGAGAAAGAGAGAGAAGCAGAAAGAGATGGAGAGAGAAAGACAGAGAGGGAGTGAGACAGACGGAGAGAGAGAGCGAGAGAGAGAGAGAGAGAGAGAGAGAGAGAGAGAGAGAGAGAGAGAGAGAGAGAGAGAGAGAGAGAAGGAGAGAGGGAGAGAGAGAGAGAGAGAGAGAGAAAGAGAGAGAGAGAAGCAGAGAGAGAGAGAGAGATGGGGTAGAACTAAACAAATAGACAGACAAACACAGAGGATCAAATAGAAAGATAAAGCAAATATGTAAAAATGCTCTGAGGTAAAGCAAATAAAAAACACAAAGGAATTCATAATTAAACACCCATCATAGCTCACCTTGCGCCGAGACCGGTCTATCGGCGAGCTTATTATTGCGGTGCGAGCTCCGTCTCCGGGGTAAACTGGCGGATTCTTTGGCTTGTTCCTGAAGTTAGGGAATAACACTGAGTTTGTGTTTCGGTACATTACTGGGAGTCAAACAACAAGTGAATCAAATCAGTGTTTATGTACAGTATGTGTCACATACAACTGGAAAACATGACCCGTGTCAGTGGTAACGGCCCGGCAACACACCTGAGGTGATTTGTGAATGGTCAGCGGCGAGAGTGACATCATGCAAGGGACCGAGCTGGGGATGTTGGACCAATCAGCGAGTGGCTTCTTCTCTTTCAAGACCTGATAAGAGATGGGAGTATGACCGTTATATAACCGGTTATGGCATAAACTCAGCCGTGAAGAGGAGAGTGAAAAAATAGACAAGTGAATGTTGTTGTTATAACCTAGACATGTCAGTTAGGTAGGACAGGCCGTCAGTCATAAGACCTGGATGACCACACGATACACTAAGACGGTTGGGTCAACATTTAGCCATGACACATCATGAAATGACATAGTATGAGTGTATAAACAGGTAGTAAAAGACATTCTGCAACTCACTGAGAATGGAAAACGCATGCCAGCTCTCAGGCACCACCATAATGAGTTAAAAAATGATCTCCCTCTCACTATATCTCGGTTGCCCTCCCACCCCTTCTCCCTGACTCACAGACACATAAGCAATTCGGAAGCGGCATGCATTCTCTGTCAACCCGTCTCAGTCTCTCTCGTGTCTGGATGAGCAATGAAATCAATTTCTCTCTGCCAAAAACAGTTCCATGTCTTCTCATTAGTGACTCCTACCCATATGACTACCCGAGCATGGCATACAAAGTCATATTGTATTCAGACACAGTAGTATAGAAACACACTGTCTGTCCCTCCTTTCTCCCCCTATCTGCCACTCCCTCCCTCACTCCCTCTCTCGTCCTACTATTAACTGACACACTTAGCCTGTATTAAATCCCATTTCTGATTAACCCAATCTAAAGACCCTTGAAGCATGCGTATTTGAATTGTCGTGTCTCTCCACTTACCGGTGTTGCAGAGACGCGTTTAAATTCTCTCAGCTTATCTTCACTCATTCCCTCTCTCTCTCTCCCTCACAGTCACCCTCCCTTGTTCTGCTTTTCTCTTCCCTGTTTCTTCCTTCCCTCCCTCCCTCCCTCCCTTTCTTCAGTCATGCCTCTCTCTCTCTCTCTCTCTCTCTCTCTCTCTCTCTCTCTCTCTCTCTCTCTCTCTCTCTCTCTCTCTCTCTCTCTCTCTCTCTCTCTCTCTCTCTCTCTCTCTCTCTCTCTCTCTCTCTCTCTCTCTCTCTCTCTCTCTCTCTCTCTCTGCTCAGTTGTGCTCTTTCCCTGTCTCTAACTAGTCTCCTCCCCCTTTTCAACTCCCCCTGTCATAATTCTAATCAAAGGCATGTCATTGGTTCAACAACAAACCATATCACTGTCCAAGCAGAGAGTTGACAAATCACACGCTTTGGCACTTCAGACAACCATTATGAATATTGAATAAAAACACTGGCAACAACGGACATTCTTATCTAGCTTCCAAGCACTTAATTTACATTTGACATTGTAGTCATTTAGCATACGCAGTTTGTGCATTCATCTTAAGATAGCTAGGTGGTACAACCACATATAACAGGCATAGGAAGTACATTTTTTCCTCAATAAAGTAGCTATCAGTAGACCAGTAGGGTGACATGAGAGAACTTGGGAAGGTTGAAAACAAGGCGGGCTGCAGTGTTCTGGATAAGTTGCAGGAGTTTGATGGCACAAGTAGGGACAGTCATTGAATGTATCATATTTATCATACTTGAACCACTGGGAATATACGACTTAATCATAATTTCCCTGACAAGTAATCAATATATTAAGTTAAAGTTCTGACATTTGCTGATCATTAATTAGCCTCTGTTCCCTTCATTACCCTTTGAGTGGTGTGGAGCAATTCTCTCCTCTCCTTCTTGAAGGCATTCATCTCTCTGTCCTTCTCTCGCTCCATCTCCTTCAACTGCTTCTCAAGCTGCTGGACTCGCTCCTGAAGAAAGCAATGAATAAAGAAAAGAAATCGACAAATGAAATGTCAGACACTTTAATATTAAACGCCGCGTCATTCTGTCTCCTGTCATTCGTGTTCTGTACGTCCAGTGGCATGTTAGCCAGTCGGTGTTGTTGTTAGCATTATAGAGTTGTTGTGTTAAACGTGCACAGCATCTTATCTGTTATGTCTCACGACTTATGTCAATAGTCAGTTACTCTAGGTGTGTTCAATGGCACACCCTCCAACATCCATTGGAGTTACGAGAGGAGATGAGGGACGAATGACAGAGGAGAGGAGTGGGAGATGACAGGGAATAAAGAATTAGTGATGTCAGCTCAGCACAGTTAATATGTCAGAGAGGAGGAGATAGAGACAGAGCGAGAGCGAGAGCGAGAGCGAGAGCGAGAGCGAGAGCGAGAGAGAGAGAGAGCGGGGTATAGAGATGAGCTGTCAACCCAAGCAAGGCCACAGTGCAGCTGAATAAACTCTCTCCCACTCTCTCTCTCTCTCTCTCTCTCTCTCTCCTCCCCTCTTTTCATCACTATTACTTGTTTCATATCTCTCTCTCTCTCGCTCTCCACTTTTCCACCTCATCACATGATATCCTAAGTTTATCCTCTTTCTTTCTTCTCGCTCCCTCACGATACAATCCTTCCTTTTATCCTTCAACCCCTCCCCACCACTCTCACCATACCCTTTTTACCATCTCTCTCCATTCTCTACTTTTAGTCCCTCTCCTTTCCTCATACATTTCCTCAATTGACGAGCTCTCCCTTCATCTATACATCTTTCTCCACTTTCCCTCCCTCCCTCCCAAAGTGGCCTCTGATGCAATTGCCTAACTTGTTTGTGCAGTCATGTGACAGTGGAGGGTGATACCGTAGAGTGTGAGGAGAAGGGAGAGTTCACGCTCATGTCTCAGTTTAAGAAGAGGAGGTTGGGGGGTTGGGGGTTACCTGTGAGGAGCAGTTTCCAAACAGAGAGTGACTACTGTTGGGGGCGGGAGGTTAGTGACATGTGAGGAGCAGTTTCCAAACAGAGAGTGACTACTGTTGGGGGCGGGGGTTACATGTGAGGAGCAGCTTCCAAACAGAGAGTGACTACTGTTCCAAACAGAGAGTGACTACTGTTGGGGGGGGGGTTACATGTGAGGAGCAGATTCCAAACAGAGAGTGACTACTGTTGGGGAGCGGGGGTTACATGTGAGGAGCAGACTCCAAACAGAGAGTGACTACTGTTGGGGGCGGGGGTTACATGTGAGGAGCAGATTCCAAACAGAGAGTGACTACTGTTGGGGGGGGGGTTACATGTGAGGAGCAGATTCCAAACAGAGAGTGACTACTGTTGGGGAGCGGGGGTTACATGTGAGGAGCAGTTTCCAAACAGAGAGTGACTAATGTTGGGGCGGGGGTTACATGTGAGGAGCAGTTTCCAAACAGAGTGTGACTACTGTTGGGGGGGGGGTGGGGGGGGGGTTACATGTGAGGAGCAGATTCCAAACAGAGAGTGACTACTGTTGGGGGGGGGTTACATGTGAGGAGCAGATTCCAAACAGAGAGTGACTACTGTTGGGGGGGGGGGGTTACATGTGAGGAGCAGATTCCAAACAGAGAGTGACTACTGTTGGGGGGGGGGGGTTACATGTGAGGAGCAGATTCCAAACAGAGTGTGACTACTGTTGGGGGGGGGGTTACATGTGAGGAGCAGATTCCAAACAGAGAGTGACTACTGTTGGGGGGGGTTACATGTGAGGAGCAGATTCCAAACAGAGAGTGACTACTGTTGGGGGGGTACATGTGAGGAGCAGATTCTAAACAGAGAGTGACTACTGTTGGGGAGCGGGGGTTACATGTGAGGAGCAGTTTCCAAACAGAGAGTGACTACTGTTGGGGGGGGTTACATGTGAGGAGCAGATTCCAAACAGAGAGTGACTACTGTTGGGGGGGGTTACATGTGAGGAGCAGACTCCAAACAGAGAGTGACTAATGTTGGGGGCGGGGGTTACATGTGAGGAGCAGATTCCAAACAGAGAGTGACTACTGTTGGGGGGGTTACATGTGAGGAGCAGTTTCCAAACAGAGTGTGACTACTGTTCCAAACAGAAGAGTGACTAATGGGGGGGGGGGGTTACATGTGAGGAGCAGATTCCAAACAGAGAGTGACTAATGTTCCAAACAGAGGGGTTGGGGGGTTACATGTGAGGAGCAGTTTCCAAACAGAGAGTGACTACTGTTGGGGAACGGGGGTTACATGTGAGGAGCAGTTTCCAAACAGAGAGTGACTACTGTTGGGGGGTTACATGTGAGGAGCAGATTCCAAACAGAGAGTGACTACTGTTGGGGGGGGGGTTACATGTGAGGAGCAGATTCCAAACAGAGAGTGACTACTGTTGGGGGGGGGGGGGGGGGGTTACATGTGAGGAGCAGATTCCAAACAGAGAGTGACTACTGTTGGGGAGCGGGGGTTACATGTGAGGAGCAGTTTCCAAACAGAGAGTGACTACTGTTGGGGGGTTACATGTGAGGAGCAGATTCCAAACAGAGAGTGACTACTGTTGGGAGCGGGGGTCACATGTGAGGAGCAGATTCCAAACAGAGAGTGACTACTGTTGGGGCGCGGGGGTTACATGTGAGGAGCAGATTCCAAACAGAGAGTGACTACTGTTGGGGGGGGGGTTACATGTGAGGATCAGTTTCCAAACAGAGTGTGACTACTGTTGGGGGGGGGGTTACATGTGAGGAGCAGATTCCAAACAGAGAGTGACTACTGTTGGGGGGTTACATGTGAGGAGCAGATTCCAAACAGAGAGTGACTACTGTTGGGGGGGGTTACATGTGAGGAGCAGACTCCAAACAGAGAGTGACTAATGTTGGGGGCGGGGGTTACATGTGAGGAGCAGATTCCAAACAGAGAGTGACTACTGTTGGGGGGGGTTACATGTGAGGAGCAGATTCCAAACAGAGAGTGACTAATGTTGGGGGCGGGGGTTACATGTGAGGAGCAGTTTCCAAACAGAGTGTGACTACTGTTGGGGGGGGTTACATGTGAGGAGCAGATTCCAAACAGAGAGTGACTAATGTTGGGGGCGGGGGTTACATGTGAGGAGCAGTTTCCAAACAGAGTGTGACTACTGTTGGGGGGGGTTACATGTGAGGAGCAGATTCCAAACAGAGAGTGACTACTGTTGGGGGGGGTTACATGTGAGGAGCAGATTCTAAACAGAGAGTGACTACTGTTGGGGAACGGGGGTTACATGTGAGGAGCAGTTTCCAAACAGAGAGTGACTACTGTTGGGGGGGGTTACATGTGAGGAGCAGATTCCAAACAGAGAGTGACTACTGTTGGGGGCGGGGGTTACATGTGAGGAGCAGATTCCAAACAGAGAGTGACTACTGTTGGGGGGTTACATGTGAGGAGCAGATTCCAAACAGAGAGTGACTACTGTTGGGGAGCGGGGGTTACATGTGAGGAGCAGTTTCCAAACAGAGAGTGACTACTGTTGGGGGGGGGGGGGGTTACATGTGAGGAGCAGATTCCAAACAGAGAGTGACTACTGTTGGGAGCGGGGGTCACATGTGAGGAGCAGATTCCAAACAGAGAGTGACTACTGTTGGGGCGCGGGGGTTACATGTGAGGAGCAGATTCCAAACAGAGAGTGACTACTGTTGGGGGGGTTACATGTGAGGAGCAGATTCCAAACAGAGAGTGACTACTGTTGGGGGCGGGGGTTACATGTGAGGAGCAGATTCCAAACAGAGAGTGACTACTGTTGGGGCGGGGGGGTTACATGTGAGGATCAGTTTCCAAACAGAGTGTGACTACCGTTGGGGGGGAGGGGCAGGGGGCATTTAGAGAGAGTCTGTCGTGGGGGATAAGCTTCTAACCAAACTAGTAGAACCAGCTTGGAGCTGTGAGATTCTCTGAAATGTTGTCGTCTTCTTATTTGTTGACCCTGGCTTACCTGCACTGAGTTGACAGCATTCTTTTGGCATGAGATCTCCTTCTCTTTTTCTTCCTCGTTCCCTCTCTCCTTCCCTTCCATCTTTCCTTCGCTCTCCTCCTCCTCTATTCCGGCCTCGCTCTCCAGGACACGGAATTCCCAGTCCTCAAACACTCGGCCGGCTGCATCCACCATCTCTTTCTCCTGGAAGAGAGAGAGATGGAGGGTTAAGAGAGAGAGAGGGAAAGAGGGGAAGAGAGAGGGACGGAGGGACAGAGGGGAAGAGAGAGGGACGGAGGGACGGAGGGGAAGAGAGAAAGAGAGAGATGGAGGGGAAGAGAGAAAGAGAGAGATGGAGGGGAAGAGAGAGAGAGGGACGGAAGGGAAGAGAGAGAGAGAGAGGGGGACGGAGGGGAAGAGAGAGGGACGGAGGGGAAGAGAGAGAGAGAAATGGAGGGGGAGAGAGAGAGAGGAATGGAGGGGAAGAGAGAAAGAGAGGGATGGAGGGGAAGAGAGAAAGAGAGGGATGGAGGGGAAGAGAGAGAGAGAGGAATGGAGGGGGAGAGAGAGAGAGAGGAATGGAGGGGAAGAGAGAAAGAGAGGGATGGAGGGGAAGAGAGAGAGAGAGGAATGGAGGGGGTTGAGAGAAAGAGAGCGGGATGGAGGGAGAGAGAGATGGAGGGAAAGAGAGATGGAACAGAGAGAGATGGAGGGAAAAAGAGAGTGTGATGGAGGGACGCAGAGAAAGTGATGAAAGAAAGATGCAGAAGGAGAGGAACAGACAGAAAATGGAAGAAAGCTGTTGATTAGTACAGAAAGAGCCTGTGGCTTAGAACACTAAACCAAAAAACAACTGGTTGGACCACTCCATTCAAGACCATTAAACCAAGTCGTAGCTCTCAAGCTTGTGTCCCAAAGGCCATCCTATTCTATATATAGTACAATACTTTTGACCAGGCCCCATTGGGCTCTTGTTAAAAGTAGTGCACTATATAGGGAACAGGGTGCCATGTGGGACACATCCACTGTCATCAGAATGACACGCCATGCCAGTGTCACTGCCAAAACGCACAACGAACCCTTTGTCTGCCTGCCTGCATGTCTGTCTCAGATACCTCTATGACACTTTGACCTATCAGGTAGAAGAGGTACTACAAAGATAACTAGTACCGCCGACAAGAAAGAACATGCAATCCTTTATAACAATGACCAGAGAGGCTAGAATTAGAACACATTATGTGAAATGAGTTCTAACCAGAGGCAGTGTGAAACCATGCTGTCACTAGCACCTGAATTCAACTGTATATGAGGCTAGACCAAAAGCTAGCTCTCCACTGCACAAAGTTGACTTCACTTCAGGTTTCAGGGCGGGTGATGTCACTCTGCTAGGCTACCTGTGAACTACACTCACTACATCTAGGCAGACAAACAGGTAGAAGACGCAGTGCATTCTCTTTTACACACGGTGTAGTGGCAAGGCATGAAATCAGTTAGCTGGGTACTATTGATAAGGTACCGAACGGAAGAAAACGGCCTGAAACAGGTAGGGGACAACCTGGACTTAAAGAAGCTCTTTTCCTTTTTGTTTTGCAAAACGTTTTGAAACATTGCGTGCCTTAATGAATACTACCCCATTCATTGGACTGTTCCTGGATCAGTAAATCACCTGTTGTAGTTGGATCAGTAGCTGCTCTCTCTGGCCCTCTGGCTGACTGGGAAGCAGTGCCTCCTTCTCTTCCAACCTACTCCTCAGCTCCTCAACCCGGGCCCTCTCCACCTCCAGACTGGCTCGCTCCTACACAGAGAGAGAGAGAAAAAAGAAAGAAAGAAAGAAAGAAAGAAAGAAAGAAAGAAAGAGAGAGAGAGAGAGAGAGAGAGAGAGAGACAGAGAGAGAGAGAGAGAGAGAGAGAGAGAGAGAGAGAGAGAGAGAGAGAGAGAGAGAGAGAGAGAGAGAGAAACAGAGAAACAGAGAAACAGAGAAACAGAGAAACAGAGAGAGAGAGAGAGAATAGGAGGATGAGGGATGAGAGAGGGAACAGTCATCCCTTTATATAAAGATCCATCTGTTTGTCAGCTCATTCCACTATCACATAGCTTAGGCCTATAGTGTCACATGAAGTGACTCAGTGTCTACCTCACTGCTATAGCTACTCATGTACAGGCCATATCACTCTCCGGTCCCAAACCATGAGATTCAAACATACCGCCTGAAGACAGGATGCTTTGGATGGTATTGAATGGAGCTCTGTCTGTGCACCGCTAACCGTCCATCCGTCAGTCCGTCTGCGTCTGTCTGTCTTTCTCCTTATGCTCCTTGTGTGTACAGCACTACTGACCTTCTGTCTGTCCGTCTGTCTGTCCGTCTCCTCCTGCCCACCTTCCTCCTGCAGTGTCTGTAGATACAGAGTGTGTCTGCGCAGCTCGTTCCTCTCCTCCTGCAGCTCACCCTCCAACAGGGCTATCTCCAGCTGCAGCTGAAGTGGCAGACATGAGAGAGAGAGAGACAGAGACAGAGACAGAGACAGAGACAGAGAGAGAGAGAGAGAGAGAGAGAGAGAGAGAGAGAGAGAGAGAGAGAGAGAGAGAGAGAGAGAGAGAGAGAGATGTTTAGTCCCACAATGAAGAATGCAGAACGTGCCTTTGAAGGAGACATTACAAAAAAGGAGTTGGTTTGTTGTGAACAGTTCCAGAATCAGACTTCATCAGATACATTTACTGAACAGCCGCCACTCTCCATAGAAATGGTTTGATATGAGACACAATCAGGCCCTTGAGGGTGTAACTTGTTCATTCATTAATCTATCAGTGTCTCACCTCTATCTTTAGCTCCTCCCTCTGCTGGTCAATCTCTGTGATTCGCTGTTGCAGCATGGAGGGCAACGGTAGGATCCTCGGTGACCGCGCCTCTAAACGTTTGGCTGGAGACTGAGAGGTAGAGAAGAGACACACAGACGATTGAAAAGAGACTATTCAACCTGGATCAAAAAGTCATTCCGATGGCTCAGTTGGTTAGAGTGCGATGACTGTGGCACCAAAGTTACTGGTTCAATTCCAGCGTTGGATGTGTACGTTGAGTCGCTTTGCCTTGCAGCGTCTGACTCGGACCACATTACCAGTGTAAACAGGCCTGATGCTAGTTAACGTGAGACCCACTCCTCCTTACCCTCTCGCTCTCTGTGCTGCTGCTCTCTGTGTCTGACTCCACCCCTGAAGAGGCGGGGCTTTGCCCTCCAGCCAATCGTGCGACCCACGGCGGCCGCAAGCCCTGCTCCCATCGGCTCCTCGGGGTGTCCGTATTGTGGAGGGGCATTTCTGTAGGATAGAAAGAGATGGAAGGTGGGATGATGAGTGGTACCGTATAGGATCCGGGATCCTTAACCTTGAACAGCACCCTTACCTTGCCAATTTTAAATGTGAACTTCAATGGGGTATCGTCAGAGTTGGAACGTCCTAAGGACCCTGAGTGTAGTTGCAATTCAATACACTGCATTGTTAAGAGCTAAATTAACCAGGTGACAGTTCACAGAAGTGATACTACACTATGAGCAGTACACCAGTGTGTCAGCAGCACTAAGCACTTTAAAGTACTTCCAGAAAAGTTGTTACTGGAGAAAACACCCTGGAAGAAGCGATAGTGAAAGAGAGGAGGGAACGCAGGTTGTGAGAAGGTGGTTTGGCATTGAGGGTACTGTACAGTAAACAATGGCGATTCACCTCCCAGCTTTGGAAGTGCATTGTGGAGAAGCATGGCACACAAATTTGAGTCAGTGCAATGATGTGGTCTTACAATAACCATACACAGATACAGTGCCTTGCGAAAGTATTCGGCCTCCTTGAACTTTGCGACCTTTTGCCACATTTCAGGCTTCAAACATAAAGATATAAAACTGTATTTTTTTGTGAAGAATCAACAACAAGTGGGACACAATCATGAAGTGGAACGACATTTATTGGATATTTCAAACTTTTTAACAAATCAAAAACTGAAAAATTGGGCGTGCAAAATTATTCAGCCCCTTTACTTTCAGTGCAGCAAACTCTCTCCAGAAGTTCAGTGAGGATCTCTGAATGATCCAATGTTGACCTAAATGACTAATGATGCTAAATACAATCCACCTCTGTGTAATCAAGTCTCCGTATAAATGCACCTGCACTGTGATAGTCTCAGAGGTCCGTTAAAAGCGCAGAGAGCATCATGAAGAACAAGGAACACACCAGGCAGGTCCGAGATACTGTTGTGAAGAAGCTTAAAGCCGGATTTGGATACAAAACGATTTCCCAAGCTTTAAACATCCCCCCAAGGAGCACTGTGCAAGCGATAATATTGAAATGGAAGGAGTATCAGACCACTGCAAATCTACCAAGACCTGGCCGTCCCTCTAAACTTTCAGCTCATACAAGGAGAAGACTGATCAGAGATGCAGCCAAGAGGCCCATGATCACTCTGGATGAACTGCAGAGATCTACAGCTGAGGTGGGAGACTCTGTCCATAGGACAACAATAAGTCGTATATTGCACAAATCTGGCCTTTATGGAAGAGTTGCAACAACTTCATGATTGTGTCCCACTTGTTGTTGATTCTTCACAAAAAAATACAGTTTTATATCTTTATGTTTGAAGCCTGAAATGTGGCAAAAGGTCGCAAAGTTCAAGGGGGCCGAATACTTTAGCAAGGCACTTTATACAGTGGGGCAAAAAAGTATTTAGTCAGCCACCAATTGTGCAAGCTCTCCCACTTAAAAAGATGAGAGGCCTGTAATTTTCCTCACAGGTACACTTCAACTATGACAGACAAAATGAGAAAAAAAAATTCCAGAAAATCACATTGTATGATTTTTAATGAATTTATTTGCAAATTATGGTGGAAAATAAGTATTTGGTCAATAACAAACGTTTATCTCAATAGTTTGTATTATACCCTTTGTTGGCAATGACAGAAGTCAAACGTTTTCTGTAAGTCTTCGCAAGGTTTTCACACACTGTTGCTGGTATTTTGGCCCATTCCTCCATGCCGATCTCCTCTAGAGCAGTGATGTTTTGGGGCTGTTGCTGGGCAACACGGACTTTCAACTCCCTCCAAAGATTTTCTATGAGGTTGAGATCTGGAGACTGGCTGGGACACTCCAGGACCTTGAAATGCTTCTTGCGAAGCCACTCCTTCGCTGCCCGGGCGGTGTGTTTGGGATCATTGTCATGCTGAAAGACCCAGCCACGTTTCATCTTCAATGCCTTTGATGATGGAAGGAGGTTTTCACTCAAAATCTCACGATACATGGCCCCATTCCAAGTGCTTGGTTTCCAAGCCGGTCACGGGTGCACCTCAGCCACGCTCAAGGTACTAAACGATATCATAACCGCCATCAATAAAAGACAGTACTGTGCAGCCATCTTCATCGACCTTGCCAAGGCTTTCGACTCTGTCAATCACCATATTCTTGATCCCTGATCCACCTCTACGCAGATGACACCATTATGTATACTTCTGGCCCGTCCTTGGACACTGTGCTATCTAACCTCCAAACGAGCTTCAATGCCATACAACACTCCTTCCGTGGCCTCCAACTGCTCTTAAACGCTAGTAAAACCAAATGCATGCTTTTCAACCGTTCGCTGCCTGCACCCGCACGCCCGACTAGTATCACCACCCTGGATGGTTCCGACCTAGAATATGTGGACATCTATAAGTACCTAGGTGTCTGGCTAGACTGTAAACTCTCCTTCCAGACTCATATCAAACATCTCCAATCTAAAATCAAATCTAGAATCGGCTTTCTATTCCACAACAAAGCCTCCTTCACTCACACCGCTAAACTTACCCTAGTATAACTGACTACCCTACCGATCCTCGACTTCGGCAACGTCATCTACAAAATAGCTTCCAATACTCTACTCAGCAAACTGGATGCAGTTTATCACAGTGCCATCCGTTTTGTTACTAAAGCACCTTATACCACCCACCACTGCGACCTGTATGCTTTAGTCGGCTGGCCCTCACTACATATTCGTCGCCAGACCCACTGGCTCCAGGTCATCTACAAGTCCATGCTAGGTAAAGCTCCGCCTTATCTCAGTTCAATGGTCACGATGGCTACACCCACCCGTAGCACGCGCTCCAGCAGGTGTATCTCACTGATCATCCCTAAAGCCAACACCTCATTTGGCCGCCTTTCATTCCATTTCTCTGCTGCCTGTGACTGGAACGAATTGCAAAAATCGCTGAAGTTGGAGACTTATCTCCCTCACCAACTCCAAACATCTGCTATCTGAGCAGCTAACCGACCGCTGCAGTTGTACATAGTCTATCGGTAAATAGCCCACCCAATTTCACCTACCTCATCACCATACTGTTTATATTGGTCAGCGGGGTGGTGGCACCGGGATCCTCATCTCTCCCAAGTGGTCATTCTCTCTTTCTCCCCTTACCCATCTGTCTATCGCCTCATTTGAATTCCATGCTATCACAGTTACCAGCCCTTTCAAGCTTAACATCCTTATCATTTATCGCCCTTAATAAGCTCCTTTCCTGAAGGACGGCTCACCTCTCACAGTTCTGGGCGACTTTAACCTCCCCACGTCTACCTTTGACTCATTCCTCTCTGCCTCCTTCTTTCCACTCCTCTCCTCTTTTGACCTCACCCTCTCACCTTCCCCCCCCTACTCACAAGGCAGGCAATACGCTCGACCTCATCTTTACTAGATGCTGTTCTTCCACTAACCTCATTGCAACTCCCCTCCAAGTCTCCGACCACTACCTTGTATCCTTTTCCCTCTCGCTCTCATCCAACACTTCCCACACTGCCCCTACTCGGATGGTATCGCGCCGTCCCAACCTTCGCTCTCTCTCCCCCGCTACTCTCTCCTCTTCCATCCTATCATCTCTTCCCTCTGCTCAAACCTTCTCCAACCTATATCCTGATTCTGCCTCCTCAACCCTCCTCTCCTCCCTTTCTGCATCCTTTGACTCTCTATGTCCCCTATCCTCCAGGCCGGCTCGGTCCTCCCCTCCCGCTCCGTGGCTCGACGACTCATTGCGAGCTCACAGAACAGGGCTCCGGGCAGCCGAGCGGAAATGGAGGAAAACTCGCCTCCCTGCGGACCTGGCATCCTTTCACTCCCTCCTCTCTACATTTTCCTCTTCTGTCTCTGCTGCTAAAGCCACTTTCTACCACTCTAAATTCCAAGCATCTGCCTCTAACCCTAGGAAGCTCTTTGCCACCTTCTCCTCCCTCCTGAATCCTCCTCCCCCCCCTCCTCCCTCTCTGCAGATGACTTCGTCAACCATTTTGAAAAGAAGGTCGACGTCATCCGATCCTCGTTTGCTAAGTCAAACGACACCGCTGGTTCTGCTCACACTGCCCTACCCTGTGCTCTGACCTCTTTCTCCCCTCTCTCTCCAGATGAAATCTCGCATCTTGTGACGGCCGGCCGCCCAGCAACCTGCCCGCTTGACCCCATCCCCTCCTCTCTTCTCCAGACCATTTCCGGAGACCTTCTCCCTTACCTCACCTCGCTCATCAACTCATCCCTGACCGCTGGCTACGTCCCTTCAGTCTTCAAGAGAGCGAGAGTTGCACCCCTTCTGAAAACCTACACTCGATCCCTCCGATGTCAACAACTACAGACCAGTATCCCTTCTTTCTTTTCTCTCAAACTCTTGAACGTGCCGTCCTTGGCCAGCTCTCCCGCTATCTCTCTCAGAATGACCTTCTTGATCCAAATCAGTCAGGTTTCAAGACTAGTCATTCAACTGAGACTGCTCTTCTCTGTATCACGGAGGCGCTCTGCACTGCTAAAGCTAACTCTTTCTCCTCTGCTCTCATCCTTCTAGACCTATCGGCTGCCTTCGATACTGTGAACCATCAGATCCTCCTCTCCACCCTCTCAGAGTTGGGCATCTCCGGCGCGGCCCACGCTTGGATTGCGTCCTACCTGACAGGTCGCTCCTACCAGGTGGCGTGGCGAGAATCTGTCTCCTCACCACGCACTCTCACCACTGGTGTCCCCCAGGGCTCTGTTCTAGGCCCTCTCCTATTCTCGCTATACACCAAGTCACTTGGCTCTGTCATAACCTCACATGGTCTCTCCTATCATTGCTATGCAGATGACACACAATTAATCTTCTCCTTTCCCCCTTCTGATGACCAGGTGGCGAATCGCATCTCTGCATGTCTGGCAGGCATATCAGTGTGGATGACTGATCACCACCTCAAGCTGAACCTCGGCAAGACGGAGCTGCTCTTCCTCCCGGGGAAGGACTGCCCGTTCCAGGATCTCGCCATCACGGTTGACAACTCCATTGTGTCCTCCTCCCAGAGCGCTAAGAACCTTGGCGTGATCCTGGACAACACCCTGTCGTTCTCAACTAACATCAAGGCGGTGGCCCGTTCCTGTAGGTTCATGCTCTACAACATCCGCAGAGTACGACCCTGCCTCACACAGGAAGCGGCGCAGGTCCTTATCCAGGCACTTGTCATCTCCCGTCTGGATTACTGCAACTCGCTGTTGGCTGGGCTCCCTGCCTGTGCCATTAAACCCCTACAACTCATCCAGAACGCCGCAGCCCGTCTGGTGTTCAACCTTCCCAAGTTCTCTCACGTCACCCCGCTCCTCCGCTCTCTCCACTGGCTTCCAGTTGAAGCTCGCATCCGCTACAAGACCATGGTGCTTGCCTACGGAGCTGTGAGGGGAACGGCACCTCAGTACCTCCAGTCTCTGATCAGGCCCTACACCCAAACAAGGGCACTGCGTTCATCCACCTCTGGCCTGCTCGCCTCCCTACCACTGAGGAAGTACAGTTCCCGCTCAGCCCAGTCAAAACTGTTCGCTGCTCTGGCCCCCCAATGGTGGAACAAACTCCCTCACGACGCCAGGACAGCGGAGTCAATCACCACCTTCCGGAGACACCTGAAACCCCACCTCTTTAAGGAATACCTAGGATAGGATAAAGTAATCCTTCTACCCCCCCTAAAAGATTTAGATGCACTATTGTAAAGTGGCTGTTCCACTGGATGTCATAAGGTGAATGCACCAATTTGTAAGTCGCTCTGGATAAGAGCGCCTGCTAAATGACTTAAATGTAAATGTATATTTATTTACTTTTCTGCTCTTTTGCACACCAATATCTCTACCTGTACATGACCATCTGATCATTTTTCACTCCAGTGTTAATCTGCAAAATTGTAATTATTCGCCTACCTCATGCCTTTTGCACAATGTATATAGACTTTTTTTTCTACTGTGTTATTGACTTGTTAATAGTTTACTCTGTGTAACTCTGTGTTGTCTGTTCACACTGCTATGCTTTATCTTGGCCAGGTCGCAGTTGCAAATGAACTTGTTCTCAACTAGCCTACCTGGTTAAATAAAGGTGAACAAATTAATTCTTTCCTTTCCTTATCAGTCGTCCTGGTCCCTTTGCAGAAAAACAGCCCAAAAGCATGATGTTTCCACCCCCATGCTTCACAGTAAGTATGGTGTTCTTTGGATGCAACTCAGCATTCTTTGTCCTCCAAATACGACAAGTTGAGTTTTTACCAAAAAGTTATATATTGGTTTCATCTGACCATATGACATTCTCCCAATCTTCTTCTGGATCATACAAATGCTCTCTAGCAAACTTCAGACGGGCCTGGACATGTACTGGCTTAAGCAGGGGGACACGTCTGGCACTGCAGGATTTGAGTCCCTGGCGGCGTAGTGTGTTACTGATGGTAGGCTTTGTTACTTTGGTCCCAGCTCTCTGCAGGTCATTCACTAGGTCCCCCCGTGTGGTTCTGGGATTTTTGCTCACCGTTCTTGTGATCATTTTGACCCCATGGAGTGAGATCTTGTGTGGAGCCTCAGATCGAACGAGATTATCAGTGGTCTTGTATGTCTTCCATTTCCTAATAATTGCTCCCACAGTTGATTTCTTTAAACCAAGCTGCTTACCTAGTGCAGATTCTGTCTTCCCAGCCTGGTGCAGGTCTACAATTTTGTTTCTGGTGTCCTTTGACAGCTCTTTGGTCTTGGCCATAGTGGAGTTTGGAGTGTGACTGCTTGAGGTTGTGGACTGGTGTCTTTTATACTGATAACAAGTTCAAACAGGTGCCATTAATACAGGTAACGAGTGGAGGACAGAGGAGCCTCTTAAAGAAGTTACAGGTCTGTGAGAGCCAGAAATCTTGCTTGTTTGAAGGTGACCAAATACTTATTTTCCACCATTATTTTAAAAATAAATTCATTAAAAATCCTACAATGTGATTTTCTGGATTTTTTTTCTCATTTTGTCTGTCATAGTTGAAGTGTACCTATGATGAAAATTACAGGCCTCATCTTTTTAAGTGGGGGAACTTGCACAATTGGTGGCTGACTAAATACTTTTTTGCCCCACTGTACATAGAAACAAGGGGATTCACCTTTGAAGTACTATGCACTGTACATAGTACTATACACTGCTCACACACAACACAAAGCCACATTATGAACGATATGCATCACTGCTGAGGTCTTGGAATGGGGAATTCTCAACAATAACTAGGTTATATAATGTCTATGTCACTTGCTCATACGAGTGTAAGCAGTAGTAAAATAGCAGCAAATATGAAGTAACGACCGAGCAAACCGAGTGCACACACTCACAGGCAGCAACCGAGTACACACATACACAATCACACACACACGTGGGAAAATCTGGATTCCCATTGTCCAAACCTTTCCCACCCTATCCTTTTTCCCTCTCTACTCCCATCTCCCTGAACTCTTCTCGCTCCTCTCCTCCTGCTCTCTCTCTCTCTCTCTCTCTCTGTGTACAGGCCTTATTAGGCGATGGGGCCTGGAGGAGTGTAGGCATGGAGATAAATATACAACTCTGATATGAGTGAGGGCTTCCAAACACAGACTGGCACACTGACACAGAGACAGACAGAGGAGGGAGAGTGAGAGGGACAGAGTGGAGGAGGAGAGGAGACGAGTGGGGGGAGAGGAAGTCGGTTCTAAAATGTCAGAGGCCAGTGTCATATTTCCAGTGAGGAGATGGGAAACAGTCCGAGTGTGTGGTATATAACTTCACAGAGCTGTACACAGGACACACAATACTATGTTGTTTATAGAAGAATAGTGCATGGTTGCATGCAGGAATGATGTATATACTGTGTTTTTAATTGTGTTTTTAATTGTGTGTGTGGATGTACGCATATTGAAGAGGATGGCTACCATTCATCATCACCCATAATTACACATACATTTTTGACAAAGTAATACTGTATGCCAAATTCCATATGGTGAAGTTATTACTTCCATTCCAGATATGACATGTAATGGACACCACATGGAGGTCGTGCTTTGGGAAGAGGGCAAAATTAGAGTGAATGCTGGTGAGGAGAAATCTTTGTTTAAACCAAGACTGACTCACATCCATATGACCCAAACGTATGTTTGCATTATCCGGTTGAGATGCACTATCAACAGTAAGAGAGACTGTAGTGTTGGAGAGAGAGTCACGCAGGAGTAAAGTCCATTATTTCATGTCAACACAGATGTTATTCAAAAGCAACAAACAAAGGCTAAACAAACACACCAGGGTTGAGGCTGTAATGGCACCATATTGCCTACTTTTGACCAGGGCCCATGGACAACAATACAGACAAAAGATAGGGAGGGAGGGAGGGAAACACAAAGAGACTAACTTAAAAGGTTGGAAAAGAAAGTGAGTAGAAAGGGACATAATTAAAGGGAAAGGTATGATAGAGGGGAAGAGGAAGCTGAACATTAGTGTGTTAATGTGCTGAAAATAGGTCTTGATTGCAGAGGAGTGGCAGGAGCGATAAGAGAGTGGAAGAATCAGAGGCGGTCCCAAGGAGTGAGTGAGTGAGTGAGTGAGTGAGTGAGTGAGTGAGTGAGTGAGTGAGTGAGTGAGTGAGTGAGTGAGTGAGTGAGTGAGTGAGTGAGTGAGTGAGTGAGTGAGTGAGTATTAAAGCTGGGCGATCCAGTTGCTCTAAATTTCCGGGATTGATGCGATACCGGTAAATAGATTGATACGTTTAACATTAATGTGCACCAGTTGTTACTCTTTAAACTACTACTACTAGTTTAATGGTTGTAGCATCACGTGTCCCATTAACAATCACCCATACTAACAAAACGTATTTCATTTCAAACTTCATATTTCTCTAGTATAGGCTACTTATCGTAATGAACCATATCAGCATGGTCGGTATGGTCGTGTGGATCATTTTCAGTTTATGGCCCCAGCTCTAGTGTGTGTTATGCAACTACTGTCCTATCCGGAGGTGACACAATGCATTACCCTCAAGTCCGAGGTCAGAGGACTCAATCTCTCACACTGCAGTGCTAATCTTTCCCCTCGACTCAGCAATAACCAGCAACAGTTGAAGCGTCATACAACTAGTACACACACATTACACACCCACGAACATTACACACCCACGAACATTACACACCCACGAACACTACACACCCACGAACACTACACACCCACGAACATTACACCCATGAACATTACACACCCACGAACATTACACACCCACGAACATTACACACCCACGAACACTACACACCCACGAACACTACACACCCACAAACATTACACACCCACGAACACTACACACCCACGAACACTACACACCCACGAACACTACACACCCACGAACATTACACACCCACGAACATTACACACCCAAGAACATCACACACCCACGAACACCACACACCCACGAACACTACACACCCACGAACATTACACACCCACGAACATTACACACCCACGAACATTACACACCCACGAACATTACACACCCACGAACATCACACACCCACGAACACTACACACCCACGAACACTACACACCCAAGAACATTACACACCCAAGAACATTACACACCCACGAACATTACACATCCACGAACATTACACACCCACGAACATTACACACCCACGAACACTACACACCCACGAACACTACACACCCAAGAACATTACACACCCAAGAACATTACACACCCACAAACATTACACACCCACGAACATTACACACCCAAGAACATTACACACCCACGAACAGTGATCGATCATACACGAACAGAAGCAAGGATTCCACAATATTTAGATTCCACAATCTTTACTACCAATCACACAGAACTAGAGAAAGAGATAAGGAGCACACAATCAGAGTTCATTCACACCTGTCCCTCCTCCCTCTCACTGCAGGTAGTAATATGCATCCATATCTTAAGAAGTGGAAGTCTGTTCACTCTTGACCCACCTGTGTTGACAGGATTACAGGACTGGGATTTAATTCAATCAACCTTATTCATCACTGAGGGGCAATTACTCATAGCAGCCATAGGATACTGATTGATTGGTGTGTGTGTGTGTGTGTGTGTGTGTGTGTGTGTGTGTGTGTGTGTGTGTGTGTGTGTGTGTGTGTGTGTGTGTGTGTGTGTGTGTGTGTGTGTGTGTGTGTGTGTGTGTGTGTGTGTGTGTGTGTGTGTGTGTGTGTGTGTGTGTGTGTGTGTGTGTGTGTGTGTCTCCTCTATCTCCTTTGACCACTTGAGGTCAGGTTTGGATCCAGTTAAACTTCAGCTGACAGAATCATCATCAACCCCCTTACTGGGTGACAACGCTCATGTGTCGGCCTATCAGCCTTATCTATCCGAAGAGGACAGGCTGCAGCCACAGTCCTAGATATACAGTTCAACAAACTCCGTTTGATCATTTGATGGCGGCCATTCTGGTACCATAAGATCCAAGACAATTGTCTTGCGTGGAACGTTTTGTGTGAACATGGAGAATCATTTGACAAACTCAGCGACAGCAGAGTACAGCAGTACTGCTACAATAATATCTCGCAACCGGGCCGTGCAGATACCGTTTTTGGGGGGCAAACAAAAAAAGGGGGGACCCCCCCCAAATAATTTTTTACCACAACCACAGACTCACTGAGCAATTATGACTTTGATTATAAATTAATTCAATTAAAATTAAAGTAGAATAAAAATGACTGATTATTTAGTTACATTAAAGCAATAGACGGCAACATCTTACCGGGTAATTAAATGACACATATTTCACAAATTGAACAACGACTTGCAGGCAGTGGATTCAGAACAACAATGACAAACTGTATTTATTTTTTATTTTTTTACAAAACACTTCTAAGACTGGAGGGGCAAAGGGGCATGTGCCTGTCTCTCACACTGACTGTGACCATAGTTCCCCAATAGAATTGTATGGAGAAATTACAACAACAAAAGGTAGACATTGTGTAGCCTATTCAACACCATATGTACTGTACATTCACAATCAAAACAAGTGACAAGAGCTAGGCTAATTTGCGCATCAAACATAGGAAACAAAACACTTAACTATGGGGAGCCTGAATGCAGAGGGTTTGTTTTCGCTATGGGCTCAAAGCAAGGGCACCAGGAAAACATGCTATACACACAACACTAGAACAACTGCCCTGCTTGGGGTTGACCTGGGGCTGCCATTCAATTAAAGGGACAGTCCACACTCTCTCTGTCCCTGGTGGCCAGACCAAGTATAAAAACAAACAAACAAAAATATTTACACCAATAAGTATAAGTATATTCTTTGTACATGTTTGGTCATATTTGTCTTATTCTTTGTTTTTTAAAGAAGGGTACACTAGCAAGCACGTCCCCCCCTTAGTCCTCCAGAGCATTTCAGGGTGAAAATCAAATGTATGGACTGTGCCTTTAACATTTGTCTGTCTGTATTTGGTAGCATTGCCTTTAAATTGTTTAACTTGGGTCAGACATTTCAGGTAGCCTCCCACAAGCTTCCCACAATAAGTTGGGTGCACTTTGGCCCATTCCTCCTGACAGAGATGGTGTAACTGAGTCAGGTTTGTAGGCCTCCTTGCTCACACACGCTTTTTCAGTTCTGCCAACAAATTTTATGGGCTTGAGGTTAGGGCATTGTGATGGCCACTCCAATACCTTGACTTTGTTGTCCTTAAGCCGTTTTGCCACAACTTTGGAAGTATGCTTGGGGTCATTGTCCATTTGGAAGAACCATTTGCGACCAAGATTTAACTTCCTGACTGATGTCTTGAGATTTTGCTTCAATATATCCACATACTTTTCTTTCCTCATGATGCCATTTTGTGAAGTGCACCAGTCCCTCCTGCAGCAAAGCACCCCCACAACATGATGCTGCCACCCCCCGTGCTTCACGGTTGGGATGGTATTCTTCGGCTTGCAAGCCTCCCCCTTTTTCCTCCAAACATAACAATAATTATGGCCAAACAGTTATATTTTTGATTGATTTGCACTTTTCGCAACAAAGTACGTTCATCTCTAAGAGACAGAACGCGTCTTCTTCCTGAGTGGTATGACAGCTGTGTGGTCCCATGGTGTTTATACTTGCATACTATTGTTTGAACTGATGAACATTGTACCTTCAGGCATTTGGAAATTGCTCCCAAGGATGAACCAGACTTGAGGCCTACAATATCCTTTCGGAGGTCTTGGCTGACTTCTTTTGATTTTCCCATGATGTCAAGCAAAGAGGCACTGAGTTTGAAGGTATGCCTTGAAATATAGCCACAGGTACACCTCCAATTGACTCAAGTGATGAAATGTGACATTTCACATCCTCCAATTGACTCAAATGATGACATTTGACATAATTTTCTGGAATTTTCCAGGCTGTTTAAAGGCAGTCATGTTAGTGTATGTAAACTTCTGACCCACTATAATTGTGATAGAGTGAATTATAAGTGAAATAATCTGTCTGTAAACAATTGTTGGAAAAATGACTTGTGTCATTAACAAAGTAGATGTCCTAACCAACTTCCCAAAACTATAGTTAGTTAACAACATTTGTGGAGTGGTTGAAAAAAAGAGTTTTAATGACTCCAACTTAAGTGTATGTAAACTTCCGACTTCAACTGTATCTAGACAGCTACGAAAAGTACAGATGAAAGCTCTAGGTAGATAGTGTGGTCTAGTTTATCATGAGATACTCTACCTCAGGCGAGTAACCTCAAGACTTCCTTAGATATCGTGCACCAGCTGTTGTTTACAAATATACATAGACCACCACCCCTTGTCTTACCAGAGGCTGCTGTTCTATCCTGCCGATAGTGTGTAACCTGCCAGCTGTATATTATTCATGTCGTCGTTCAGCCACGACTCTGTGAAACACAAGATATTACAGTTTTTAATGTCCCGTTGGTAGGATATACGTGCTTTTAGTTTGTCCCATTTACTTCCCAGCGATTGTGCGTTGGCTAATAGTACGGATGGCAAAGGCAGAATAGCCACTCTTCGCCTGATCCTCACAAGGCACCCCAATCTCCTTCTGCAAGATCTCTCTCTTTTTCTCCTGCGAATGACGGGGATGAGGGTCTGTTTGGGTGTCTGGAGTAAATCACTCTCGTCAGATTCATTAAAGAAACATTATTAGTCCAATTCAAGGTGAATCATCTCTGTTCTGATGTCCATTTTCAGTCATAAGAGACAGTAGCAGCAACATTAAGTACAAAATAATTTATAAACAATGCAGAAAAAAATAAAATAGCACGGTTAGTTAAGAGCCAATACAATGGCAGCCATCCTCTCTGGCGCCATGATACATTTGTGTATATCAGAGATGACACCCTATTCCCTGGTCAAAAGTATAGGGGTTATGGTGCCATTTTGGAACCTACCTACTAGGCACAGACATCAATTCAACATCTATTCCATGTTGGATCAATGTAAAATCATTGAAATTATGTGGAAACAACGTTGATTTAACCAGTGTATGCCCAGTAGGAAGTGACCATACAAGTCTGTTTGACCTCAGAGCCCACTTAGCAATGCTTCGTTAGTCTATGGAGGGCTATCAGGAAGCTGTCGTCACCCCACTGTGTCTTGACACATCAGGTTCCCAGGAATACCTGGTGACCAGTCTGAGCTGTATGACAGAGCCCACTGAGATAGTCCCCCTGTATACCACCAAAGCCTATGGAGGGCTATGGGCTGAGAGAGGAAACTGTCATTATCACAAAGGGGCCTGAGCAGGAAAAGCAGGTGAGAGGGTTTTAAACATGGGCGTTTCTTATTGGATAAGTCCAGGAGGTCCCTCCCCATTTCAGTCTGTTCTTTTTCCGTTTGGTACCTAATGAATACAACGAAGGCTGGACAGCTCTGTGTGGCGTATGTCTGCCAGATGAGAGGTGAGATATCATGACTAACTGTCATCTAGGTGTGAGGGCAGATAGGCCTATTGTTAGACTCCTAGAATGATACTGTAGCTGGACCAACTGGCTTCTGTTGGGGAATAAATGCTTTTTTTGTTTATAGGGGACCAAAGGGTTGAAGATTAAAATACAAGCTAGGATCATTGATTGTTAGGGAAGATTGATTCATTGTATTTCCTGTAAGTTAATTAGCAAGTAAGTTACCCTATAGGCCTAATTGTTTCTCCAATAAAGTAGATTATCACACTATGATACCACTGCATGAATAGAATAATTCATGCAAATGTGACTTGTGCACATTACAACACTGCAAAACTGACTGGAATGGCTTGAAGACACCACTAATTACACAGACTTGGAATATATGCTAGTTCAACAACATTGGCAGAGATTCCAGTGGGCTGAGCAAATCTCTCCGTCCCGAGGTCAGCGAAATAACGACCCATTAATGACAGGCTAGGTCCCAGCTATAGAGCTGTCCGTACAAGTGCAGCCAAAAAGAGGGCGTGCGAGAAAAATAAACAAGGAGAGATTGAAGACAGAAGATAGATATGTGCTCTGGACTCCCCTGAAGGCAACCCTCCCAGGCAATCTTTTCTCTCCACCTATTTCAGCTTCATCCTATACCCCCCCCCCCCCTCTCTCTCTCCTTTGTTTACACTATGCACCAATGGAAATGATAAACAATGATAAACAACAGATATCAGAAGAGTCTGGTAAACAAATGTGAGTTTACATAAAGTGAGGAAAACAATGCCCTGGGAAAGGAGGTTTGGGACATTAAGAAAAACATGTTTGAATTAGAACCAGATATGGTCCTCTCGTGGTTTCAGAATGAAAATGACACATTGAAAAGCTATAGGCCTGAGGACATTTTTTTTAGCCCATCTAACTACTTATGCTCAAGCACAAAAGTCCCAAATATTGGGTAATCAAATACAATGGTGTCATAGAATCTTGAGTATCTGGATGTTGATCATCATACAACCATGCATTCGGACATTTTAAAAACGAATAAACCACCCAAAAAGTGTTTTATTTAAGTTATGGTATGTACACAATTTGCATAAATCGCTTTTTAAAAAGTAGGCTTTTTGGCTTAGTGTGAACTAATAGACTAATGATAGCTGTATTATTTAATATAGTCCATTTATATAAATGGCATAGACCTATATGTTATTTATGTAAATAGTTTAGAAAGTAGGCTACAGTAGCCTACTGGCTTTCTGTAAACATAAGCGATTATGTGTTCTATTTATTTACATGCTATGTCAAGTTCAAATTGACTTCATTAGTGTCATGAGAAGGGATGATGTCAATTTATAAACAGATGACCACTTTCAGTAGATAAGTAACACTGTGGGTAGCTACTATGGAAATAATAAGAATCATAGTGTTATCAAATCGCGATCATTCACCAGTTAATGTATCAAACTACAGTGACCCAGAACAGAAACAAAGAACTCATGCCTTACCTGAGAATACGCCGCTTTCTCTTCAAACGCGTTCTTGTTGTGGGGAATGTGTATTGTTGTTCTTGAGTTTGAATAAAATAGACGCTCATAAAAACAGTAACTAAATAACGAAGTGATGGGTTTAGACGGGGACCGCGCTTTCGCTTTCAGTAACTACATCCAGAGAACTTTCAGAGTTTCTGTTTGCTGTCATATAACGTTTGAAGACATTTGGTGTCTATGTTCTCCTCTCTCTGATTTGATTCAATCATTTCAAATCAATCCCAGGATAAATGACAGATCGCAGTGGTCGTCAACAGGTAAAATAGAACGCATGTGAGGCGGGCACACTGACCAACACAAAGTTAGTGTGAAAACGCGACTGACCGCGTCACTAACTGACTATACAGTTTCTGTGGTCTATTTGTGAGGGGGCTCCGCACCGAAATGAGAACTCTATTCTGGGATTTCCCGCGACGACATGACTTTGTAATGCCCTCGTTATAGGCTCGCTATAGGCTAACGCAAAAGCAGTTTGGCTTGGCACCCGGCCAACACACCTCGCGGGTGGTCTTGTGTCTGTGTCAATGCCAAAGAGCCATTGGAAAGCGTCAATAGCTGCCACGTAAATCTCTCCACTCTCTTTACTATATCCAATGGCCTTTATCGGCCCCTGCCCCCTAACAGTTCTGTCTCACTGAGTTGATAGGTTATTCCCTCAGTCTTCCCCTAAACAAGGGCATGTGGACAGGGTGAGAGAGAATGCCTGCAGTCAGGGTGGGTAGTAGTGCGTGAGTGGGCAAAGAAAGAGTGAAAGGGGTAAAAGCGAGAGCAGATGGAAGTGGCAGGGTACAGACTGGGTGAAAGAACAGCTGCGGACTTGAAAAAAAGCACAACAAAGTCAAAGAATAGGTCATTTTTTTCCACAGGCGAAACATTGTGCCAATTGTTTTTGTCTGTATGTTTTTGCTTACATATAACAAAAAGTTTAAAATAAAACAATAACACATAGCTTATAATAATAATAATAATAATATATGCCATTTAGCAGACGCTTTTATCCAAAGCGACTTACAGTCATGTGTGCTTAGGTGTGATGGCAACACTGGTTACACCCTGTGCATTTCAAAACAATGAATGCAGGCGTAGACGAGAGAAGAGTTGCCTAATGTGGATGTTCTGTTTGTCTCCTGCGGTGACGGACAGCTGGCAAATGAAGTGTTGTGGACATGTATGTGACAACGACACAATGTCATCTTTTCTTTAGACTTCAAGTTCTTTCTTTTTTCCACTTTGAATACATCATCTATATGTCCATCTAAAGGTCACAGGTCACCTGTGACATGGGTGTGGGTGTCTTTCAGGTGTCTTTCAATGCAGTCCAAACCAAGCGGTCACTTTTGTCACAGCATCAAAAGGCATGAACTGCTCAAGTAACCATCCTCAAATATTTACATACAGAAGGGTATAGAACCGTTGAGATGTATGAGCTCACAGTACACCATTATTATGAAATGATCAGGCAGGTTCAGAAAAAGAGACATGGTTGAGTCAGAGCCAGACACTCCCATCTCCCCAAACCTGTCTCCCAGGTAGAGGCTAGTCAATGGGCCGTGGGACAAACATGAATGTAGTATGGTACTATGCTAGATACACATCTAAGTGGAATCCTAAGGCTAAGCCGATCATGGTGATGTGTTCAGAACATTACAATATGGTATTATATAAAGAGGGTGACAGAATAACAGGATGATACCGGATAATTAAGAGGTAGATAGAGAAACAAGCACACAAAGGCACGGCAATGACGAGTTTCGGACTCTTGCATTGGAAACTTGGCCCACAGTGATTTCAAATGCAAATATAGGAGTTGGGTTTTCCTGGTATGCAAAAAGGCCATGGCTGGCAACAGTCAGAGTACTGTGTGTGTGTACAGTATGTGCGTGCGTGTGTATTGCCTTGGCTAGGGGATGCTGGAAAGGCCATGTGGAAGAGCTCAATTGTGTCAGTCCGGCATTCATGAATACTAAACCATGAATGGAACCTTCGACCAGAGCATATTCCATAAGTGACTGCAATTCTGCAATTTATACAGGTGTAGTCAAAGAAAGAGTTAAGTCAGACATTTACATTTGAACAATGTTGATTTAATATAAAACTAGGTCATTTTACTGTTTACATTTCTCCAGGAGATTGTATTAGAATGTTTTATGATCATGTATTTGAATGCATCTTCTACTATACAATTTCAGTATCTGTACACCCACCAAATCATGAACACTGCTTTTTTCCCCATAGGCAAACAAGGAGGAATTTATGTTCATATTGGAAATAAAATATATACATTCTTACATTTGTTGACAAACTTTAGTTTTGGTTACTTCTTAGAAACAAAATATTGCATTTAAAACATTAAGTTGTGGCCGGGTGAAAAGAATTTCCCTCTTCCTCCCAATAGTGCTTAAAGTGAAATCCTAAAAATCTTTTTGACATTCAAACCTCATGGAGTCCACACACCAGGTTTGCAGGCACCGCAAATTCTGGCAGAGAGAGAAATAACAAATCAACATCTTGTTTCTATCAGTGAGTTAAGAGCTTACACTAACAAGTCATCACATTGATCCGCAAACGGACAGTTTGAAAGAGTAGTGTGTGTAACATATTGCCATCTCTTCACCAATAACTTTGTCATGCTCTTTCCCATGATGAGGTTTAAGTGAGGTGAAAGACCACTGATAATAACACTATTGTAATAGAATAGTTACATATAACCTCGATAATAATAGGCCCTATAGTAATAGAATAGTATTACATCATACACAACAACAGTTTCCATTGTAATAGAACCGCTGCAGAGGGGGGACTGTCTGAGATACCTATCTTAGCAGGCTTGGGGAGGTTCAGGTTGGTCATGATGTCCACAAACTCCTCCACGCTCTTGGTCAGGCGGGGGTTAAACCTCCTCTCCTCGCCCACGGTGGAGGCCGTCTGACCTGCAGCACAGGGTTAGCAGACCTGTTAGCAATACAACACAACGAGGATTCAATGACTACACTCAACTGTAGAACACAGTCTGATCTGGCTTAGGAATTGACTCCGGAGAGAACAAGGAGTTGAAAATGAATGCAGACAAATGGTGAAGAGTGGTGGTACAGTACAAGTTAACTTCGCAAAGTCTATGGAAAGGATAGTCATAGCATTGTGAGAGTATACACACCTTCTGGGTATGCTTGTACAAAATAGTTGGTGAAGGCTATCCCCAAGAGCATAGATGTAAAAAAGGAAATCTCGCAAGGAAAGGGGGTCAGGGAATAGACAAGGATAGACACATAGCATAAAGAGGATGTCTTGTCAACCTTTGTAGTCATGTGCAGGGAAGACGAGACACTGAGGAGGTAATGTAAAGATCTTCTGGTGGACTGATTCATAGAGCCTCCTAGAGCAGCCTGGGAAGTAGAGAAACAAACAGATCAGGGTTGTTTTCATTGGACCCCAAACAAAAACGGACTGAAACAGGGAGGGACTACCTGGACTTGTCCGATAAGAAACAATCATTCACGTTTTGCCCTATTGAACATAACTCAGGAGTAGGCTACAGTACAACGACTATTTGTGATGACTACACTGAAAAAAAAGGTTACAATACTGCCACCTTGTGTCCACTAAGCATAACTACAAAGACAATGTAACAAATGTGAGTGAGGCAAAGATCCAGAAACTTTTCATGCATTGTTTAAAATAAGTCCTGACCAAAGAATTGGGAAACAATAGTGTATAGGGATGAAAGTCTATGATATACCCTGATAATATCTCCATGGCTAGATAAATCACCAAAGAGGTCAAAAATCAGAGAGAATATGACTTGAGTCACACTGTAGTACTGTGTTGGCTTAGATACTTTATTTTCACTTTGTCGTGTCCAGCATGGATTCAGCCTGGTGGATGCCCAACCAGGCCAACGCATTACAGTAAAATGTGTCTTGTTCTGCTTGGTTTAGCTATGCAGTGTGGAAAAGGTTACCCTGCTGGAAGTCTGTCCTTCCACAGCCCCTGATTAGCAATGTGTCCCCAGTGAAAGCCATGCTCTGGTCCCCTGTCACCAACGTCACACAGCCGTCTGTGTGTCCTGGAGTCTCCCTCACCGTCAGACACTGAGGGACGAGAGAGGCAGTAAGAGGGTTTACAGAAAGAAAAAGCGAGGGGAAGTAAAGAGAAGAAAGGGAGTGTGAAGGAGAGATGAAGGTGAGTAAAGCCGAAGCATTTAGAGCAACAACCCTGATCCTGGAGAGTAACAGTACATGATGTGTAGGCTTTTGTTTCACAAATTGACCACAAATTGGGGTAGGTCCAGACCCATACTGTATTCTCTATAGCTATATGGCTGTAGGTAGGTCTGTCCTCACATGTTTGCCAAAGCTGATCTTATCTCCCTCTGATAGCAGGATGTCTGCACTGGCCCCGCTGTGCTTGGAGATGGCACTCTTCATCCCAAACAGCCTGTTCTTCAGCTGTCCCGTGCCTGTGATGTGGTCTGCATGGCAGTGAGTGTTCACTAATTCGGGGGGGTGGACAGGGTACAGTGTGAGTCTCATGTCATCCTAAACAAGAATACGATAAACAAGTAGATCAAAATGGATGTAGGATTAGTGCGTGTGTGAGGAGTGAGTTAGTGTGTAAGTGAGTGAGTCAGTCTGTGCATCTCTATGTGTGTGTGTGTACGTGTTAGCGAGCACATGCTTGTGTGTTTGTCCATGTTTTAGAGACATCTAAGTTACCTGCAACTTTCAGGTTGAAACCCAGTTCCTCTATGAGTTTCAGATCCCTGTCCACTGTCTCCAGTACGGGATCAATGAGGACTGCCTCCCTGCTCTCTGTATCAGCCAGCAGATAGGTGTAGGTGCTGCTCACCGACTCAAACAGCTGTAAAGGTTGGAACAAGCAAGGACAAGTGAGTGAGTAACCACGGGTTATAAAAGGTGAGGGGGCAGTACAGTATGCTATTACATAACACACATCCTGCCTGTATATTAGTCATGGATGATAACATACGGGTGTGGTCTTTTATGTTGATAAGTGGTTTGCTGTTTTCTGTGTCAAGTGTCACTGTCAGGGTGGATTTTCATACAAGAGAAGGGTGCAGCCAGCAATTGGAGGCAGAACTGCATGTGGTCATTCCTGCATCTACAGGAACCCCCGTTGATCCTTCTATTGGCCCATTTTTAAGCTAGGACTCCCGTACGGAGGCGCTCATGTACAGTAGGTGGCGGTAATGCAGCATAAAGTTAGATGCCAAGCGCAGATAAACACCACCGAAGAAGAGGCGGGAGCAACAACCATAGCTAGCTAGGACAACAGTAGATAGACAGTGTCCTTCGCCCCAGCTCTCCCGCATTTCTGCTAACGAGGATAGTTGTTCAGTAGACGTTTAGGACACTAACAAGCTAGGACTCCGGCACAAAGCCGGTGGGAGAGGTAGCCCCCGCGTCTCGGGCACTGGTTCCCCGCAGTTCTGCTAATGACGGCAGGTGTTCGCAAGCGAGAGTGAACGACGCTCCGGTACACAGCAGACACCGGTAGCTAGCTAGGACACCGGTAGACAGTGTCATTTGTCCCCGAAAAACTCATAACACTTATTTACGTTTTGACACAGAGGGTGGGGTGGATTTTAATCGCATAGACAATCAGGAGAAATCCAAAATATCAAGTGTCACACAAGCATGACGATTGCGTGTTTGTGTTATGTAATAGTTATCTAGTTTGGTTTGTTTAGGTTTGAGTTACTACAAATCTTAGGTGGGGTTTTTGCTGCCAGAAAATGTGTAAACATTCCATTTTGAATACGCCCCCTCTACCGCTACAGTTCCGTTAGCTTTCCACATTGTTGTACAAACAATTGTTTGAAAACAATAAAACTAAGGATGTCTGGAAAATACGTATCCCCTTAAGTTTGTGAACTAAGACTCATTTGAATGAATTCTCATGCTGACCTATTGCAAAATACTTGTTAACATGCAGTGAAAAAAAGTATTGATATCACTGTGCTTCCAAAAACTCGGCGCCCAATTGAAACTTCAGCCTATAACTTACCAAACCTTGTCCCAAAGCAAAAATATATATATATATACATTATTGCAGCGGCTAAATCACCTGCCTGAAGAAAGGCCCTTTTCCCAACTCCATCCTGGCGCAGTAAGGTCGTATGATGACTGATTCCAGAGGCTGCTTGCTGGTGCGTAAGCCCGGGCCCATGTGGGCTGGAACTTTACGCAAGTGCCCGGTTGTTTGGAGGCGCAGCGTGTAGGCCAGAGCAGGTTTCAGTCGGTTTACAATTGAAAACATTTTTTCTCCAAGGAGATTTAACTGACACTGCGACGGGCAGGGTAGAAATCCCAGAACTGAGCCAACGAGTTTGTGTCCCAATCCTTTGTAGCGGTCCGTTGCCTTTGCAGTATATTTGGCTATAGCCTAAAACCAAATTAGCATGCTAGGCACAAATGTTGTAGCTATACTGACTTAATGTGCATGTAGCCAGGAAGTCCAAAAAATCTGATATGGGGAGCCTACTCCTCGCGAACCTCCAAGCATTAAACAAGAGCAGTGGACATGTGCAAGATGTCAACACTTCCAACGCGCGCACACATACACAAACTCAGCAACGAAAAAAAGAAAGAAACGTCCCTTTTTCAGGACCCTGTCTTTCAAGGATAAATCGTAAAAATCCAAATAACTGTACATATCTCCATTGTAAAAGGTTTAAACACTGTTTCCCATGCTTGTTCAATGAACCATAAACAATTAATGAACATACACCAGTGGAACGGTCGTTAAGACACTAACAGCTTACAGACTGTAGGCAATTAAGGTCACAGTTCTGAAAACGTAGGACACTAAAGAGGCCTTTCCACTGACTCTGAAAAACATAAAAAGAACGATGCCCAGGGTCCTTGCTCATCTGCGTGAACTCTGGAGCGATATGGAGGTGGAGGGTCACAGCATCATTGGACTGAGCTTGTTGACATTGCAGGCAATCTCAATGCTGTGCGTTACAGGGAAGACCTCCTCTATTATGTGGTACCCTTCCTGCAGGCTCATCCTGACATGAACCTCCAGCATGACAATGCCACCAGGCATACTGCTCGTTCTGTGTGTGATTTTCTGCAAGACAGAAATGTCAGTGTTCTGCCATAGCCAGTGAAGAGCCCGGATCTCAATCCCATTGAGCACATCTGGGACCTGTTGGATCGGAGGGTGAGGGCTAGGGCCATTCCCCCCCAGAAATGTCCGGGAACTTGCAAGTGCTTTGGTAGAAGAGTGGGGTAACATCGCCAGCAAGAACTGGCAAATCTGGTGCAGTCCATGAGGAGAAGATGCACTGCAGTAATTAATGCAGCTGGTGGCCACACCAGATACTGACTGTTACTTTTGATTTTGATCCCCCCTTTTTTCAGGGACACATTATTTAATTTCTGTTAGTCACATTTCTGTGGAACTTGTTCAGTTTATGTCTCAGTTGTTGAATCTTGTTATGTTCATACAAATATTTACACAAGTTAAGTTTGCTGAAAATAAACTCTGTTGACAGAGAGAGGACGTTTCTTTATAGGGTCAGTTATAGGGTCAGGGTTAGTCAGAGTGTCCCTATGACTGTGCACATAGGTGTATTTATATAACAAGCTTTCTGCCCTATGTGATTATTGTCAGCAACTCCAGAAAGGCAACAAACCCATGCATGATTATGAGTAATTAACCATAATGGTTTGAATGAGAATGTGCTTTCAATAAAATTACAAATATTGAATGTCAAGCAAAAATACATAATTCTTTAATATTTTGCATACATGTGATTGGTCGCATTACTGCTAATAAAATCTAGCTGTCAGAGGTAAAATTCATTGTTGTTAGGGTTCCAGATTCTTCAAATGTGTCCATCTGTAAAAGAGTCAAAATGATGACATGGAGTGGTGCATTTTCACATTCAGAGAAGCACTGACTCAGTTCTGTGTGGCTGGTGCATCTACTGTAACTATGTACCTCTACGTATTTGTACATCCAGGGGAGCAGCTGGGTGACCCTGGTGTAGACTCCTGGTTTGTTGGGCCGACCACAGCCATCTCCCCAGCTCACTATCCCAGCCAGCCTCCAGTCCCCCTTCCCTGTCTCACACACCAGCGGGCCTCCACTGTCTCCCTTACAACCAGAGAAGACCACGTGAATTAATGCCTGCATGCATAAACCCCCACCCTCCCCCATTTTTCTCTCAGAACAGCCTCAATTCATCTGGGCATGGGCTCTACAAGGTGTCAAAATCGTTCCACACGGATGCCGGCCCATGTTGACTCCAATGCTTCCCATAGTGGACCATTCTTAATACACAGGGGAAACTGTTGAGCGTGAAAAACCCAGCAGTGTTGCAGTTCTTCACACTCAAACCGGTGTGCCTGGCATCTACTACCATACCCTGTTCAAAGGCAATGCAATCGTTTGTCTTGCCCATTCACCCTCAATGTCACACATACACAATCCATGTCTCAATTGTCTCAAGGCTTAAAAATCCTTCTTTAACCTGTTTCTTCACCTTCCTCTACACTGATTGAAGTGGATTTAACAAGTGACATCAACACGGGATCATAGCTTTCACCTGGATTCACCTGGTCAGTCTACATCATGGAAAGAGCAGGTGTTCCTAATGTTTTGTACACTCAGTGTACATGCATCAATCAATCAATCTGATATTTTTTCTATGCATATTGGTGCGCTGCTTGCACTGTGATGTTAGTTTTCTTGTTAAGATGTGTGTAATTATTTGTTTCTATTTATATGATAAAACACATCAAAATATACCATATACAGTACAGTATAGGTCTATTTGGTGCCAGCTAAGTGGATCTGCTTAATAGACAGGGAACCATTTTGATATGTAGAGAGCATAGGCCAGCTGAGTATAGCCATTGACATCTGGAGTAACAGAGAGGCCTTTCATTCTCATGGAATAAACAGATTCCTCAGTATTTTGAGTATTTTGTTTTGCAGTTCTTGGTGTGCGTGTGTGTGCGTACCTGGCATGAGTCCACCCCTCCCTCCATGGTGCCAGCACAAAGCATCCTGGGAGTGAGGTAGGAGCCGTAGACATTCGGGCGGGAACACATGGACTGGGCTATCACTTGCACCTGAGCCTGTCGCAGCTCAGACGATACAGAGCCTGAGAGAGAGAGAGAGGGAGAGAGAGAGAGAGACAGACAGACCGAGGTGGAGTAGAGAACGGAGGGTTAAAGACAGATGAGAAAGATGAAGGAGAGATTATACAAATAGGAGTGTATTAATGGGAAGAGAATGAAGAGACAATTGTCAGGTTATTGAATGAGATTATGGGATGGAAGGGAACATTGTCTTCATTCTGCGACAAATGTCAGGAAATTTGATGTGATTATGGAAAAAGTGGTAAAAATGGAAGACAAGTAAGGCAGAATTATTAGAGTGATCAGCCAATCAGTTGAATCGAAAATTATAAGGAAGTGGTGTGGGAATATTTGTGAACGTGACTCACCCCCTTCTTTAGTGAAGCCCCAGCCAGTGACCCAACAGGGGGCACCAGGAAGGAAGGACTCTCTAGGACTGGGCATACACACTGGTCGAACCCCACCTAAAGCAACACATAACCCAACACCAGGGTCATTTTCATTAGGACACACCGTAGCAAAACTTCTTGCAACGGAAAACTGGTTCCTTATTAAATAAGTTCAAATAGTACCTCCCCATTTCACTCAGTTTCTGACAGTTTTCTCCGTTTTGTGCAGCACATTGACTGCGCTGCACTGACGATAAGCTCACATGTACCCAATAAATCAGTGGTTAAATCAAAAGCGATTCTGTGAGGTAGTATTTTCACATTCTACTTCATTCTACTCATTTCACATTTAATATAAAGAATCGAACCCACCATCTTAGTTTTGCAAGCGCCATGCTCTACCAACTGATATTCTTTTTGCGTTGACATAGTGTTAAGTTGTCCGTTAGATTTCATCCTTGAGAGAAACCATGAACATGACAAATGCCAAACAGGAACAGGTTAAATCAGAATAGGAGCATCCGTACATATAGCCATATAACCTCCGCTGAACAACTTTCATCATTAACTCCTCTCACCTCCCATGTCTATGTCAGCCACGGTGCGCAGTAGCCCCAGGTCATAGTCGTTGTTGTTTACGGAGAAGCTGGGGTGATAGAGGATCTGCAGTGCTCTGTAGCGTTGGCCCACTGATGTGTCCGTCAAACTGAGCGTGTCCACAACCACCTGCCACTCTGACTCCTGCAACATGTTGTACCTGGGTTGTGGAGAATGCAGGGATATAGAAGGCGCATATTATCTAATGTAATCAGTACAGTTGCCATATTAAGAGAGTCAAAGGGGGTTGCTGAGGATGTCCTAAGATGGACACCGTAATGAAAATAAATCAATAGATAAAGCATTTATTCTCTTTCCCTCCCCCTTACTGGATGAAGCAGTGGGCTGCAGTAATGATCCAACGTGGGGTGACGATGGCTCCCCCACACACATGTTTCCCTCTCCAGTGTAAACTGCTCTGCCAGCCCCACTTGTCTTCTGCTAACATCCCCCCGACAATCCTCCAAGCTTTCCGACCAGCACCAAATGGACCTAGGCAACCTGAGGCAGAGTGGGATGGGGGTGCTTCAACAAATTAACTGTCAACACAGACATAACCTGAACACGTTATTCGGTTATGCAAGACATTGTTCAGTTTGTACAATATTGACTTGTGGGATCAGTTACTGATTGTCATTGTGTGATAGCCAGTCATTTGGCCAGTTGTCTACAGATTGCTTGTGCATTTGAATGTACCAAGAAGACCTATACAATTCGGATGTATCAGCGGATCGGATGGCATTACCTGCACTGGCGTTACCTGTCTGGTTGATGGGTTGCTTGGGCAGCAGGACTGGCATTGGGACACTGCAGTTCCCTTTAACGCCACATGGCTGCAACATGTCTGTCAGGTTGGGTGGGAAACACAGGAACTTGACTGAGGAGGAGACAAACACGATGCGAAGGAGAGTGAGCGAGGACGAGGTAAAATGGGTGTTTGTTGAATGCTTGCATCCTTTTTTTTTACTGTCAAATGCATCTGGTCTTGGGCTGCAGGTAGCCTAGCGGTTAAGAGCGTCTGTCTGCAAGCTTTCATGGTTGCCCGGGAATAGGTTGGAGCATTTATACAATCAACAATGTGTATTTTATTATACAACTGAAAGGTTGCTGGTTCAAAATCCCTGACCCGACTAGGTGAAAAACCAATTGATGTGCCCTTATTGCGCCTGCAAGTCGGTCTGGATAAGAGTGTCTGCCAAATGACTGTATATATAATAAGATATGACATTGTGTCTGTAAATGTTACTAGCCATAAAATCCTTGCTTTCTCAAAGCTTATTGGAGGAGAGGATGCAAGGGACCTCCTCCCCCAACGAGCTTTGGGAGGAGTCGCGTGAAAAAGGCTCGTGACGTTTTCAGACACTGCCCGAGTCGACAATGCCAAGCACTGTATTGTCAGTGAGGTTACCTAAAATGGCGAAGAAGATGAAAAGAATGATGAAGACGGCGATGAAGGTCGTCAGCATTGTCAGACGTGAGGGGCAAGTGCACCGCGGGGGCTCAAGATCTACAGTAAGAAGGGAATGGAATAAAGCATATGCTATTTTGAATAAACTGCTGCATTCTTTGGATACCTTGGACATACAAGTGCTTTTAACAAGTACGTGTATAACCTTTATAGAAAAGTACAATACGTTTCAGAGAAGTATAATATCTGGCCCTGTGTGGTTGACATGTCGGCAAGCTTTCATGGTTGCCCAGGAATAGTTTGGAACATTTTATGCAATCAACAATGTGCATTATACAACTGTGGAAAAGTTCATGGTACAGCCAGGGAGACTGTGGTGCTTGACATGAACACAAGCTAATCAACCAAAAGCCCAGTATGACTTGGGGCATATTCAATACTCCAATTCTGTTGCAAAACATTGCAAGATTTTCATTAAATGGAAGCAAACGGAACAAAACGGGAAGAGACCTACCTGAATTTGTCCAATAGAAACTCTTATTTTATTCTGTTTGCTTCCATTTGGTTTTTAAACGGGAAACGGTTTCCGTAATGAATACGCCCGTGTATTCAAGTCTCTCTCCAATACGGCACAGTAGCCTACCTGGCTCTTCATCAGGGCAGTCTTTGGGGAGTGTTAGCCCAACAGATCCTTCATCCACTTCAGATGGCTTCCTCTGTGGGACCTCCAGAGAGCCACCATCACAGGGAGGGAGGGGCGAGGAGGTCTCAGAATTTGGGTCCTCTGAGCAGGCCATGTCCGGGGGTTGGGGGGATGAGGGGACTACCTTTTGGAGTTGGGCCTCCATGGGTAACTCAGAGGAGGACGTAGGAGGATCAAGTTGTGCTTCTGTTCGGGGCTGTTGGGCCTTTAGATTCACCTCAGAGGGGCGAGGTGTTGGGGTTGTGTCTGTCTGATGGGCATTAGGAGGTGGTGGTGGTATGCCCATTCCCATGTGGTAAGTGGGAATTCCCATGAGTGCAAAGAGTGTAGAGAATGGTTCCTGGAATACCCCCACTGGTACACCCCCAGTTGCAACATTGAGGGAAACCGAGGGGAAGGTTCCGAGGGATGGGGTGATGGGTTCATTGCGTGGATGTTGTGCACGTGGAAGGAAAATGGAGGCCTTCATATCTATACTTGTGAGGTCTGGGTATAGGAGTTTCTGGGGGGGTGGTGTGAGTAGTGGTTGGGCGAGGGGGGTGATAGTAGACCGATGCTGTAGGGGTTGGAGGCGTGCGACAGGTGGTGGAGGATGGATCTGACCAGGGGGAGTCTGCCCTGAGTGGGATCCAGCAGAGAGGGTCTGAGGCTGGGCAGGAGAGCAGACCAGAGAGGGGAGCTCTGGGCCAATCCCAGATGAATTGGTACCAAAGGTGCCCTTTAGCAGAGACATAGACAAGCTTTTAAGAACCTGTACAATGTGTTTTGAGGGTGAATGTTAACTTCTTGATACAATCTCTGTTCTTATAAACAAGTACACACCGGATTTTTTGGATATATCTGTATACACATTAAGTCCTCTACAAGTTGTGTGCGGTCGGTAGAATCAACAGAATTGTGCATGAATGAGAGTTAGAGAAAATTATTATAAAGAGCATAATTGCTATAATAGAGCTATAAGGAATTTGAATAAAAAATTAGAAGCTTGCTGGGAAATCAAATACCACCCACTGTAGATTAGGCAAGGACATTTTGTTTCCAAAACAAAAGTGTAGTTACTAAATTGATTTTACCTGAATGTAAGCCATAGAGAGCTGTGTGTCTCTACTTCATCAGGGATTGTTCAACTGAATCTATTATTCCTTCAGTCAAAGTTGGAGTTTCAAAGTCACAAGAACAACATCCTTGAAATAGTGGCAACAATTCTGTCAAATGCATCGTCTATCCCAGGCTTGGTCTTTTTCAGCTCATTTTCGCCAGACCGCTCCTCTGTTCTCTCTTCTTCTACCTGCAATCATCCTTCCGTACCCAACCCAGTTCCTTTCCTAATCTTTTCATTATCTCACCCCCCCATCATCCCTCTTCTTCTTCTCTCATGAGTTCCACATTTTACCTCTCCTTAATCTTTCTCTCCTCCTCTGAAGAGGGGTAACTGTAGGTAGGTGCGAGCAGGACAGGACAAGGTAGGGCTGTAACAGATACGTACACTCTTGTCATCGATCATGAAATATGCATGTGAATAATTGTGAGCCAGGGTCAGAGTTTAACAACAGAGGGTAATGTATACTGTACCCCCGAGTCATTCACTCGCAGGTACTCAGTTACACAGACACAGTATACTGAATGAAAACAAACATACTTAATATACAATGACTCCAATTGTATTTGAAGGGCATCTCATTTTAAATGATCTCCTAGGTTGGTTTGCATACAGTATGACAAAAACTGTCCCATACAAACCATGTCTATGTTCATCGATGGGACAGGAGTTGTCAATGGGAGGCACGCACAAACGCAAAGTCATAGTGACCTAACCATGACTTACACTGACCCACTATCTGTGTGTGTGTGTGTGTGTGTGTGTGTGTGTGTGTGTGTGTGTGTGTGTGTGTGTGTGTGTTGTGTGTGTGTGTGTGTGTCCTGTTTCACATCAGCAGCATTTGTTTGGCCTCTCACGTTACTTACTGTTGGCAGCAGACGGGGAGCATCCACACTGGTGTTTGGAACCAGAGATCAACGTAGAGAGCAAATGTATTTAAACAGTTTTGAAACCAAGTTAGTCAATTAATCCAAACACTGATTAAGTTGTCAATGAAGTTGTCAATGAAAACAACTTTTTTCTCCATTATTAATCAATTGAAAAATATCTTTACTTCCAGAATTGACTGACTTCAATTCAAATTGACCCCAACCCTGCAGTACAGAAAACTTGAAATAGACTAGCAATATGAGTAGAACATCATTTATTACATTTACCTGTACAATAACAGTAATAGATATTTAGAGCTCACACTCTAAACAACAATATATACATGTACCTCATGAACAAACCTTGATTAGTCGCTCATCATATTGCATCATATCACCATGTTAATATGGCATCATATCTTCACCAACATATTCTTAATATAATACATCTCTTACAGGCATGTTTACACTGGGACGACGCAACAAGACTGCTATTGGAGAACAATTGTGCAGATTTCTTGTGTATCTCCTTAAAATATTACCTCTGTCCTGTTTTAACTCTGTTAATTAAATTACAATGTCTGCAGTCGCTACGACAGTATACTTCAGAGGGGTATCAGAGAGTAATACACTTACTTAGTCATCCCCATAAGGAGTGGGACAGTCTTCTGCCACTGTTTTGTCCCCTGCCCCATCTCTTCCAATAGAACCTTCAGAATATTACTCTCTCCCTGCTATGTTTTAGATTTACAGAAGTGTACATAACCTCTTTATCATTCCCAAGTCTGTTTTGATTTGGTATATCGGTCTTGCTTCACTTACTCTTCTGTTTGACCTGTTCAATTTTTTTTGTTTAAAAAAAAATATTCTGTCGACTCTCTCTCTCTCTGTCCCCCTCTTCCCCTCCATCTCTCCTTCCACTCCCTTCTGGTCTTTGTTTTCACCCCTCTCTTTCCCTTCTTTAGTTTTATTTCAAGTCTCTGACTTTTTTTTTTGCCCCTGTACACTTTTCACACATTCTCCCACTCTCCCCCCATCCCTTTCCTCCCTGTACTCAGCAGTTTAGGATCTTGATGAAGGCCTTGCGGAACTCGATGTTGAAGGTGGTGTAGATGACGGGGTTGACGGCACTGTTGAGGTAGCCCAGCCAGGTGACAGCACTGTACAGAGAGGGGGAGATACAGCAGCTGCCACAGTGGGCCTTCAGCACGTGGGTCAGGAAGAAGGGCAGCCAGCAGATGATGAACACACCTTATGGGAGAGGCAGGAGAATGAAAAGGTGTGAGCAGGCCTCAATTCACTCTCGGTCACTTCCCTTCAGATCATCAAACATTGAAAGGCCAATGGGAAGGGGTAAGGAGTGAATTGGGACTGGCTGAAACATTCTCCATTCAGCCACCCTCATCGTCTCCTTCTGATTCTCTCACCTAGCACGATAGCCAGCATCTGGGTCGCCTTCCTCTCCTTCTGCTGCGACAGAGTCCCTTTCACCCTCTCCTTCTCCATCGCTCCCTTCTCCCTGTCTGCATTGCGCTCCCTCCATCGCTCGCGGCCACTCATGCCATCCTCGAAGGTGGCACGGCGGGGTACGAGGGCAGAGCGTGGTGCCACCGACGGTGACGGGAAGGGCACGGGTACCACAGAGATAGAAAGGGAGATCTTGGTGGCTCGTCCGGAGGGGGGAGGGCGGTGAGAAGGGTGAGGCGGGGGGAGGCTCTGGTCTAACTGGGACAGGAAACCACACTCCACCGGCTCCTCCTCCAGGGGGTGCACCACCGCCTCCTTCACTAACGTCTAATAGGGCAGGGGGAGAGAGGCAGGGAGAGGAGGGTGGTGAGAGAGAGAGAGAAAAGAGAAAGAGAGCTCGATAGAGAAAAACGAAGTGAGAGCGAGAGATACAGACAGAGAGAGAGAGAGAGAGAGAGAGACAAGAGGCAGGAAGAAAGGATGGGAAGGGAGGGAAAGACAAATAAGAGACAGAGAAACAGCAAGCGATGTAGAGATATGTACTGTAGTTCTAAGGCTCATATTGTAGGAGATTTCGTAATCCAATTTCTGGTCACAGTGTTCCAGCGACTTACCACTTTCTTGCGTCGGGGGGCGGTGGTGGGGGGCCTCGTGATCAGAGTGCACAGCTTCACATCCTCAGGGAGGGTACACTTATTCTGAGAGGATGAAGGGAGAGATAAGAAAGTTTTTCTTTTAAATCAAGCTTTTTTCACTTCCTCATCCTGCCTCTGATTTATTAGCTGGCTGTTGTATGGGGTTAATTGATTCATGACTGGCTGATTAGTTAACTGATAGATTGGTTGACTAATCATGAACCTTCCTGTGCCTGTGGCCCTCCCCCGTCTTGCCTCCTCCCTGTGGGTGCAGGCCGTGTCTGCGGGGCACGGTGCGTCGGCCCCGCCTCCGCAGCACGACACAGATCTGGGCGTACACCAGCAGGGTCACGATGAACGGAACATAGAAGGAGGCCACGGATGAGTAGACCACGAAGGATGGGTCAGCGAAGGCACACTTGGTCTCCTCCCGACTGGCTGATGGAGTGAAGGGGATGAGAAGAGGTGGATAGAAACAGAGATGTTGTTTGGGAGTGGGGACAGGTGGGAGGAGGAAGCAAGAGAGAGGTTTTCCTCTTGAGTTCTGGTCAGATAGCCAAAGATGTCAACCCTCGCTGTTAAATTTGTCTAAGTCCACTCTGTAATGGTGTGGCAACCAAGTAAATGCCTGGTTTAGCTCCAGAGAAGACTGGTACATAAGCATCCGGCATTGGCCGTTTCTCTCCATATTCAGGCTGGATGCAACGTCTGAAAGGCATATCAAATCTGCTTCTTATAAGGCCAGGCCACGGCCTATCACACAACACACTACAGTCGAGTTGAACCCTTTCAACGGTATCCAGCTGCTAGCAAATTACAATATGCTGTACACTGTAAGTAGGTGCCTTTCTATTGAATTGGATGTTTAGATGGTAGGTCCAATCCAATAAACGCAAGCTTCCCCATATACAGTATAACCATAGCCGTTCTATAGGACACATGGTGACCCTGAACGCCAATCATCTCGTTTTCCCAGCGGTGTGTTGACGGGTCTCTCGAAGGTTACTGAATGTTAACAGGCAGATTAAAGGCGCTGCATGGTCAATCTGATATCTGCAGTGGCCGTAGTGCATTTACTGTAAAACAAACCTCTATTATATATATATATATATATATATATATATATATATATATATATATATATATATATATATATATATATATATATATATATTTCACCAGGTAGGCCAGTTGAGAGCAAGTTCTCATTTACAGCTGCGACCTGGCCAAGATAAAGCAAAGCAGTGCGACAAAAACAGAGTTACACACAAACGTACAGTCAATAACACAGTGGAAACATCTATGTACAGTGTGCGCAAATGTAGAAGAGTAGGGAGGTAAGGCAATAAATAGGCCATAGAGGCAAAATAATTACAAATTAGCATTAACACTGGAGTGATAGATGTGCAGATGAAGATGTGCAAGTAGAGAAACTGAGGTGCAAAAGAGGAAGAGGATAAGTAACAATATGGGGATGAGGTAGTGTGATGTGTGATATGGTGTCTGCAGAGGTCAGGGTATTTATACTTCTTGTGCCTTGCCCGAGCAGCACAGAGCTGTTGTCAAGGAAGTGAGTTTGTGTTTATACAGGACCTCCCGCCCTCACCTACCGTCAACCAATCATGTCAACGCGGAGCGATACGGAGCCCTCTGCATTGTTACAATATTTGAGCGGCACACAGCCATGGGCATTTGGCCTCTGCATGCCTCCATACGAAGCCTCCGACCACATTTTCTGATCAGGCATAAATTGTCTTTTAGTGTTGGCCACTCCAGCTCGAGCGAGTGGTTGTTGCACCACGCTGTGCAGTATTTGCATACGATAAGCAGTACTCTCTTCAGCCCCGTCCTCAAGGTAGGAGCTTATATTCCAAACCTTAGTTCGCTCCGTTTTGCACGAGCTACAGCTCCGGCGAGACAGTGCAATAATAGTAAAAAAATAAAAAAATAAAATACCATCTTGAGCAAAACGTGATGTGCACGTTATCCGACTTAAAGCGTCAGCCCGCATCACTGATAAACCTTCTGTATTGTGGATGTGGACTGACAGGCCAATCAATGAGCCCTTCTTCCATTGAAACTTGTTGACTGATTAAAAGCACACAGAGCTGAAAGCTGTTAGCGAGCAGTAGTGTGTCTGTGTGTGCATGTGCGTGTGGTGTTAGTGATGGCAGTGACTGCATAGCTGTTCGTCGTGAATAAACAGGATGTAGGCCTCTCTGACTGATTGTTCATTCGGTCTCTGATACCCAGATATCCAGTAGGGCTGCAATCTTCTTCCAGGCTGACTACAGATGGACTGGAAGATCGCAATGGTTATTTTACATGGCTAATAACATAAAGGAGTGTGGGGTTTCTGCACACGTGGGGGTTTCCCGGGCCATGTCTATGTCTCTCCTAGACTTAAATGAGTGAATGAGACTAGAGCACGGTGTGATTGAATAGATTCATCGGAGTGGAGTGACTGCGGTTCCGGTTTCTCTGGAACCCGACTTGCTGTTGCTAAAAATACATAGATTTCTGTGCATGAGGGATCCACTAGCCTCCTTTCAGCTGATGCTCAGTCAATCCGTGACTCCGCAGCCACATGTACACAGAAAAACCCAGTTCAAACAAAGGTAGTTCTTTGTCTGTTGTAACCGTGGGCTATGGGCAAACATGAGCACGACACGAGGCGGTTGTCTAGCGATTTAATTTCCTTTTTTCGACATGATTGGAAACGTTGGCTAAACAGAAGGCAGATTGTTGGCTATATGGCAGCATAACTATAAAGATTACACCATCACACAAAACGTTAATTGTTTTGCCCCAATGCAATGTGTAAGACTGCGTCTTGCTTCTACGGAAATATCCAGTACAACAAATCAAATGTATTTATTTGACAGACAGAGAAGGTTCCTGCCGCCATATATATATACTTTTGGAACATTCGTTCAAATTGCAGCTATTCAGGACGGGGGGGGGGGGGATGCTTTCTTTGTAGCCTCGGCCTAGTAATTGACATGCACACAGAATAACAGATAGTAGCTCATATCTCGCTTCAGGTCTTATCCGGGATAAGCTGTTGACATGCACCTTTGATATCCCGCTCATGGGGAACCATGAATAATCAGAATTTACCTCATTTAAATATATGGGTTAAATGGAATTGTAACTGAAATATAAACTGACTGTAGGCCTATAACCGCTCATCTGTAGCGTAATACAATTAACTCCTGCAGAAATCTACATTTCAAGCAGTGAAATGAAACAACAAATGAAACATTTTGTCTCGGGAACAGTGGAGAGTGGAGAAATATTCCTTTCTTTCAGCATCTCTTGAGGAAAATGTGAAAGCCTGTGTAATGTGTTATCTTAAGACAATTATGCAAGCATACAGTATGCACCCAAGAAAAACTGAAGTCTTATTCAGAATCGTGTTTCGTTTTTCACTTCCTCTTAAAATGATTAATTTAAAGGACCAATCTTTTTTTGGGGGGTGGGGGACTGAGAGACATATACATACACAGAGATAGACAGACCTGTGTTGTTGAGTCCAAACAGCAGAGGGCTGGAGATGGCGAAGGAGAGGAACCACACGACAGCAATCATCAGAGCCACCCTCCTCCTGGAGCTGTATCTGGTGTTATACAGCATGGGCATCGCCACCGCCGTGTACCTGCACACACACACATGCAGTATTTCGAGCTGACGCCTACACACGCGCACGTGTGCACAAAGAATCCCGCACACAAACACCTTGGCCACCACCGCCCACACACAGTTCAGGTGCATTGTCTGTTAGTCTCATTCACTGGTCGAACACAAACAAAAGCTGTCCAAGTCAGTTTCACGGTGCAGCAGCGTGACAAACCACTAAGAGCCTTCCATAGAAAGCCCGGTGTGAGGAGAGGAGACTGTCATCCCTCCAAAGAGCTGGTGGTCAGGTACAGATACGAAAGAAGAACAGTACCCACACTAAGCCCTGAGACATGGCTTCACAGTCAGAGCGAATCAATCTACAATGGGACAAACTAGGTTACAACTATTGAGGCTGCTGAAATTGTCCGTTTCTTTCACTGGTTTTGAAAGGGGAAGGATTTGGTTGGACAAAATGAGCTCATGTTAAGAAGATGATACTTGCGAAATGAGGAGGGTACCCTAAAAGACAGGAAATGTTTTTCTGATGGGAAAACAACCATAACAAACCATTAAAAAACACATGTCCCATCAGGAGACATGACCATCACCTTAAAATACGTTTTCGCTGCAAGGGCACAATGAAATCAATCCAGATTTCGAAGACAGTGTGAGAAGAGAGTGATGGGAGGAGAGCGAGCGAGACAGACATTGTCGATAGAGCGATAGATACTGGGGAGAGAGAGCGAGAGATATACTGTAGATAGATACTGTAGTAAGATAGATACTGCGGATAGATATAGAGAAAGAGTGGGAGTACCTGTCGATGCTGATGGCACAGAGGTTGAGGATGCTGGCAGTACACATCATGACGTCCAGGGTCAGGAGGATGTCACAGTGGATGAGACTGAAGCGCCACTCCCCTACCACCTAGGAAAGGGACACATACAGTATGAACAATAACACACGTGAGGGATTATTACATGTGTCCCTGAACAGCAGGGGTTTGTAGCTCATGGCCCCAATCAAAATGAGTGCCCTACATAGGGAATAGGGTACCATTAGAGACACAGCCATGCTGATGCATTATTGACTGCTACCGTGACATTATCTGAGAGGGCTTTTGAAACACCTACGAATGAACGAGTGTAGAGAGCCTAGGAGGTAAAGACAGGGAACGAGACAGACAAATGAAGGAGAGACAGAAAAACACTGGATGCCAGATGGATAGAAACACGCACGCACGAACCCGCACACACACCCACCCACCTCCAGGTAGACGCCCCAGGGCATGACCAGGATGGCCAGCAGCAGGTCAGACACGGCCAGGGAGACAATGAGGTAGTTGGTGGTAGTCTGGAGGGCGCGCTCGCGCGACACCGCCACACAAACTAGCACGTTGCCAAACACCACACAAAAGATGAGCAGCACCAGCAGCACAGCGTAGAAGTTATAGGGAGGGGAGGAGAGCAACGGAGAGCTGGAGCAGTTGGACGGAGAGAAGGAGGTGGAGAGGGAGAAGGAAGAGAAAGAGTTGGAGGTGAGGGACGGTGTGGGAGAGGAGAGGGAGTATGATGGAGAGAGGGAGGAGAAGCCTGTCTCATTGGGGAAAGTAGTCATCATGCTCCTCTGGACAGAGAGTCTGGAACAGTCTGAAAAAGTAACAAGAGAGACTAATAACATCAAGAATTATAACTCATAATTAGACACCCAAAGCTCTTGAACTCTGTACCTTGTATATACAACACATACAGTAGATATATGTACAATTCCACAATCTCAGCTCAATGCAGATTGGAGTTGTACATCCGGTGGATGTGATACCGCACCGGTGCTGATGGCTTTATAGATTGGAGCATTGCGCTTTCAATATCAGTTGTGGTTTTGACTCCCATATGAGCCACACATATCAAATGTCTTTGTTGTTACTTCGCATCAGTCACTTTGGATAAAAGCATCTACTACATGCCCATATTCTTCTACTTTAAGTGAATTACAGTGGGTTTTTTTCATTCGATTGGCAGTTTCACTCCACCTTTAGCTTATTTCTCAAACACAGCACCTCTCGCCTCCAATGTTTCAGATTGGCTTTGAGATACATCATTAAAGGGAGAGATCTAAAGCTCCCTCCCTGTCCCTCTAAACTACCCTACATACCTACACCAGCCTACATACAGTGCATTCGGAGAGTATTCAGACCCCTTGACCTTTTCAACATTTTTACACATTTATAGCCTCTTTCTAAAAATGGATCCCACAGACTCGTTTTCTGTGGGAGACAGGATAATAACATATTATTATTACATGAGAAGAACATAACCTACATCAGAAGCATACAATCTTACTAACCTACATCAGGTGATAACTTAGCCTATACCACGCTGTATGTACAGTGCATTCGGGAATGTAAAGACCTCTTGACCTCTTATTTTAGGACTTGGATAAACCTACTCATTCCAGGGTTTTTCTTTATTTTTACTATTTTCTACATTGTAGAATAATAGTGAAGACATCAAAATGGAATAACACATATGGAATCATGTAGTAACCAAACAAAGTGTTAAATCAAAATATATTTTATATTTGAGATTCTTCAAAGTAGCCACCCTTTGCTTTGATGACAGCTTTGCACACTCAACCAGCTTCATGAGGAATGCTTTTCCAACAGCCTTGAAGGAGTTTCCACATATGCTGAGGACTTGTTGGCTGCTTTTCCTTCACTTTAAGGTCCAACTCATCTCAAATGGGTTGAGGTCAGGTGATTGTGGAGGCCAGGTCATCTGATGCATTCTTAAGTTAACATACACTTAGGTTGGAGTCATTAAAACTTGTTTTTCAACCACTCCACAAATTTTGGGTTAACAAACTAGTTTTGGCAAGTCGGTTAGGACATTACTTTGTGCATGACACAAGTAATTTTTCCAACAACTGCTTAAAGACTATAAAGATTATTTCACTTATAATTCACTCTATCACAACTCAGTGCCTCTTTGCTTGACATCATGAGAAAATCAAAAGAAATCAGCCGAGACCTCAGAAAAAAATGGTAGACCTCCACAAGTTTGGCTCATCACTGTGAGCAATTTCCAAACGCCTGAAGGTACCACGTTCATCTGTTCAAATGATAGTACGCAAGTATAAACACCATGGGACCACACAGCCGCCATACCGCTCAGGAAGGAGACGCGTTCTTTCTCCTAGAGATGAACGTACTTTGGTGTGAAAAGTGCAAATCAATCCAGAACAACAGCAAAGGACCTTGTGAAGATGCTGGAGGAAAAGGGTACAAAAGTATCTATATCCACAGTAAAACGAGTCCTATATCGACATAACCTGAAAGGCCGCTCAGCAAGGAAGAAGCCACTGCTCCAAAACCGCCTTAAAAAAAGCCAGACGACGGTTTGCAACTGCACATGAGGACAAAGATCGTACTTTTTGGAGAAATGTCCTCTGGTCTGATGAAACAAAAATATAACTGTTTGGCCATAATGATCATCGTTATGTTTGGTGGAAAAAGGGGGAGGCTTGCAAGCTGAAGAACACCATCCCAACCGTGAAGCACGGGGGTGGCAGCATCATGTTGTGGGCGTGCTTTGCTGCAGGAGGGACTGGTGCACTTCACAAAATAGATGTCATCATGAGGAAAGAAAAATTTTGTGGATGTATTGGAGCAACATCTCCAGACATCAGTCAGGAAGTAAAAGCTTGGTCGTAAATGGGTCTTCCAAATGGACAATGACCCCAAGCATACTTCCAAAGTCGTGGAAAAACAGCTTAAACAACAAAGTCAAGGTATTGGAATGGCCATCACAAAGACCTGACCTCAAACCTATAGAAAATTTGTTGGCAGAACTGAAAAAGCGTGTGTGAGCAAGGAGGCCTACAAACCCGACTCAGTTACACCAGCTCTGTCAGGAGGAATGGGCCAAAATTCACCCAACTTATTGTGGGAAGCTTGTGGAAGGCTCCCCGAACCGTTTGACCCAAGTTAAACAATTTAAAGACAATGCTACCAAATACTAATTGAGTGCATGTAAACTTCTGACCCACTGGGAATGTGATGAAAGAAATAAAAGCTGAAATAAAATCGTCCTCTATTATTATTCTGACATTTCACATTCTTAAAATAAAGTGATGATCCTAACTGATCTAAGACAGGGAATTTTTACTAGGATTAAATGCCAAGAATTGTGAAAAACTGAGTTGAAATGTATTTGGCTATGATGTATGTAACCGGGCCTGCCCACCTTGGTTGGAGGGCCAGCAGTTGCCCACCTATCGGCCGAAGGCTGATTATATATTAGTATAACAATTTTTCTTTTAGCAAAAATCATTAAATAAATGCCAATGGGCCACTGTTCATGCCACATTTCTTATTGTTTTATTTGTATATTAAAACAATATTTCTACCAGCCCACCCAAACAAAACAAATGGTCCAGCCCATCTGACATTTGCCAGATGGCCAATTTGCCCCTGGTATAATAGACTTATTTTACAAAAACAATATGAATGAATTTAAGCCTTAAAGTGGTCAGCAACTTTTTTTCATGTGGAGTGATAATTTACATGACCATTTCTACCAATCTGCATGCCAGTTTGGACCTATGATTTTCATATGGGCATTTTCGTCAAACAGAAAATACGCTGATGGAAATACATATCCATTATAAATCACATTGGCTACACCACATGGCAGTTGGTTCAGGTTCTTTCAGTTGCATGAAATATGGCCTCTCTATGCCTGTCTGCCTTTATTCTAGCCTTCTCTGTCTTCAGCTCTTGCTAGCAAACATGAAAAATTGTACGAACTATTCTGGGCCCTCAGAGATTCCCGTGCCAGTGATCTCCAGACATACGGCTTTATTTGTCCAAGGGAGAAGAAGCGTTCGGGGATTGTATGATGTTTCCGCAGAATATATAGTTTCAGAGCATTACATTTTCCAGGCTACGTGGTTATCGAAGGGGAGAGTGCTGGAAATATTTCTCAAATACACAAACAGACTTTGTTACTTTTTGTTTGAGGTGAAGAAAAACATGGCTGAAAAGGCACAGCTTATTAGTTGTGGTTAAAAAGTTAAGACAATCAGAAATACTACAGGTACAGTAAGTGCCAATATAAAGGAAACCCCTGCATAAAGTGTCTTAATAGAGTGTTGGGCCACCACAAGCCAGAACAGCTTCAGTGAGCCTTGGAATAGATTCTGATGGGACGGTGATTGCTCAACTAATTCAAATCAAAATGTTATTTGTCAGATTTACAGAACACAACAGGTGTCGTAGAGCTTACCGTGAAATACTTACTTACAAGCCCTTAAACAACACAGTTTTAAGAAAATAGACTTAAGAAAAGATTTACTAAATAAACTAAAGTTTGAAAAAAGTTACAATAAAATAACAATAATGAGGCTACATACCGAGTCAATGTGTAGGGGTACAGGTTAGTCAAAGTCATTTGTACATGCAGGCGTATAGTGACTATGGATATTTAATAAACAGCGAGTAGCAGCAGTGTAAAACAAGGGGGGGGATCAATGCAAATAGTCTGGGTGGCCATTTGATTAATTGTTCGGGAGTCTTATGGTTTGGGGGTAGAAGCTGTTAAGGAGCTTTTGGGACCTAGACTTGGTGCTCCGGTACCGCTTGCCGTGCTGTAGCAGAGAGAACAGTCTATGATTATGGTGACTGGGGTCTGACAATTTTTGTGCTTTCCTCTGACACCGCCTGGTATAGACGTCCCGGATGGCAGGAAGCTTGGCCCCAGTGATGTACTGGGCCATATGCACTACCCTCTGTAGAGTATTACGGTTAGATGCCGAACAGTTGCCATACCAGGTGGTGATGCAACCAATCAGGATGCTCTCGATGGTGCAGCTGTAGAACTGAGGATCTGGGGACCCATGCCAAAGTTTCCTGGGTGTGGAAAAGGCATTGTCGTGCCCTCTTCACAAGTTTCTCTTCACAAGTTTCTTGGTGTGTTTAGACCATGACAGTTTGTTGGTGATGTGGGCACCAAGAAACTTTAAACTCACGACCCACTCCACTACAGCCCTGTTCATGTGAATGGGGGTGTGTTCGGCCCTCCTTTTCCTGTAGTCCACGATCGTCTCCAATTCAGAAACCACACCACTGTGGAAGCATCTGCTTTCAACCCTTACAAAATATTTCAGTCAGAGTGCAGTATAACTTCAGTACACTGCTGCATAACTGCAGTTAGAGTGCAGTATGCTGCAAATACGGCATCCAAAATAATTTTTTTTTACTGCAGTCATTTTGCAGATATTCTGCAATTATTGTGACCAAAATAGCACAATCAACTGCAGTTTCAAAACTGCAATCTTTTTTTGTAAGGGAGTATACTTTGTATCGCTTATTTACTATATATTTGTATCCTACTTCCTTTAGTCCTTTGACTGACAGGAAATCAATATGTTTAACAACAAAGGTAAACTGTCAGTACTGTTCGGCAAATGGGCTTGTTGTGAAAAAGCTCTACATGGCAGTGCTTATGGGAAATCATGGAAAGTGGGTACAAAGCGTGTTCTAAGACTTGTTTCATGGATAAATAAAAAAAGCCCTAATTTTAGATAGAGATGAGATATGTCAAAGAGCGGAATTGAGATAACATTGTTGCTCAATACTGTATGTGTCAGCACTTATTTAAGCCATACTTAAAGTAAATTATGCAGATGAAGACTCAAAAATTATCATGTGAAGTAGGTAGTCCAGACTTTTCATTAAATAAGAACCCCCCTCTCTTGCTCTTCTCAGGGAAAACACCCCATTCATCTCTCTTTCTCTGACAAGCCTTTAATCCCTAAAAATGGTTGTGTTGGAAAAATATATTTAACAGCCACCTCATTATTTTAAGTATATGTCCCTAACTTGTAACTGTTAAATATCGGGTCTCTAAATGACAACAACCCATGTACTGGATCATCACTCTGTCCTTCCATGCGCTCTTTCTCCCAGTCTTCTCTCCCTCCTTGTCTGTCACACGGACTCTAGACAGGTCTGGCCTGGTTAGTCGCAACAACAAAACATTTTTTTTTTGGATCAGCCACACTCAGGTGCGTGTGCATGTGTGTGGTAGTATGGTCACTTATAGCTAAATATCATTGGAGAGAGGGGACAGGAGATCAAGAGTTCTCATGGAAATGACATATTGAGATAAACGGTGGGAGAGAAGGATACTGAGAGAAAGAATAATTGTCAGTAAGCTCAAACGGCAAGGAAGAAGAGGGGAACGAGAAGTTGAGAACAAATGGAAAGTTGAAGACTTCCAGATATGTGAAGGGAAACGTCAATAAGACGTAACACCATGGACTGAAGTCACATTGAAGAGAGATCCCACTACCACTCGACATGTGGGAAGTACAACATCCTCAGCATGGTTTTATTCATAGAGTGGTTATTTTAGGACCAACTACTCATGTGGGCACAAGTACACACAGACACAGAGAGACATACACCAGATAACATACAAATACAGAGACAACCCAGATGGCAACAAAATGACGAGTAAAAAAGTAGGTTAAACTTACCCTCACTCGGCTGTAGTGGTAGTCAGTCACATACCCTCCGAACAGAGAACTGCAATAGACAGCAGACAGTATGACAATGTGTGCACTCACTACTGTCACTCTGAATAAGCAGAAAATGGAAAATGACAGCAGTGAATCAGTCAGTCACCACTCAGTCTGCTAACCCTTCTCCTGTCAGAGCTCACACCTCAACCTCTATAACATTCAACACACTCACTCCCTCTACTCCTCAATGAGTGCTCCAGCAGTAAATCCCTTCTCTCCACCTCGCTCTGGTTTTCACACTCTGTCCGTTCCTCCAAGTGATTTAGCGGTACTCTCCCTCTCCTCTCTCGTTAGTGGTTCCTAGGATCAGATCCAGTGAGCAGTGTGTGTGTGTGTGTGTGTGTGTGTGCGTGTGGCGTGCACACTCTCTTTAGGAGACGAGACGCTCACTTGTCTTGAAACCTATTCAGAAAAAAAACTGATGAAAACAAATGAACCGAGTGGGTAAAAAGCTCTCTAATTGTGCGACAAATGAAAATCATCCATATACGTTTGGCAGCGTTCGCAATGAGTAGAAGCAGCAGAGGAGATCAGAGAAATGAGACGGGGAAGACAATTCGAAGGGAAAATGTATATGCTTCATTAAAGCATACACGGGGATAGCAATGGGTGAGGGCAGGCAGTATGAGAAAGGTAGTGTCATCTAACTCACTTCAAAACACAGTGAGAGTAAGAATTATCTCATAATTATAACATAGTTCAGTGAAGTACTGAATGAAGCTGGCTATTCACTCAGTGTGTTTTTCATCGTACAAACAGACACCCCCTCGGACGATGAGTCATTTATTTTGGCCTCTCAGTTTTTTTGTAAAAAAGGGAGTATAATCTGCAGGAATTCGTCTAAAAATAATGGAAATTTGTTCCCATGTATTCACACAAATAAAAAGATAGACATACAGTATGTGATTGTGTCTTTATTTTAAAATATATATTTTGGGCTTACTTGGTCAATTTGCAGTGTATGAATGATTTTGCAGGCCCCAGTCCATCATCTCTGACAAAAATCGGTCTGCGGCTGAATCTAGTTGCCTACCCCTGCCTTAGAAGTTAAGAGAAGACAGCACATGATCAGGAAAGGTAAGTAAACCATCTCCAATGAAGCAGAACTTTAAGCCTCTGTGTCTATCATGTTTCTCTGCTACTTGAACTTTGAACAAATTAGGTACAAATCAAAACCCCATTGATCCATTTACAGTATCTCAGTAAATGACTCACTTAAAATGATCATGACTGCTGATTTGTTCCATGCACAAAGCTCTCACCAGTGCCCCTCACTGGGAGCATAATGTGATCTACACAGTATAGCTGAGACCCAATTCTTTACCGTTCTTCCAAAGTGTGCACACACTTTCTCGCATGGACTTCACAATGGGGTAAACTCCTTCCAGGCAATGCTTACACCATTCCTATGCGTTATAATCTGTGACAGGGAGTGTGCAAGTGTACACTTCTGGAAAAAAGTGGAGAATCGGGACATAGCCAATGAGAAAGCAAGCTTAGAGACTGTGAATAAGGCACCTCAGGTGGTCCAGACAATGGTACAGCCTACACATTGACAACTTGAGGAAGTACAGTAGAGCTTGATAAAAAAAGATTGTGTGACACGCACAACTCACTAACAGGAATACTGTATTTTTTTTAACCTTTATTTAACTAGGCAAGTCAGTTAAGAACAAATTCTTATTTTCAATGACAGCCTAGGAACAGTGGGTTAACTGCCTGTTCAGGGGCAGAAAGACAGATTCATACCTTGTCAGCTCGGTGCCGCCCCACTTGACTGGTATGATACTCAATGTACATCAGAATGTAGCCATATAGCTATAAAATGTCGATATTTGACTAAGAAATAGCCTACCAGACTAAAGAAAATCAGTATAGACAACACTATGAAGTGAAAAGGGCATTACTTTGCACATGATAAACTGTCAGATCTACCTGTCTCTCGATTTCAAGGACATGCCAAATATGAGGAATATGAGACCATACAATGAAGAAAAGCTTTGAAACGTCTATGAATCTATCTGGTGCTCCAAATGGAATTAAGTATAAACTCCTAAAAGGCTTGTAAAAAAAAGGCATTTCAACTTTAACAATGTTGAGTATGTTGTGTCAGGTCAGGTAATGAATGTTTAAAACATTACATTACATTACATTTAAGTCATTTAGCAGACGCTCTTATCCAGAGCGACTTACAAATTGGACTGTATGCATTCATCTCACACCACTGACATTTCAACAACAACAAAAAATGAAGTCTGAAAATGATTTCCCTTCAAAATAATCATGGCAGAGAATTCAAACATTTTATCTTAATTTCTTTCCTCTCCTCCCTCGCTCTTCTTCCATTACCCTAATGCCCTTGACTGGAGAGCAGAGGACCCAGACGCCCAGGGGAGGGAAACATGGGTAGAACTTAATTAGAGGGGGGGAGGGGTGCAAGATGATAGAGGAGGGATGGAAACAGCATTTAAAAATCCATTATTTTAATTAATCAAATATTTTTTTTTTTTGGAGGGGGGGGGGGGGGGGAGAATCTGAAAGCAAAGCTAAGATGCTGTAATAAACAAGTCGAATCCAGACAGGAAAAATAAGGAACACATCACACATACTTACAAAAAAAACAAGCAAAAACAGGACTTATTGGATCCTCACACAATAGTTTCTGTTTACAATTCAAAAAGCATACAACATGAATAAAACAAAAGTACACGTAATTCTACATGTTACAAATTACACTACAATCCCATGCATTTGCCCAAAGCGGACTTGCTGAAAAATAAAATAGTAAGATGAGAGGAATACCAACCAAACCTTGAAGCCTATTTCATATTCCTACATAGCAACAAGGACAAAGGCCTTCTTTTCTATTCATATTTCATATTGGCCTCGATTGTCAGTGACCTTAAATAACTAACACCTTTACGCCTGTAAACGGCACCCTATTCCCTATGTAGTGCACTACTTTTGACAAGGGCCCTTTATAGAGAATAGGGTGCCATTCCGGCTACACCTAGGTCTCTTTATGTTGCTCCTAACACTCATACACTCCCCTCTATCAAAGCCAGTGGCTTTTCAGGACATGATAACTGGAGTTTCGACATGGACCCTGAGGTAGTGGAGGTGAAGCAGAGATATGTTGTTTTAAAAAGCCCTGAAAGTGAGACAGTTAGGAGAGTTATTTTTATGCACCGGTACTGATACGTCTTTGAAGATATGCCATCTCTAGTAGGGAAACCATTTCATCCATCTCTCTGGATGGCCTAAAGTAAAGTTAAGGCATTTGTACCAAAATGGCACGTTGCTTGGTTTCATTTACCTAGGGATCTGAGAAGAGCTAATGTCTATGGCTTCAATGTACACCTCTCCTACCCTTTGGACAGGTACAATACTGTTGTGTGTGTGTGTGTGTGTGTGTGTGTGTGTGTGTGTGTGTGTGTGTGTGTGTGTGTGTGTGTGTGTGTGTGTGTGTGTGTGTGTGTGTGTGTGTGTGTGTGTGTGTGTGTGTGTGTGTGTGTGTGAGCACGTTGGCAAATGCAAGTCTCAAGGGACAACAGTGTAGGGCTGATATGGCAGCGTCTTCTGTCGATCGTTGATGGCAAAAATCCATGTGGGTTTGACAAAGCTTAAATTACCATTCTCCATCAGTGCCTGTGGCAGAGAGAAAGTGAGAGTGGGAGAGAGAGGGGAAAATATATCAGGAGGTGGGAAACTGTTTAATTATAAAGGGGTAGAGAATGAACCCTTTGAGGGCATGAGGGTTCGCCAGCCAATATTTAAAAGGGGACAGCAAATAGTTCAACAACATATATATTTCAACAGCTAGTGACTTGGCAGAGGCACTTTCCATTGCAAATGAGCTTGCGTGGAATACAGATGTCCGTGTAACAGACCTACATCAAAAGGCAACTAACCACACACGTCCAATATCAGATCAAACATCAGTGATGCACAAAAAATGGCCCCGGTGTAGGTAAACATTGCATCAAAATATTTTCCATGTCCTAGAATCTGATCTTTAAAAATTATATATAAATAAACCTAATCCAGGAAGAATGTACTAATTATCTCACTTAAGATGGTCATGTGGTAGCTAGAGTGTCAAAGTTATTTCATTCAAAACTTTCAATGAGGAAAATATCATGATGCATTTCTGTCTCTTTTTGGGAGCAGACAATGTATTGATCACGTTACATAGATGACGAGCATTCTAACTCCCTGGAGTCGTTACACTTTATTTTTATTTTTACAAAGACACCTTTATAAGTGTGTGTGTGTTACACAGTCATGTTTGTGGTGTGAGTGTGCACTTGCCTTCTCGTGTGTTTCACTCTTATATTTGTGTGCGTCTGTGTGTATGCGTAACATCAAGAGGTCCTTCGAGGAAACAAAAGGGAGGTCACACTCACGTCTTCAAAGGAGTCGTGCCATCCCTCGCTGGTGACAACAAACTGGACCTTCTCACTCATGTAGTCCTCCACCGCCCTGAAGAGGGGGGGGGCAAAGAAAGAGAGAGATATGAGGAGGGGAAGAGGTTGAAGAGAGTGCCAAAGCTACCTGTCTCGTCTGAGATCCAAAAACTGTTTTAGAAAGGTACAATGACACACAAGCCCTCATCCACTGATCACTTGCATTACCTCTAAAAGTACTAGTAAAGTACTACTGTTACAGGAAAATCTGCCCTACTCTCATTCTGGAGTCTCTCTTCTCCCTACCCGTTGAAGGCGATGATGTAACGCAGGAGTAGGCGTCTGTCATTGTTGGGGAACTTGCCGTAAAGGAAAAATCGCTTTCCAGTTAAGAAATCTAAAAAGAGTAGTAAGAAAATGAAAGATCAGCATGAGAGCAAGACTCCCTGCATAGCATTACAGTAATCTGCATTGTTCATCACTGATGGGAAAAAAAGAGAAGAAACTGTCTGCAATTTGACAACTTGACGTTTGTGAGCGTCGTGTAAAACCAGTGTGGCTGACAGAAAAGTACTTTTTTTTGATTTAGAATAACATGAACAATGAGCAAGAACAAACTGACACATACAGCCAGCCAGCACAGACTGTACAGAGAGAGGCAAACAAGGTCAGACAAACAGAGACAGACCTGGTAGCTCAGGGATGGGCTCGTCCTCCTCGGCCTCAGCGTCAGTGTTCACGTCAGTCGAACCTCCAAAAGGGTCCTCCTCCTCCACTCCTTTTCTCTCCTTCTCTCCTTTCTTCTGCCGACTCTCGCTCTCCACCCTGCCAACGAGAGAGAAAAGTTGTTTATGAAAGGGGGGTTACGAAACTACTGACTGATGCTCTGCTGGTGTCCTTGAATGAAGAGACACCACACCTGTCCATTGATGCTGCACAACAAATTCAACAGACAGAACCAGTCATTTCTGCCCACATACAAAACAAACACCCAGGCTCTCTTCAGATTACTGAAAGAGCTCGAGGGGAATATTTGATGCAAGACCATTTCAATATTGCAGAGTTTTAGACTTGTATCGATGCTCTACAACAAAAATAACTAATGAATCAAATGATGAATCAAAATGAGAACAATCTGGGCCTCCCGGGCTGCATTGCAGTCCTAGCTGTGCCACCAAAGACTCTGGGTTCGAGCCCAGGCTCTGTCTCGACCGGGAGGTCCATGGGGCAGCGCACAATTGGGCCAGCGTCTTCCGGGTTCGGGAGGGTTTGGCCGGCAGGGATATCCTTGTCTCATCACGCACTAGAGACTCCTGTGGCGGGCCGGGCACAGTGCACGCTGACCAGGTCGCTAGGTGTACGGTGTTTCCTCCGACACATTGGTGCGGCTGGCTTTCGGGTTGGATGCGTGCTGTGTTAAGAAGCAGTGTTTGTTGGTTGGGTCGTGTTTCAGAGGACGCATGGCTCTCGACCTTCGCCCCTCCAGAGTCCGTACGGGAGTTGCAGCGATGAGACAAGACAGTAACTACTAACAATTGGATACCACGAAATTGGGGAGAAAATGGTCTAAAATAAATAAAAATCTCTCTCCAACCTACCTACTCCCGCCAATATGAGGATCAAGTTGTCTTGGTCCCAGACCTTTGTGCTGTCTGGGCAACTCCTACGGTCACTGGGCAACTCCTACGGTCACTGGGCAACTCCTACGGTCACTGGGCAACTCCTACGGTCACTGGGCAACTCCTACGGTCACTGGGCAACTCCTACGGTCACTGGGCAACTCTGATAGCACAGAGATCTGAGACCAGGCTAGGGCAGAGGCACTGTCAACCCAGAGGAACCGCAATAGGAATGGCTTCGACACCCGCTACAGTCAAATATGAATAATATCCCACTCATGTTCATTTGATGGTGTTAGTTACCTCTTCAGCTCATCCTCCGTGTCCATGCCAGACTCATCTCCTGTGGGATACAGGAGAATAACATATTATTACATCAGAAGAACATAACCTACATCAGAAGCATACCATTATAGCAACCTACATCTTACCTTACACCGGGTCATATTAGTCTATACTATGCTGTAGAAACGTTTGTAAGTGCTTTACCCATACCTCTAAGCTTTGCTCTTCCAAAATAAAAAGGCCTTGTATTTAGGCCCTAGTTAAAGGCTAGGTTTCCTTAATATTCTTAATATGTATTTTCCAATCAGTGCAGATGGAGACAAGGAAAATAAGCTACTTCTAGACTATTGAGATGCACCCAGTCGCAATTCATTCTTCTTCCCTTTTTCATGTTTTGAGGTACGTGATGGTTTAGTAAAGACGTTCTCGTCTCACTAATGCGCCCGGACCACTTACTCGTGGCCTTGCATTACCATAGCAATTAGAATCATGCACAAGTCTCTCGGCAGCGATTGCTCTACGCAAGTGCTTCTTTCCGTTCTTTCGCTCCCCTTGTCCTCTCCACACGCATCCCACTCTTCATGTCCTTTTTACGGCGGTGTTGTCAATCCGTCCATCCCTCCATGCAAGTCATTAAAGCAGTCAGATCCCAACTTCCTCTGTCCATTTCACCGGCTTTCATTCCCATCCTCTTCGGTCTTAGTGGTCTTTCTTTCTTCCTTGGCTAGCCACTTGAGCAACATGTATTAAGGCGATTGAGCGATTCCATTCACTACACGGTCGAAGAAAAACATTTACGGCAATAACGGCGCTGGCAAGAAAAGGTGACGAAACAAGTCTCTGGAAACGAGTACGGCAAGAGAGTATATATGTTCCTTTCTCCTCCCTTTCCAAACGCCGTGTCAGGGTCCTTCCATTCTGACACTCGTGATTCAGCTGCTATCATTAGCTCATGAGAGCACCATCAGCTCATGAGAGAACTGGCAGCAATGATTTACTCAAGTTTATAAATAAGTGGTGAGAATAATGTCTGCCACTTAAATTAGTATCTGTGATCCTGATTGGTTTGACTACAGCCTCAATGTTTAGGATAAACCTTTTTTTTTTAAAGGCATGGTGAAATCCATAGACTAGGGCCTAATGAATTCATTTAAAATAGACTGATTTCCTCATATGAACTAACTCAGTAAAATCAATTAAATTGTTGCATGTTGTGTTAATATTTTTGTTCAGTATAGAACAGTAGCTCATTTGAACTGTATTTTTCCTGCATTAGCGTTTTGAGCAATGGTCATATGCTTGTGCTTCTCAGAATGCATCTCTTCCTCCACCATGCGCACAGTGGGAAGAGGGAGTGAGAGTCAGCAGCCGACCGCGAAACAGGGATAGGCAGATCGTTTTATAACGGGAATCAAGATAATGCATAGGCTATTTCTGTTGACCAAATGGTTTTAGAACCATCTGCAGGAACGTTGTGCAGCAAAATCACAGTCATTTGAGGTTTGTCATCCCAGCTCTAATGGCGGTGTGTATAATGGAAACCTGGTTCATCTGCGTCTGTGGAACCACCATACAGATCCTCCTCTTTCTTGATGGGGGTCTTTCTGGGAGTGGGTTGCCGTTCTTCTTCTCTCCTCTTTTGTGGAGTCTGCCAACGAGAGAGAGGGCAGTATGGGGGTGGGAATAGGACAAATACAATCATGTAAATCAGAACCATTACAATTATTTGAAGCAGAATTGTGTTTTTGTTCTTAGGCAATCATGTCACCGCATACTGCTAGGTCATGGAATGGTTTAAGAATCCCATACCTTCCTCTCTTTTTCCTCCTCACTCTCCTCATCGTCGCTCCCCTCCGAGCTGGACTCCGCTCCGTCCATCAGGTACCTGGCAGAAAGAGAGAAATGCGGGAAGAAGAGAAAGATAGTTTAAAATAGAGAAATACAAAAAAGGGGTGAGGGGAAAAGAAGCAAAACAATAAGTGGTGAAAACATCTGATTGGGTAAACAAGAAGATTCCCATTAGATGGGCAGCAAAGGAACGATCACACTGTCTGGAATTTTACGCAAAGGTTCAAATGTTGGAAGAACAACATTTGAAGGGTGCAGAAAAGTACTTCATGTTCCAGACAGACACAAAAGTTTAGCCAGCCACAGTCACACACAAACAATACCAGAAAACAGCACAATAGACAGCACAGTCAATGAACCCACATAATTCCCTCTTCCTGTTAAGTGGATTTGTTTGACACTTGGAGGTGGTTCTGTCCCCCACAATTATGTATATGCAGTATGTAAATTGAACTGGGTGATATGGACAAAAAAAAATAAACTGATGCAATACCGATAAATAGATTGATAAGTTTAACAATGTGCATTGCGTGTCCCATTAACAATCACCCATATTAACAAAACGTATTTCATTTCAAACTTCACATTTCCTTAGCATAGGCTACTTACTGTAATGAACGATATCCGCAAAATGCCTGGGATAAGTGATCGCTGTGGTCGGTTTATCTTTCCAGCTCCAAAGTAAATATATATTTTATACACTATTGTAAACACATTTATGCACTACCTGGAATCTGAAGAGCTAAGTTCCGTGAGGGATTCATAAGGCAGTCAAACTAAACAAAGTATATGGATTTGACATCACGTTATTTTCTGGGCCTAAATCTATTCTCCACCTCTACCTCCGTACCACCAATAGAACATGACATACTGTCTACTGCGGTATTAAAGTCATGTGCTGACAAGACAAATGCCCTTTTTGAAGTGGAACCAAGCCATTCACTCCAGTAAATAGGTTTTACGACACCCATCAAGGGGTGCCAGTCCCCTCTGAGCCACCCCACAGAAAGGGACTGAGAGGGTCCTATGACGAGCAAGCGTGGCAGTGTGGTGTCAGTGCGGTGGCAGTGCCCTTAAGGGAAAGCCCTTAACCTGGTCCACTCAGGCATGACTAAACCGCTAATGTGCACTATGAAAAATGTAAGTGGCTTAAATCGCATTAGATTAGGCCGTCCTTCAAGCGAATACATTACGGAATAAAACAATAAGTCTGGATGAGGAGAGAGGGAGGGGCAGCGGGGAACAGCGTGTGGCTGTGGCACCCAGATGAAATGGAGCCTCAGCCTCGACAGCGGCGTTGCTAACCCTCTCACACACATCATTCTCAATCAAAGATGCATTACCTTTTACACAAACACACACTCTCCGGCCCCTCAAGTCACCAAGACGACCGCTAAGACGGCTATCAAGGGTCATCACTACTCACACGGTTACCGCTCTATTCTGTGCTTTGATTCCTCATATCCTACGGCACTGTTTAGATTGGAAAATTAAAGAGTAGAGGGTTTCCTAATGTTGTGTAGCATGTGCACGCACACACACACACACACACACACACACACACACACACACACACACACACACACACACACACACACACACACACACACACACACACACACACACACGACTGGCTACATGCTTAGCTTACAGAGACGGGGTCTGAGACTCTGAGCTTCTCAATCCTCTTAGGACACTTCACTTCATATGCAGTGTGGCGAATTACCTAAGGAAATGTATTGAATTAAGTTAAGGAATAGAATTCTCAAAGCTTTACCAGAGGGTAGGTCCTAAAGGAAAACGTATCCTCCCTCAATGGAGAGCAGTGCGCAAGAGTGATTTGTTTACCTCTGCACTCAGAGGTCTCCGGAAGGCTAAGTATTTCATCTGAATTGTGTGGGAAAAGAATTAGTCTCGATGTCAGGGCCAAAAAAAGAATCAAAGCAGATCAAAACATTTACTATATGACCATGAGCACATTTAATATGTTAATGTGCCATTTTGATGAATTACTTCTACAATAAAATCAGATTGATCAATATATCTGATTGTTGATTCAGGTAAATGACGAGCCAAAGTAGCAAAAATATAGTGGACTAACATTGTGATGTTGATTAGCTAGCCACTGTATTCAATTGGCTATTGTATTCAAATTCACCTCTACTGGTGATGTAACCATGACGACAGCACTGGGATCGATTCATGGTCAATACGATCATAATTGAACTTGTATTTAAAAAAAAAGGTTTGTCAAAATACTTTGTTTGAAATGTGTTTGAAATGAGGTCTTACTGAAATACAAATAGTATTTGAAACCAGGTCTGGTAACTACCCGTGGAAGCAGTGATTTCACCTCAGGCGACAGACAAGAAGTGAAGACCTTATGTGAAAGGCAGTTTCACTTTGAAGAGCGGTGCAGTAAGAAACCCTCAAATACCCTTTTCATATTATCTGAGGCCTTGCTTTGACTAACTCGAGAATCAATACACATAGTTTAGACTGAGCCTGCTTGTAGTGACAATAATCATTAGCGGAAGTTATACTAATTCCATCACAGCAGGCTTCAACTCTTCAAGGTAACACTCTTCAGTGAGCTGCATAGGTACAGGTAAAGCCTTGGCAATAGGTGTTTTTATAAACACCATTAACTACCAACTTCACTTAATTCGCTGAATTCAAAGAGCGTTATAATGGCTGCTTTCTGATAGAGAATGGGTCAAAGAACTAATTTATTTGAAGCACACTTTTCAACACCACAGTCTATCTTCTCTTTCAGTTTTTATAAAAACAGCAAAAAAAGAAAACATCCCCTTTTCAGGACCCTGTCTTCCAAAGATAATTAATAAAAATCCAAATAACATCACAGATCATTGTAAAGGGTTGAAACACCGTTTCCCATGCTTGTTCAATGAACCATAAACAATTAATGAACATGCACCTGTGGAACGGTCATTAAGACACTAACAGCTTACAGACGGTAGGCAATTAAGGTCAGTTAAGAAAACTTAGGACACTAAAGAGGCCTTTCTACGGACTCAAAAACACCAAAAGAAAGATGCCCAGGGTCCCTGCTCATCTGAACGTGCCTTAAGCATGCTGCAAGGAGGCATGAGGACTGCAGATGTGGCCAGGGCAATACATTGCAATGTCTGTACTGTGAGACGCCAAAGACAGCACTTCAGGGAGACAGGACGGACAGATGATCGTCCTCATAGTGGCAGACCAAGTGTAACAACACCTGCACAGGATCGGTACATCTGAACATCACACCTGCGGGACAGGTACAGGATGGCAACAACAACTGCCCGAGTTACACCAGGAACGCACAATCCCTCCATCAGTGCTCAGACTGTTCACAATAGGCTGAGAGGCTGGACTGAGGGCTTGCAGGCCTGTTGTAAGGCAGGTCCTCACCAGACATCACCGGCAACAACGTCGCCTATGGGCACAAACCCACCGTCGCTGGACCAGACAGAACTGGCAAAGTGCTCTTCACTGACGAGTCGCGGTTTTCTTTCACTAGGGATGATGGTCTGATTTCGCGTTTATCGATGAAGGAATGAGCGTTACACCGAGGCCCGTACTCTGGAGCGGGATCGATTTGGAGGCAGCAGGTCGTCTGGGGCGGTGTGTCAAAACATCATCGGACTGAGCTTGTTGTCATTGCAGGCAATCTCAACACTGTGCGTTACAGGGAAGACATCCTCTTCCCTCATGTGGTACCCTTCCTGCAGGCTCATCCTGACATGACCCTCCAGCATGACAATGCCACGAGCCATACTGCTTGTTCTGTGCGTGATTTCCTGCAAGACAGGAATGTCAGCCATGCCCAGGCAAAGTGCGGATCTCAATCCCATTGAGCACGTCTGCGACCTGTTAGATCGGAGGGTGAGGGCTAGGGCCATTCCCCCCAGAAATGTCTGAGAATTTGCAGGTGCCTTGGTGGAAGAGTGGGGTAACATCTCACAGCAAGAACTGGCAAATCGGGTGCAGTCCATGAGGAGATGCACCTCAGTACTTAATGCAGCTGGTGGCCACACCAGATACTGACTGTTACTTTTGATTTTGACCCCCACTTTTTTCAGAGACACATTATTCAATTTCTGTTAGTCACATGTCTGTGAAACTTGTTCAGTTTATGTCTCAGTTGTTGAATCTTGCTATGTTCATACAAATATTTACACATGTTTTTTTCCAGCGAACTTAACATTTGACGTTGAGGACGTTTCTTTTTTTGCTGAGTTGACCATCCTCCCCTCTCTCTGCCTCCCTCCCCCTTGTTCTGCCTCCCTCAGTCTCCCCCTCCCCCCTTACTGTTTGAAGGAAATCTTCTGCTTCCTCTTGTGACAGTCCAGCACCCACTCCTTCCGGACGATGACGCCCCCTGCTGACTTCACCTGGCTGTACTTGGGGGTGTTGGAGAAGGCACAGCTGGATGAAGCAGATGATAAACCCTTGGTTAGTACAGCAGCATCCCAGATGGCACTCTATTCCCTATATCGTACACTACTTTCGACCACAGTCCAAAGGGACCGTGGCTACATCCAAATATGGCACCCTATTCCCTGTATAGTGCAATAAATAGGTTGCCCTATGGGATGCAGGCACTGAACGGAAGCCAGGGACAGACCACTACTACGGGAGAGCGTGATTAGGCCAATGTGGGTCACAGGGTCTGCTTTGCTTTCCATGCTGTTATTGTAATACTCCTGTAGTTACACTAATCTTGGATGTATATGATATGGAGACTATACTTGATAATATTACTCCTAAAAATATTACTACCACTATAATACTAGCCCCATTGTTGGTTGTATTCCACAAAATTCTTGTTGACCTGTTTCCAATATGTTCTAAACTCACTCTATTATCATTTTCATGCATCTTTAATTGATCAATATGTATTCAGATTATAATGAGAACCCAACTAAGGAGTACTAACTACAACCTCCGAGTTCCAGCACCCTCCATCTCTTCCACTCACATGAGGTGTGTGGCATCAGGGGTCCAGTCAGAGTGGTACTTGGCCCCCATGGCCAGGGCCTTGTCCCTCAGGTCCCCCCGGAAGGGGTTCTGGAAGCCGCTCAGCACAAACACCACCCCCTCCATGATCTTGTTGAGGGGAACAGGGGCCTCAGAGGAGCTGGACTGGGCTTTGGAGGGTTTGGGTCTGGACTTGGCTTCTGGTTTGGGCAGGCTCTCCTTCTTCTTGGTGTCTGGGGTATTCTGGGCAGGGGAGGCTGGGGTGAAAAGTATGCCAGAGGTGAGGAGAGTGGAAAATAGTTATATATTCTAGCAGGGTATTGCATTGATATATTAAACTTACTTTATTCACACAAGCATAGGTGAAAAAGGTGTAGAGTGAGTGGCTGACTGACTGACTTGCAGGGTGTCTTTACCTTTGTCAGTGCTGGGGCTGGGAGTACTGGCTGTGCTGGGTTTCACCTTGGGTTTCGGGGTGGTAGTGCCCAGTTCAGGGGAGCCCATAGGGCTGGGTTTCTTTGAGGGGGGTGGAGCGAGGGCAGACCGGCGCTCTTTACTGAACTCAAACTTCCTCTTCACTGGTGCCTAGGAAATAGGAGAGGATGGATAAAGCAATTTGTACTTATGGTAAAACCATGACAGAAATGTGTCCTCAAAGAGCAAAGCTGCTTTTCAAAAACTGCTGAAACTGCTTATCATTTCTAGAAGTGGGATAATCGACAAAAATAAGAGAAAAACAAACAAGCAAACAAATGCAGGTCCTAATTATGTTTACACTTATGCAAATGCATTTATAAGTGAGTAACATTGCCTCTTGCTTGAAAGAATGATCTCTCTCTGAGCCTCCGGGGAAAAAAATGTGCCACAAGCAAAACATATACCTCCATACTGTGTCATCTCCTTTCATTATTGATGATTTACAATGTTTACATTAAATCTATACTACATTAGCTATGAGGGTGCAGTCTACCGAACAATCACATTGTACCTCTTTTTAAAGAAATCAATATGGTCTGCCTCTCAAATGGCACCCTATTCCCTATATTGTGCACTACCTTTGACCAAGGCCCATAAGGCGCTTGTCAAAACTAGTGCACTATATAGGATTATAATAAGGTGCCATTTGGGACATAACTAGTATCATAGCCTAGAGTTTCACGTCAGTTCACACTAGCCTGGAAGGACTTAATGAATGATTCACCATCAGTTCTGGTCTTAGAGAAGCCAATGATGCATCACTATGGGCTCTGATCAAAACTAGTGCACTATATAGGGATTACGGTGCCATTTGGGGGACACACCAAGCCTTGGTCCTTACCTGTGGTGGTGGAGAGCTGGAGGACGGTGGGGCTGAGGAGTGGCCAGACCCAGACCCAGACTGCAGGGTGGCAGCTGCATAGCTGAGCTTCTCAGTCTGTTTCTCAGTCTGCGAAACTGTGGGGGAGAAGAGGTGATGAGATTGTGAGAGAAGTTGGGAAATATTGTTACACATTTCTCACCCCACCAGCAGACCTTATGGTGCTTTTCGCTCACACACTCAATCACGCCACATCAATACGCACTAATAAACCTGCAATGTGAAATCAGCTGTAACTAGGCCTTTTGCTTGAGTACAGTAGTAGTACCCTTGAGCGCTGGGCTGCCTTTGGAGGTGCTCTCTCTGTTGAAGAAGAGGCTGCCTGGCTGAAGACTAGGGCAAGCCGAGGGGGCCTCATCCTTCACCCGAAACTGGCCAAGCTTGGTCAACTTCTGTCATGGGGCAAGAGACGTTAGTGTTGGGAGAGCGTCTGATCAAGTCAGTCATGTTAGGAAAGCACAGGACATTGTACATAAACATAATTTGTGATGGTATGAATTCAAGTTAGTTCACTCAAATCAAAGGAAGTTTTGCAAAAAATGTGTCTACGCTCTAGGTGAGTCCATAGCCTAGCCCATCTGTTGTGTGGATCCAGCTATATGCCAATCCCAAATGATTGGGGAAGACAAGCACCAACTAATAAAACAAAATAAAACAGTGCCCGTTGGAGCATATTACAGGATATGTGCAACAGATGGTTGCATATGGACTTATATCTAAGATCACTTTAATGGTCAGAAAACGTGTAATTCAACTTGAGTGAAACTCTGCAAGCATTTTGATTTTATGATATAGTTTTATAGTGAATGAGTCTATTGAGTCAGTCTCAGTGGAAAGTGGGTTATGTAGAAGGTTAAAGATGACGGCTGAGCTTCTCTTACCGGTGTTGTTGTGGTTGGTAGATCACTTTTTTCTGATGGTGAATGGAACTTCACGAAGGCCACTCCGTATGCTATGCTCTGAGGGTGGACAATGCCATTTGTCAACATGTCATTCCAATCTGTATCATTTTCATAAGGGTGAACAATAGGAACTGTGCTGAGACTAGTGATGTGACAGTAACTGAATAACCGTGAGGCTGACGGTTATGGATGAAGACTGTCATTAAAACTGACGGCTTCTGATGAAGGCTGTCATTAAAATAACTGTCAAAAAAAAAAAAATAGGCCTACATTTATTTTAGGATTTTAAAATGTTTTATTAACTTTATTTTCATGGAGATAAACTTTACCGAATAGCGGGAATTTTTACTAATGATTATAAGCAAATGTTTTGCTAACAGTGTCTACAAAATGTTCTCCATCTCCTCTTTGCAACTTTCCTTTGATGTTTGAGCAGCTAATCTCTAGATGCACGGGGGTGGAGAGTGCTATAGGCTAAGGCAAAAAAAATCATTTATGTGTGGACTTGTTTCATAAAATGGATGTTTTCATTGCTTGCTAGTAAATAAATACATTGTTATTTAAAAAAAGGTTGGATGTGTCTGACTATTCATTAATTTTGCAACAGGAGTCGACAAGGTTGTTCTGGCTCTGAGGCCTATAATACACTAATGTTGTGTCGAATGGACAATGCGCCAATCCTCTCCAATCTGGCATGGTATAATTTGATTGGGAATCGTTTATTAATTTAAAGACTAATCTACGCTGGTCAGGCCCAGTTCTGGCTGATATGCCGCTCTAGTCGTTGTTGCTCCTAGACGTTTCCACTTCACAATAACAGCACTTAGTCACCCGGAGCAGCTCTAGCAGGGCAGAAATTTGACAAACACACGTGTTGGAAAGGTGGCATCCTATGACGGTGCCACGTTGAAAGTCACTGTGCTCTTCAGTAAGGCCCTTCTGCCAATGTTTGTCTATGGAGATTGCATGGCTGTGTGCTCAATTTTATACACCAGTCAGCAACAGGTGCGGCTGAAATAGCTGATTCCACTAATTTGAAGGTGTGTCCACATACTTTTGTATATATAGTGTACTTGTCCTGCTTCTTGTAAATGTCAAATGTAGGAAAGTGCCCAGCTGGGCTTCTCAGTAAACAAAAATGTCCTTCACCTCACACAGTAGGAAGTCAACAAAGTCAGTTTTTATTTTTATTTTTTTACATCCACTCAAATTATAATAGTTGCTCGCAATATTTGAAAACTATTTTTTAACAGAATCCCCCTCGATAATCAGAGTCGCAGATAAATAGGCTGTTGCGTGTATTTGTTTCTATTTTAAGGAGTGTCGATTTAATCTTCATACTATATCATAGCTGTCCCCTTCATACTTTACCTCATTATAGCCTACTATCAGAAAGCTTAAGGTAGGCCTAGTTTTTTAAAATATGTTTTAAGGAAAGGAGAAATATTTGCTTGTGTCTGACATACGCTGGTGGTTTTGATTGACGGGTGCAGGTTGTGTTTGTGTGTGTGTGTTTTAGTTGATTCTCTTAATAGAGTACCACAGAATGAGTCAAAATACCCATAAAAGCTATTGTTTTTCCACCATTAATTTTAGAAACGCTTCAAATAAGTGTTTTGTGTAGACTTACCTTGGCTTAATGTTCTGAGAAATGTGTAAAGCTCTTTAGGACAAGGTGACTTATCAATATATTTGCCGGTATTTACCCCCCCAAAATGAAATGCTAATTAGCTGCTAATGTGGCTATGACGCTTTTAAAGAACTACAAATGCCATGATGACCTGGACGAGACTGACGAATTGAGGCAAAGGTATGAATCTCTGGATTGACTATCTAATGCAGTGGTTCTTAACCTTGTTGGAAGTACCGAACCCCACCAGTTTCATATGCGCATTCACCGAACCCTTAATTCAAATTGAAAACATAGGTATATATTTGGCTGGTGCACAAAATGAACTGTGCGTCAACATCACTGTGTTCAAAGAACAAAATCATCAAAACATGATTTTCACACAAAAACAAAAACATAATAATGAATATTTACTGCAAATCAGTGTGACTTCTGCTGTTGCCTTTCGGAGACCAGTTCAGAAATGTGCGGCTTCATCTTGGCAAGTGCCACTCTCATGTCATTTTCGCAACAAAGTCTGTTCCTTTTCTTCGTTTTTATGTCCAGCATCCTCGAAAAGGATTGATTAGGGCACAACGTAGCAAAATGTTTCGCAATGGAAAACGAAAATGGACATTTCCTATTGGACACGTGTAGTTAGTCCCACCCTGTTTCAGTCCTTTTGCTGCCTAATGAATATGACCCTGGTTTACAATGACTTTAGGTGGCATCATATACACACCCAAAGCTCTCTGTCCACTAAAGTTCTCTCTTAGTGGTGTGCAGCTCACCTTGTTGTACGGCTGGCTACACACAATCTTCACGCGGTCCCACTTCTCCTGGGCCTGAGCCTTCACCAGCTGGGTAGGGCCAAAGAAGCGTACACGGTTGGTGTTGGTGCTGTTACGGCTCTCCGTGGGGGACATGAAGGACGACGTGACCAGCAGAACCTGGGAGAGACAGTGAGAGGTTCTCTTAGGAATTAAGCAGCACACTATACCTAATGGTAGTGCATTCAGTGTGGTAGATATCAGCGAGGTAAAAAGGTACTGCAATATACAGTAAGGGGGTGGCATACCTCATAGTCCTGGTCTTTGACAGAGGTTGAGTGTCCCACCAGCACCTCAATAAAAGCAGACCCTTCATTTCCTATGTCTATGCTGTACACCTGCTCTTCTTTCTCAAACTGAAACGATGGAGGAAAGAGCATGGGTTATTTAGTGCAAACTAGGAAAAAGCAAACAGGGCAATGCAATGTCACAATACATACAGTGCCTTAAGAAAAGTTCATACCCCTCCACTTATTCAACATTTTATTGTGTTACTGCCTGAATTCAAAATGGATTACATAGATTTTCCCCCCCACATCCATCTAGACACAATACCCCATAATGACAAAGTGAAAACATGTTTTTAGAAATGTTTGCAAATGTATTGAAAATTAAATACAGAAATATCTCATTTATAAGTATTCACACCCCTGACACAATACTTTGTAGAAGCACCTTTGGCAGCGATTACAGCTGTGAGTCTTTCAGGGTGAGCTTTCCACACCTGGATTGTGCAAAAAAATTAAAATAATGTTTTCTTCAAGCTCTGTCAAATTGGTTGTTGATCATTGCTAGACAACTATTTTTCAGGTCTTGCCATAGATTTGCAAGTAGCTGTAACTCGGCCACTCAGGAACATTCACAGTCTTCTTGGTAAGCAACTCCAGGGTAGATTTGGCCTTGTGATTTAGGTTATTAACCTGCTGAAAAGTGAATGAATCTCCCTGTGTCTGGTGGAAAGCAGAATGAACCAGGTTTTCCTCTAGAATGTTGTGTGTGCTTAGCTCCATTCCGTATCTTTTTTTTATAAACCCTTTATGACCCTACATTATAGATTCCATAAGGCCTTTAGTTATGGCCTAGTTTCCCCCCCAACATTGTGGTCTGAAAAACATGGCTCGTGGGCTATATATGCAGGGGTGTGAAGTAATTTGTCATTCCTGTTGGAATCAAGCTTTAGGGAGTAGGGATGTGACAATTGGAAATGTTTTCTTGTCAGTTAACAGACATTTATCGGTTTCCATTAAAACTATAAGAAAAATGCATCCAATTCCACGTGAATTCACAATGCAGATGGTCTACATGGAGCTTCACACGGAAAGAAAATTGTATCGCTGCTGCTGCTCTTTCTTTTCACATGGCACGTGTAGCTCGTTTTTGTTGTCCAATCACAAGTCATCAAACCGGCACTAGGCTAAAGTCAGAGCTAGAACCTCCATGTGGCAAGTTATTAGCCACTGGCCTCCCGAGTGGCGCAGCGGTCTAAGGCAGTGCATCTCAGTGCTTGATGTGTCGCTACAGACACCCTGGTTCGAATCCACGCTGTATCACAGCAGGACGTGATTGGGAGTCCCAAAGGAGAGCGCACAATTGGCCCAGCGTCGTCCGGGTTTGGCCAGTGTAGGCAGTCATTGTAAATATAAATGTGTTCTTAACTGATTTGCCTAGTTAAATAAAGGTTCAATTATTTTTTAGTAGATATCGAGCCTAATCAATGGAAGATGGAATTAAAATGACAGAACAAGAAGCTAAATGAGAAGGACAGACTACAACACCAAGAGCCAACAGGTAAACTGCTACTTAATAATCTGAATGGAGTTGTTACTGTAAGATTAAAAAGGGGAGAAACTGTATCGTTAAAGTTACGTAGTTTCAATTAGCTTAACTAACATAAAATAGCCATCTGGCTATCTAGCGCCTCTTGGTTTGATGCAGTCAATACAGGCACTATGTAATCCAGGGCTCTCCAAACCTGTTCTTGGAGAGCTACTGTCCTGTAGGCTTTCGCTCCAACTATAATCTAGAGCACCTGATGATAATAATTATCTGGTTTATAAACCGAATCAGGTTCGTTAAAACTGGGGTTGGAGCAAAAACCTACAGGAGGGTAGCTCTCCAACTGGGGTTGAAGAGCCCTGATGTAATCAGATGAGATGATAAATAACAAGCAATAAGTAGTCTACCAGCGCACGTTGACTTGGTCGCAATCTCTCTCCCCTTCCTGCTCCCCTTGTCACTCACATTTGAGCTGCTGCTCTGCTTTTTTCCCCCCTACTAACGTTACAGCATTGTTGCGTCGGGTATTTATTAAACTGCAAAACCTGGACCCGTACAAATAAGCTGGACATGACAATCTGGACGCTCTATTTCTGAAACTATCCGCCGCCATCGTCGCAACCCCTTTTACCAGCCTGTTCAACCTCTCTTTCATATCGTCTGAGATCCCCAAGGATTGGAAAGCTGCCGCAGTCATCCCCTTCTTCAAAGGGGGAGACACCCTGGAACCAAACTGTGACAGACCTATATCCATCCTGCCCTGCCTATCTAAGGTCTTCGAAAGCCAAGTCAACAAACAGGTCACTGACCATCTCGAATCCCACCGTACCTTCTCCGTTGTGCAATCTGGTTTCCGAGCCGGTCACGGGTGCACCTCCCCTGCCATGCTCAAGGTACTAAACGATATCATAACCGTCATCGATAAAAGACAGTACTGTGCAGCCGTCTTCATAGACCTTGCCGAGGCTTTCGACTCTGTCAATCACCATATTCTTATCGGCAGACTCAGTAGCCTCTGTTTTTCTGATGACTGCCGTGCCTGGTTCACCAACTACTTTGCAGACAGAGTTCAGTGTGTCAAATCGGAGGGCATGCTGTCTGGTCCTCTGGCAGTCTCTATGGGGGTGCCACAGGGTTCAATTCTCGGGCCAACTCTTTTCTGTGTATATCAATGATGTTGGTCTTGCTGCGGGCGATTCCCTGATCCACCTCTACGCAGACGACACCATTCTATATACTTCCGGCCCTTCCTTGGACACTGTGCTATCTAACCTCCAAACGAGCTTCAATGCCATACAACACTCCTTCCGTGGCCTCCAAATGCTCTTAAAACGCTAGTAAAACCAAATGCATGCTTTTAAACCGTTCGCTGCCTGCACCCACACGCCTGACTAGCATCACCACCCTGGATGATTCCGACCTTGAATATGTGGACATCTATAAGTACCTAGGTGTCTGGCTAGATTGTAAACTCTCCTTCCAGACTCATATCAAACATATCCAATCGAAAATCATGTCATCTACAAAATAGCTTCCAACACTCTACTCAGCAAACTGGATGCAGTTTATCACAGTGCCATCCATTTTGTCACTAAAGCACCTTATACCACCCACCACAGCGACCTGTATGCTCTAGTCGGCTGGCCCTCGCTACATATTCGTCGCCAGACCCACTGGCTCCAGGTCATCTACAAGTCCATGCTAGGTAAAGCTCCGCCTTATCTCAGTTCACTGGTCACGATGTGGCAACACCCACCCGTAGCACGCGCTCCAGCAGGTGTATCTCACTGATCATCCCTAAAGCCAACACCTCATTTGGCCGCCTTTCGTTCCAGTTCTCTGCTGCCTGTGACTGGAACGAATTGCAAAAATTGCTGAAGTTGGAGATTTTTATCTCCCTCACCAACTTCAAACATCTGCTATCTGAGCAGCTAACCGATCGCTGCAGCTGTACATAGTCTATCGGTAAATAACCCACCCATTTTTACCTACCTCATCCCCATACTGTTTTTATTTAATTACTTTTCTGCTCTTTTGCACACCAATATCTCTACCTGTGCATGACCATCTGATAATTTATCACTCCAGTGTTAATCTGAAAAATTGTAATTATTTGCCTACCTCATGCCTTTTGCACACAGCGTATATAGACTTTTTCTATTGTGTTATTGACTTGTTAATTGTTTACTCCATGTGTAACTCTGTGTTGTCTGTTCACACTGCTATGCTTTATCTTGGCCATGTCGCAGTTGCAAATGAGAACTTGTTCTCAACTAGCCTACCTGGTTATTAAATAAAGGTGAAATAAAAATTTTAAAAACTTTTTAAAAAACTGTTATTTTCCCTTCATGATGACTACGATCGGGACCTGTTAGTGGTAGTTATTCAGTTAGGGAGTGTTTCCTTAAGGTTGAAGATGCCAATTTTGTTTAAAAATATTAACTTTTACACCCCTAATAGGGAAGATATTCAACAATTAATTATCTACAATCTGCATTCAGAACGACTGCTATGGTGAAGAACTCGTCACACAAGACTACCTCAAACATCTAAACTGGAACAACCATCTCTGTACGGGTGTAATAAGTCCAACCACTTACAGATTGGAATAATTTAGGAAAATGTATGTTATTTGTCTTAGATCAATAAATTAGTGTATGCAAAAACATACAGTATATATTAAAACAAACTATTCCAAAAATCAACATCTAACAAAGCATGCTGGGAATATAAATGGGCCACTCCCAAGTATTTTTCACCGATAGAATTAACGGAAATTAACTCCGTTGAGTAATGACAAGCAGTGTTGATTCCACTGTGATTCAAATAACACTTCATTTATTCACTGCAGGTTGGGTCAATTTAAATCCAACTGGTGTTAACCCCACTAGAATCAACACTAAGATATAACACACACACACAACACATTTTAACATCCTCAAATTTGCTGTGTGAATTGGAGTCAGTCAATTGTTAGACAATCCCATAAAAACAGAGTGCAGAAGTAGCCTATTACCTGTATAATGACTGAGGTTTGTTTCTCCCCTGCCTTTGCTGCTTTCCATTTTCTGTATGTGTCCGAGCTCAGCAGGTTGTCAGCCTTGTGAGTCTGCAAGGAAACAACAAGAATAGTTAGGACCCCATGAACTGCAATTGCCATCTGGTGTTGTTACCACTGGAAATAGGAGTTACTGTTTAAATTCAAGAAGAGACATTTTTGACAACAAAAAAATTACTGGGAAGTGTAGCTAGCTAGGTACTTCGAATGGTGTATGCAAATACTGTACAGTACTGTTACAATGATTATGTTCTGGTCTGAAAAAAAAGCAATGTGCAGACTGTATATATAAAGGGCTAGACAGTCGACATTATGCCTCAATCAGACAGCAAGCAAACCTAGCTAGCTAACACGTTAGGAAGGTAAGCAAACGGGTTAACGAATACTGTACTAGTTAATTAGTCTAGATAGTAGTTGGAAAACTTACATTGTCTTCAGTGCTGCAAGACACGATTTGCATGAGTTTTATCTCCGGCATTTTGCGCTAGTCACTTGACTTGTCAAAAAAGTAATGCCGCTTTATTTTTTTATTTTTTTCAGCTAATGAAAAGCTCTACGCATTCAGCTAGTTAGCAATTGCCTGGTTAGCAAACAATGGAACACGTTCATGGCTAGTTTATAGCAAACAAAACGCCTCTAATGCTCCATAGAAGTACACTGTTTAACATTTCTGTATTTAATATATTGTATTTTACTTCCCTGTGAATTTTATTATCATGTGAAGGCGGACAGAAACAGCCGGAATGTATTTGGAGACTGAACCGTGACCACTGAATTTCACCAAATCCCTCTCGAGTCACAACCTCCAATGTAACTTCCGGTCGATATTTTATTTAGCCAATCAAATCAGTTGACGCTTTTCGTCTTCTACTTTTTTGTTCTTCGTGTGGTTTTCCGGTCGACTAGACGCTTTGTTGCGGGTTGCTGCTGTTCACAGTTCGAAAATAGATATACATATTGTTCACAATATAAAGGTAAATAGGGAAAAAAGGAAAATGAACAACCATCTCAAATCAAAGTGTATTTGTCACATGCGCCGAATACAACAGGTGTAGACCTCATTGAAATGCTTACTTACAAGCCCTTAACCAACAATGCAGTTTTAAGAAAATACAACAACAAAAAGTAAGATATTAGAAAAACAAATTATTAAAGAGCATCAGTAAATAACAATAGCAGGGCTATCTATACACAGGGGGTGCCTGTACAGAGCCAATGTGCGGTGGCACTGAGGAAATATGTACATGTATGTAGAGTTATCAAAGTGAATATGCATAGATAATAACAGAGTAGCAGCAGCGGTAAAGGGGGGGGGGGGGGTGGGGTGGGAGTGCAATGCAAATGATCTGGGTAGCCATTTGATTAGCACTTCAGAAGTCGAATGGCTTGGGGGGTAGAAGCTATTTAGGGGCCTCTTGGACCTAGATCTGGCGCTCCGGTACCACTAGCCGAGTGAACAGTCTATGATTAGGGTGGCTGGAGTCTATTACAATTTTTGCCTTGCTCTGACACCGCCTGGTAAAGAAGTCCTGGATGCCTGCAAGCTTGGCCCTGGTGATGTACTGGGCCAAACGCACTACCCTCTGTAGTGCCTTGAGGCCGAGCAGTTGCCACACCAGGCAGTGATGAAACCTGTCAGGATGCTCTCGATGGTGCAGTTGTAAAACCTTTTGAGGATCTGAGGACCCATGACAAATATTTTCAGTCTCCTGAAGGGGAATAGGTTTTGTTGTGCCCTCTTCACAACTGTCATGGTGTGCTTGGACCATGTTACTTTGTTGGTGATGTGGACACCAAGGAATTTGAAGCTCTCAACCTGCTCCACTGCCGCCCAGTCGATGAGAATGGGGTCATGCTTGGTCCTCCTTTCCTGTAGCCAACAATCATCTCCTTTGTCTTGATCACGTTGAGGGAGAGGTTGTTGTCCTAGCACCACACAGTCAGGTCTCTGACCTCCTCCCTATAGGCTGTCTCATCATTGTCGGTGATCAGGGCTACTACTGTCATGTCATTAGCAAACTTAATGATGGTGTTGGAAACGTGCCTGGTTGTGCAGTCATGAGTGAACAGGGAGTACAGGAGGGGACTGAGAACGCACCCCTGAGGGGCCCCCATGTTGAGGATCAGCATGGCGAATGTGTTGCTACCTACCTTTACCACCTGGGGGTGGCCCGTCAGGAGGTCCGGGGTCCAGTTGCAGAGGGAGGTGTTCAGTCCCAGGGTCCTTAGCTTAGTGATGAGCTTTGAGGGCACTATGGTGTTGAATGCTTAGCTGTAGTCAATGAATAGCTTTCTCACATAGGTGTTCCTTTTGTCCAGGTGTGAAAGGGCAGTGTGGAGTGCAATAGAGATCGCATCATCTGTGGATCTGTTGGGGTGGTATGCAAATTGGTGTGGGTCTAGGGTTTCTGGGATAATGGTGTTGATGTAAGACATGACCAACCTTTCAAAGCATTTCATGTTTACAGACGTGAGTGCTACGGGTCGGTAGTCATATAGGCAGGTTACCTTAGTGTTCTTGGGCACAGGGACTATGGTGGTCTGCTTGAAACTTGTTGGTATTACAGACTCAGACAGGGAGAGGTTGAATTTGTCAGTGAAGACACTTGCCAGTTGGTCAACGCATGCTCGGAGTACACGTAGGACGATTCGATCTTAGTCCTGTGTTGATGCTTTGCCTGTTTGACGGTTTGTCAGAGGCATAACAGGATTTCTTATAAGCTTCCGGGTTAGAGTCCCGCTCCTTGAAAGCGGCAGCTCTATCTATGGCTTCTGGTTGGGGTATGTACGTACGGTCACTGTGGGGATGACGTCATCGATACACTTATTTTTAAAGCCAGTGACTGACGTGGGGTATTCCCCAATGCCATCGGAAGAATCCCGGAACATATTCCAGTCTGAGCTATCAAAACAGTCCTGTAGTTTAGCATCTGCTTCATCTGACCAGTTTTTTATTGACCGAGTCACTGGTGCTTCCTGCTTTCATTTTTACTTGTAAGCAGGAATCAGGAGGATAGCATTATGGTCATATTTGCCAGGTCGCAATTGTAAATGAGAACTTGTTCTCAACTTGCCTACCTGGTTAAATAAAGGTGAAATAAAAAATAAAATAAATAAATATTTGCCAAATGGAGGGTGGGGGAGAGCTTTATACACGTCTCTGTGCGTGGAGTAAAGATGGTCTAGAGTTTTAGTGGTACATATATACAATATACAATACAATATACAAATATACAATATGTACCACTATCCCCAACACACCCCACCACCTCTTCCCAATACTTTGGCCCCAACAGATCCTACACTAGGATGTCGGCCTGGGAGACTGGAACCTCTTCTCTCAACCCCCCCCCCTGTTGTTCTTCTGCGATAAAATCTCTGACTCCCAAAAACTTCTCTGCTGCTGCTACTACCAATTCAATCTTCTGGGATTTCCTATCCATCTGTGCGGTAGAATTAATGACCATAGCAATAAAGGCAAAGAAGACAACCTTACTAAAGCACAAACTGTGAGTGTCACTCTGTACTGGCTTACTACAGGGATCCTCTCAGGCTCCCTCAACCTTTGCCCACCATCCGCTACTTTCTTCACTGCCTCAGCATATGACACTTTCTGCACTGTTTGCACCCTGGAAACGTCCACCTGTCTCACCCACACACAACATTTCTGATCCCTTGCAACATGGCCACCCCCACAATTGACACACTCCACTTTTCCCACTGAAACGACACACTCCTTTGTCCCATGCCTTTTTGCACACTTTTCATACCTTGGAATCTCCCTCCTACATACTGTTGCAACATGACCATAAACTTGGCACCTGAAACACCATAGTGGGTTCAGAACAAAAGCTCTCAAGGGATGATGTATGATACTGTATATTGCAACCAGTATGGGGGTATACTCTACCACTTACTGGATTGTATTTCATGTTGGTGGTAGAACAAAATAATAAAATAGAGAGGGTATAATTTCTTATCAACATTAAAAGCACAGAAAAAACCTTTATTTTGTCACATGAATATAGAATCAGAACATACATATGGCAGCATATGAAATAGCTTTTTAGTGTAGTGACAAATTGCTTTTCTGCTTTAGTAACCATCAATCCTCTTGAGTACAGGGTCAGGCTGGGAGGTGAAGAGAGGCACATTTATATAAAACATATACAAAAGTGATTGTTTTATAAGAGAGGTGTGTCCAACACCTTTATCATCATTACATCATACAATCCTGTTCATCCTATCTAGAATATCATTATACAGACATTATATGTGTAATGATGCTAAATGTACTGCATGAAATAGGTGAATAATGTGTGTGGACCACTATCTTCAAGTATATGCACTGATGAAGTAGCTAGGGATATTAAGTCTACAATTATGCACACAAAAGTTATATATATATATATAATTAAAAAGGAGAGAAGGATAATCTAAATGTGCCACATAACTACTTGGTACTGTATGTATAATCATGCAAAATTATATCAAGTGGATACCATATCATTGTGCCATTATCAGTCAAGCAGTATGTTCATGCTTGTCTTGTTATACACTGTAAGAGCTCTCTTCCACTCCATGACATAACGCTGATCCAAGCCATTAGTGCTCATGATCTGGACCAGAGCTATCCATGACGTACCACACTGAGAGATGAACTCAGATGATCTCCAAGTAGATAGCCGTTTCAGTGTTATTGTCATTGTAGGCAGGGCTTTGTCTGTCTCTTGTTCCTCTGTCCACCGTGCCCCCTTGACTCTCTCCTCCTCTTCTTTCCCCTCCTCTTCTCTCTCCCCCTCTCCTCTCTCCACCTCGTCTCTCCCCACCTCGCCTCCCCATAGGATGTGTCTGAAACACAACATAATGTGGTTAATCAACCATTCAATTGGATATTTATGTTTCAATGGATAATAAAGCTATTGTATTGTAATATACCCAATTACAAGCAAAATTCTATTTTTGGTACAGAACAGTAGGTGTACCTGTTTGGTCCGAACAAAAAGAGGGGTGCAGTTCTGGTAAACCAGCTGGTAACTGCCATTGGTGTAGATGTTGTTGACCTCAGTGCAGTTGATGTAGAGGGGCATCTGATCCTGGTAGATACCCATGTCCCCAGGATACACCGGAGGTCTGCAGGTCAGCACACGTCTTTAAGGAATGAAGGCGAAGACAAGAGTTTGGATTAGAGAGGACATCACCATGAAACATCTACTTTTAAGATGTAAGATGTCTCCTCTTGGAACGGTTTTACATGTGAATGAATAGTTCCTCTTTCATTATTCTATTCAATGTTATCTTAAATGAAACTGTCATGTTTTGTCATTTATTATCTTGTCTTGTCCCTGTGCTTCCCATTCTATTCGTTTCCCTCTGCTGGTCTTATTAGGTTCTTTCCCTCTTTCTATCCCTCTCTCTCCCCCTCCCTCTCTCACTCTCTCGCTCTCTCTTCTCTCTATCGTTCCGTTCCTGCTCCCAGCTGTTCCTATTCCCCTAATCAATCATTTAATCTTCCCACACCTGTTCCCGATCCTTTCCCCTGATTAGAGTCCCTATTTCTTCCTTTGTGTTCCGTTCCTGTCCTGTCGGTTCCTTGTTTAGAATTCACCGTGCTGTGATTGTGTATCGCCCTGTCGTGTCGTGTTTTCCTCAGATGCTGCGTGGTGAGCAGGTGTCTGAGTCTGTCTGGTTCGAGTGCCTTCCCGAGGCAACCTGCTGTTCACCTGCTGTTCAAGATCGAGTCTCCAGTTGGTCCTCGTCATTTCGAGTGAAAGTTGTGTTTTTTTGTTTGTATTCACTTTTCTGGATTAAAGACTCTGTTTTCGCCAAGTCGCTTTTGGGTCCTCTTTCACCTGCATGACAGAAGGAACCGACCCCAAGGAATGGACCCTACTGTCATGTTTTGTCATTTATTATCTTGTCTTGTCCCTGTACTTCCCATTCTATTCGTTTCCCTCTGCTGGTCTTATTAGGTTCTTTCCCTCTTTCTATCCCTCTCTCTCCCCCTCCCTCTCTCACTCTCTCGCTCTCTCTTCTCTCTATCGTTCCGTTCCTGCTCCCAGCTGTTCCTATTCCCCTAATCAATCATTTAATCTTCCCACACCTGTTCCCGATCCTTTCCCCTGATTAGAGTCCCTATTTCTTCCTTTGTGTTCCGTTCCTGTCCTGTCGGTTCCTTGTTTAGAATTCACCGTGCTGTGATTGTGTATCGCCCTGTCGTGTCGTGTTTTCCTCAGATGCTGCGTGGTGAGCAGGTGTCTGAGTCTGTCTGGTTCGAGTGCCTTCCCGAGGCAACCTGCTGTTCACCTGCTGTTCAAGATCGAGTCTCCAGTTGGTCCTCGTCATTTCGAGTGAAAGTTGTGTTTTTTTGTTTGTATTCACTTTTCTGGATTAAAGACTCTGTTTTCGCCAAGTCGCTTTTGGGTCCTCTTTCACCTGCATGACAGAAGGAACCGACCAAGGAATGGACCCAGCGACTTCAGACGCTCGTTACACTGCCGTCGAGATCCAAGGAGCCATGCTCGGCAGACACGAGCAGGAATTGTCTGCTGCTCGCCATGCCGTGGAGAACCTGGCCGCTCAGGTTTCCGACCTCTCTGGACAGTTCCAGAGTCAACGTCTCGTGCCACCTGTTACTTCCTGGCCTGCCGAGCCTCCAGAACCTAGGGTTAATAACCCACCTTGCTACTCCGGGCAGCCCACTGAGTGCCGCTCCTTTCTCACGCAGTGTGAGATTGTGTTCTCTCTCCAACCCAACACATACTCTAGAGAGAGAGCTCGGGTTGCTTACGTCATTTCACTCCTTACTGGCCGGGCTCGAGAATGGGGCACAGCTATCTGGGAGGCAAGGGCTGATTGCTCTAACAAGTTCCAGAACTTTAAAGAGGAGATGATTCGGGTTTTTGACC